>NC_032028.1:14630971-14761654 GCF_001865875.1 Lupinus angustifolius | reverse complement strand
TTGAGAAATTCGAATTTTACATTGAGTAATCGGTTACTCAAACTCTCTGTCCAACAGATACTTAAAATTCATTTTGAGTAATGTGTTACTCAGCTTTCAAAAATCAGTTTTTCAGTTGGATAACTCTTTTCTCACACATGTAACCTGTTACTCAATAAAGTAACCTGTTACACACTATTTTTGTAACTAGCCAATTGCATAGGACATCCTTATTCTACCTTCAGAGAATGAATCAAAATTCTGTCTAATAATGGAGAGGAAAATGGCGTTAAAAATAAAAATAAAAACCAAAAAAATGACACCTATATCCATTTTATTTATAATAAGATGTTACTTTTGATCTTAAAAAACTTCTCTCTTGAGAAGATCTTGTTGTAGACTTCTCTCTTGAGAAGATCTTGTTGTAGACTTCTCTCTTGAAAAGATCTTGTTGTAGAGAGAGTGACAAGGAAGGGAGGGTTGAGAGGGGTTGGAACGTGATAGGATTTAGAGGGATGGTGAGACTCATATATTACATTGAGAAAAATGTCATAGAGAGATGTGGCTTATAAATGACCCATCAAAATTTTATATTTAATTGTTGATTTTTTTTGTGTTAGCTAACGTTATCTCTTCATCACGTGGGCTAAAAATATTCTTCTTTAATACTAGTTCGAAATTTGAATTTTGGAGAAGAATGGATGAAAAATAAATATTTAAAAGTCACATCACAAGTATATTTAATGACTCCATACTATTTCATTTTTATTTTTCTTTCTTGATTTGATAGTAACGGTGGTATTCCTATACGATTCCTCCAAAATCCCAGACGAAGGCCCAAATATGTACTCAATCTAACTACTAAGCTCGTTGGTATAGATTAATAGATCACATAGGCTGAAAACTTTAGGGTTTACATAGCTTTGAAAACATAGAGATGTACCCAAAAAAGACTTAGAGATGATTGGATTTATTTTACTAACAATAACTTGTAGCTTTTGAAAAAGATAGGCAATGTTTGAAAATTACTTTTCATAAAACTGAAAATAATTTTTAATAATTTGCTTATCAAGTTTACCCATCAAAAATTTTAAAAATTATATTATTTATCTCCAACTAAAAAATACTATTTTGGTTGTCTTACCTTACCTCAAAAATAAATAACATATTGAATATCCAACTATACATGAAATATTAAAATAAAGGATTGGAAATTTTGATTTTAAATTCTGTATTTGTTTAATTACTCCAATTAACAATTATTTTATTAATAAATAACTAAATATTTATTGTATGTACTTTTTAATCATTTTTTAAATTCTAGATAGTTATAAATCTAGTTTTATCGAACAATTCTAGATTATAAGCTACATACGCAGCTACAAGCTTCCAGTTACCAGCTGCAAATTAGTTTTACCGAAGAGACCCTATATCTCTTTGATGATTAAATCATAATAATAATAATAATAATAATAATAATAATAATAAATTGGCTCTTTTATTTTGAAGGATGACCGGTAATTATTTGAGTTAATTATGAATTTATTTTCAATTTGATTTTTTATTATGTATTATAAATACTCAAAGTAGTCAATACATGTATAATGTATATATTCCATTTAGAAGCTGTGGAAAAAGAATTAGCAAATAGCTTCTCTATAAAACCACAACTCCAAATCATTCTCTCGTTTACAGTTTTGCAACCCATCCACATGCAAAGTTTGAAAGTTACTATTTTTAGTTGAAATTTCATGATAAGCATAATTTTCCAATGCCTATCATTGTGCCATTCGTTTATAGGTTGTAATAATTATCATGTGGCAATTAAGGGAATTTTCTGCCTCTTTTTTCATCCTAAAACACGAACAAATTTCCTTTTTGTATCATAACGATGTTCGAAAAGAAGTCAAATATGTTGATGTTCTTGATCGTGGTAGCACTTTTAATAGTGATGTGATGTTAAATTATGTGATCTGACGAATAGTTAACAGGAAAGTTGTGCAATTCAGATAATCTGGGTCTGTTTATTTTATTATTTATTTATAGAGTTTAATATGCATTTAATGACATTGTAAAAAAATTTATACATTACTGCATCAAATGTCATTCATGTTTTAATTATTGTTATTTTTTAAATAAAAAATATTAGACATAAATAATATATGATGTACAAATTATATAAAACTTTAAATTATTAATAAATAAATATTAAACTTATATTTCAAACTATTGGTGAAATATATTTTTTTAGTTTTTACAAGGAAACTCGGTCATAAGATTATGAATGATAATAAAAATTGAATCTATGAGTACTCATTCAAACCTAAATCAAATTTAACGGGAAAATACACTGTGATTAAGTTCGAGTTATATCTGAGATTAACTTTCGAATTTAAGTTTGATATAATTCATATTGTGCCTCGAACTCGCCCGATAATATATATATTTGCTACACCAATGTGCATATATGTGCAACTAACACTATTACTTTGTTATCATCATTAATAAAAAGGAAAATGAAAAAAGAGGATCAAAGTAAAATGAAAGACATTATAATTTTTTAGTCATTCTATAGATTTGTATTGTTAAAAGTGAGGAAAAGAAAAGAAAAAGGGTAGTTGGATGAATCTAGTGATAGATTGTCTATTAAAAGTGAAAGAAAACTCAATTCTTTCATATGGAGGATAATGTGCTTATATCACCTTTAGATGTTATGTTCATAAAGGTCTCTTTTCATTAGTGTGTCAATAGAATAAAGGTTTCAGGTTTCTCGGCGGGGTCAGATTACTCAAAACCCGATGTGTTTGAGGATGATAA
The DNA here is from genome assembly GCF_001865875.1 of Lupinus angustifolius. Taxonomy (NCBI): domain Eukaryota; kingdom Viridiplantae; phylum Streptophyta; class Magnoliopsida; order Fabales; family Fabaceae; genus Lupinus; species Lupinus angustifolius. The sequence goes on along the minus strand of NC_032028.1, from coordinate 14,758,858 downwards.
CATTATTTTTAACATGTTGAGTTTGGGTTCAGGTTCTGAATTTTGGGTTCGGATAAGTACAAACCTGACCCCTATATGCCCTTTACCATTCCTACTTGAGATCCAAAATTTTAACTATTTTTTATCCAAATGGGTTTTAGAATCCCCTTATCATTTTTTATACTTTTTTTTCTTTTATTTTTCTTAAAATAAATAAATTAATGCAAAATAATAAAAGTAAAGTAAAATCAGGTGTTTATAATAGTCAAAATGATCTTAGGACCATTTGTGATGAAAAAGTTAAAGAATATTGATCACTTAAGTGTAAAGAACCAGACTCTATAAGGACTTGAGTTGTGAATGGATAGAGGTTAAAATCATATATAGGTGATAATTTGGGCAACATGAACATCGTGCTTGTACTTGAAGACCTCCAGGGACTTACCAAATGTCTAGTTATTGATGTTAAATGAGCGCTTTCTGAAAAGGCAACCAAGTGTTTGGTTAGTTTTTTTTTTAAAATTTCTATCTTTTATTTTTACAATAGTTTTTTTAGTTTGTACGTTTCAGTTGCTTCAAATATTCTTCCCAATGTTTCATTGCTTATACTCAGTGGTATGAGGACATGTCACATAACTAAGAGGGAAGCAACATCTTACTATTTTATTTGTTTATTTAATTTTTCTTTGTTTACAAGGTTTTTTTTTGTCTAAAAACTTGAACTTACAAACTTGCTAACTTCACTTAGTTTTTAAAGCATGATTTCATAATCATATTTGTTATGCATGAATGTTAAGTTTAATTGAACAAAATTGAGGTCCATGCTAAAAATTTCATGATTGGACTCATGATGATATTATTTGAATGATTGTCCTACTTATGAGAATTCATTTGGCATGATATTTTTAAAAATATGAAATCAAGGAAATGTATATCTAAGCTTGTTGTTGCAGTAGAAGCGATTGTTGTGCCGCGTTGACCACAAGCAATCAAGTAATGTGCATAGAACAAATAGAATAGAAGAAACAAGAGAATTTGGTAACGGGGTTCAATCAGTTGTGCCTACATCTCCGAGAGCACTGAGTGGCTACCAAGAATTTATTAGAGAATAAGGATTACAAGCCCTAGCACACCCATGGGCCCAAGTGCCCATGAGGTATTGCTATTTAGTGCTTGTATCTGGTACACCTTGTAATAAGGGATATGAGTGTAATATATAACATTGATATTCTATTCTACTACTAGGTAATGTGAGACTTCATATAATAACATATTTCAAACATCTCTAACAATCTCCACCTTGATTGAAATAGACGAGTATCTCGCTCCTTAGGAAATCTACACAAAAATCTTCACCTTAGCGAATATATGACTCCATCTTGCCCAATGTGTAATTCTCTTTAACAACTCCTCCACATAAGAGTTTGTTCCCCTATAGCATAAACCTTATGAGTATCCTTAACGATGTTACCAAGAGCCTAACACTCCAAACTTGTAGTGTAGTTTCCCGTACCGTTATCTAATGGAACACGTTTGCCTAGCCACCTATTGTTAGGAAGTCTTTCGATATATTGGAACATCTACACAAAAGTTCACCAACAACCGTCCTCTTTAATACTTAATCAAACTGAACCTTGGAGCTTCCTTGGAGAGCCTCAACCTCTACCATTATTGTCTAGTCTGACAATCATAGTTCAAAAGAACTATCATACTCTACCATAAGGAGTATACACCACAACACACATCTTGTGTCAATACTAACTAATGCATGTGTCACATCCTTGCATCCAAGCCAATTTCCATGTCACACCCTACATCTCTACCAACGCCCGTGTTACAACTTGTTTCAAAGCCAATGCTCATGTTACACTCTACATCAAAGTCAGTCAATGCCTCTCTGTTTTTGTGGATCTGCTAACAATTAATATCCTTCACTATGACGTGGATCTGCTAACAACTTTTCATCTCAATTGAGATCATTATCTCAACATCTAGAGAGATATTGTCAGCACATGTCCTAGGGCCAAACTCAACACATGAGTCTATATCTCCACCTTGATCATAATCTAGTACATGAGTTTCTGGGATTCTGGATCAACATATATAACATCATTACAGGTCCACCATATTTTCTTCTCCTTCAACTCATTTACTTTATTCTTACGTAGTACCTTTGATATACCTTGTCTAGCCATCATTCCTTCACCCTCTTTAGCCATTATCTTGCGCCTAGGTTAAGAGCCATCTATTAATTGGCTCTCATACCAATTGTTGGTGCAGTGAAAGTGATCGTTGCGCAACATTGGCCACATGCAATCAAATAATGTGCATAAAATAAATAGAATAGAGAAACAAGATAATTTGATAACGATGTTCAACCAGTTGTGCCTACGTCCCCGGAGCACTAAGCGACTACCAAGATATTATTAGAGAATAAGGATTACAAGCCCTAGCACACCCATGGGCCCAAGTTCCCATGAGGTGTTTCTATTTGGTGCTTCTATCTTGTATACATTATAACAAAATATTGAGTCTAATATATATCATTGATATTCTATTCTATTCTAATACTAGACAATGTGAGACTTCATATAATAATATATGTCAAACATCCTAACAGAAAGGATTCGAGAATAGTTATAGGAAATGACAACTCCTTATACATATATTCATTAATTCTTTTGTTTGTTGAAAGAAACTGACCAAAAACACAAACTCAAATCATGGTCTTTCAATAAAGAGGCCTGAAATTATCTTGCTTATCCCAAAGGACCTTCAACATAGTAAAGTAATTAGTTACATTTAAATCCTCTTGTTTGAAATTAGCTATAGACTATTGTAAGTCTGCAATCTAAAAAGATTGCATCAGGGGAATCTTTCCTTAAGTTCATCCCAAATTTCATATGTCTTGTCTATCCACAATATACTTTGAGAAAAAATGAAGGTGAAACTGACCTGGTGATCCATGAGATCACAATATTGTTTGCATTTTCCCATGCTGAAAATATTGGATCTACTCTAAAAGACATCTAGATTGTGCCATCGACGAATACAAGCTTCTGCTTGGAAATAAGACTCATTCTCATGGATCTTGTCTATTGATGGTAATTTTCCCCATTGAGCATAGGTGAGAAAAATGCAATTCCTAGATTTTCTTGTGGATGAAGATAGTATGGTGAGTCTTGATCTTGTGAGATATCCATTTGAGAATTTGTGGTATTTGGGATTGTAGAGGAAATGGTGGAAGACATTTTCAATGTAGGAGAGATCTTGTTAAAAGAGCTTTAATACCATAATAAAACTTGAATCCTTCCAATAACTTCACACAATAAGTTAATAACACTTCCAAAAAATCAAAACAAAAAGAAAACGAAGAGAACGAAGAAGCAAACTTGATTACTTTTATTGAAATTGAAAAGCTTTGTTTACAATGGATAACTATTCCCTATTTATACAAAATACAAAATAACTAGCTTCCTAACTAACATTGTAGCTTATATACACATGTTACAATTCAATTGATTGAGTTTTACTTTGATTGTTTATGATACATATAATCTTATTATGCAGCACTCATGGCTTGCTAATATCCCCCATGGCCCGTTGACGGGGTCTTTGGCATGAGTCTTGAGCTGGTGTATCCTAGGATTTGGCTCGGCCACGTGACCTACATGGAACGATCACTTGGCATGCTTGTTGCTGGCTCGGTCATCTAGTGCATGGCTTGGCATGATGACATAGTCATCTGACATGGTCATCAGACACGATGTTGGCTCGGTCAGTTCACAAATCTTTTGGCACGATGACTCAGTCATTTGACTCTATTGATTGTAACTTGGCACATCATCTTGGCAAGGTATGGACCTTGGTTTGACATGACTAAGTTTGTTGTTGGCTTGAAGCTTCTTATCTTCATGCTTGACTAATATGAACCGAGGAAGAAGAACGTACTAATAAAAAAGGAATTTTGTGACATAAGAAAGTTGAATTATTTCATTAAGAAAAATTGATTTTGTTTAAATTCTTAATATTACTACAAAAATGTTGGTTGATTGATGCTCCATTGGATCTCCAAGTAAATCAAAAGGTCAATGTTTGAATTAGTTCATTACCTATAGGGTGAAGGAATCTTCTAAAATCTTAACATTAAAATGTGAATTCAACACATTTATCCATTTTAACTAAGTTACTTTACTCTCTAACAACTAAATTTTACCTAAAAATGCAAAAGAGTAGGATTTTTAACACAACTATTTCCTCAACTCTCACAGGTTTCAGTTTATTTTTTGGAATTTAAATAAATGATAATAATTGAACTTTGCTAAACTCTTGATTTACTAAAACATTGTACTCACAATATTGAACAACCATTTTTCTTTTGAAAAATGATATTTTTCTTCATAAAAAGAATAAGAAGAAGAAAGAAATAGGTTAAAGAGATTCTTCCATGATCCTTTATCGAATGCAATTACAAATGTATGCTTTTAGAAACTGTAAATGTGTGAACAGAAAAGATCCAAGTTATTACCTTCACACTTGTATATAGAATAAAAATGTCATCTCATTATATATTAAAAATAAAAATATTAAATTATATTACTTTTTATCTTAGTCTAAAAACTATGTATTTGTGTCTACATTATTGAAAACGATTCTAAGTGAAACAATAATGAATTGAAGAAGTGTGTTTTGTCGTACTTGTGGTCCCCCAATTTTTTTTATCAAACCCCTAAGCTCACGTGTAGGGATCAATGCACTTACGGACCGTAATAATGTAAAAAATTCATCATTAGCAGCGCAGGGATTGTTATTATGCGAAATCATTATAAATGACCTCAGAAAAAGAAGTAATAATGGAAGGATATATAGACTTAAAAGGCTTTGATATATTGATGAAGTCATGCCATTTGGCTTTGGTTAAATGCATATCCATTCATTTCCTTTAGTTTCTTCCACAACTCATTACCTTGTGGGTCACATTCAAATCTTTCTCTTGCCAATAGTGTCACACGTTCACCCATGATGAGTATATATTATAACTAAGGGATGGAATTTCAAAGCCTTTCACGTGTGTTGGTCCTTCATGCTCCAAAACTTAATTTACTTTGCTTCTCACACGGTGATGCAATCATCTCTTACTAGTGTCCCAGAAAGACTTTGTGTGGAAATGCATCTATATTATAAAATTAATAAAATATTGATAACATATTAAAAATTAAAATTTAATCTTAAATGATACATCAAAGAACATAAATACAGTTGTCTTCAAATATAACTTATTGTCATTCAAGTTTTTATTTTGCTACCTTTCTCCTTTTAATTTTTTTCCTTTTGGTAAAAATTAAAGATGGGTCATTACCATTCTGCATAATTGTAATTATAGACAAGGTATATGATGATGGGTATTCATGAGTGCCAGTTATTTATGTTGCCATGCAAATAGTAAATCAACAACAAAAAACCCTTCACTGTCATACACATTTATGAAGGGAAATCATAAACTACCCTAACCACTCCTTAAATCATGAAGTCTCAAATTTCATTAATTTATTAAATGGGGGTGGGTACTGTATTTACAGTGGAAAAGGAAAAATGATTATTGAAGAGATGGTTGAATGGATTACTAGTGGAAGAGAACCATTATTGTTAGGCCTTTGCCATCATTGTTTGTTTCTGACGAGATTTATAACACCCATTATTTGATTCATACAAGCATTTACACCAATTTGCTGCATATATGTTTTGTGCTTATAGCTTTTCTTTGGAAGATTCTCAATTTTAACTTTTTTTTATTTTATTCCATATATATTAGAAATCCAATACACATAACATTTGAGTATAACTCGTCTGCAATATTGGTTAAGAGGAGAAACACAATTTTTTGATTGAAAATAATTTAAATTATAATTGTGGAAAAGAAAATTGCCATGTTTTACAATTTTCATTCAGTACTAGACTTTTAAATATAGGAGAGAATCCTCATCTATAACATTTATGCTTTATTTTTCAATTACATCTTTAATTGTTAGTCCTCTTTTTTATTTTCTATATCTTCCTTTCCTTGTAATTTAGTTTCGAGTGTGAATTAAGTGAAATTATTTTAGTGGAATTGCGTCAAACAATGCACTATTTAATAATTTTTTAAACTATATAAAAAATATTACCCGTTTGCCTGTTTGTGCTTTACTTTTACTGTTGAATTATTTTTGTCTGAATTTGAATAGTTGACCAAGCACATGTTGTGGTAGTGAACATGTTTCAATAGGATTAGAACTTATGATCATGAGGCTAGAAATTTAGTTAAGCAGAGCTCAACTTAGCCTCACCTATATCGTGGGTAAGAAATATGAAATAAACAGCTAGCTAGTTACTCATGCACAAAAAATTAATAGATTTAACAATTTTTTGCCTAACTAAGCAATTTACAACATTGATTTCATGATCCATTTTTCGGGAAAGTGAACATAATAATAAAGTTTAGATCTAACATCCCATATGTTAACTATGCTATTCCACGTTAAGAAGCCATTGATAATCCACTAGGAATTGGGAGTTTTGTCCTGTTTTAAATTACGGATCACATTACATAATATGGTTACAATATTGCAGTTGTGGTGAGCGTCACAACCCTATCATATTGTAATTGCAGTGTGATATTGAATTACATCGATATGATCGCAACGGGTTGTAACATAAGTGCATCAGATTGTATTTGGGTCACATCAAACTTCATCAGACCGCGTCGATATTAAACATATTATTTTATTTACAAAATAATTCACACTGCAACAGCAATAATTTACATCGCAACAACAACAATGACCTAATCATAGTAAACATAACCGGTACCACAATAACGACCATAACCACCGTTTAAAACAGTCTAACTTACTCTCCCCCAACAATTATTTCAAGCTCATCTCGTGTATTTGGCAAGAAAAATAGTGCCTTACTTAATATACTAGGAGCTTGGTAACTTATAATTATTGTGAATTTTTATAACAATAACGTAAATGAAAATACCATAAGTGATTCAAAACGCTTTTTAATCAGCTCATGAGAGGTTTCATTTTGGAAATCAGTTAATGCGAATGGAGAATCCCAATAGGAGTAAGAATAGATTCTAACAAGGAACTTGTACTCGAACAAGCTTGTTTTAGTATAATTATAGAGCATAACAGCCTCCCTCGTCCGTTTTCTTTTTAGCCCTTTTTGTGGAACCCTTTTAATGATTTCACATTTCATACCAAATCCTAAGCATATAAAAACAAATAAAATAATACATGAACAATTCTTGTCAAGGACTACAGCTCAGCTAACTGATTTAAGAATCAATTTGTAAAGGGTAGATATATTTATGTAGTTATACTATTCAAGTAAATAAACTGTTTAATCTTTAAGTCACAAGACAAACAAGATATCCTTCCATCAAGATTTGTCCTCTATTTCATAGAAGTGCAAAACAAAATATAGCCTATCATCTCATCACTCACATGTAAAATGACATACTAAGTTACTTAGGGGAAACAATGATAAACACAAGTAACCCTTCAAAAAGTTATGAGAAACACAAGTAACTAATTAAGTAGTGCCGTGTAGTGGAGACAAATCCAAAAGAAAAGTGGGAGTGCCTTCTCCTCTCTCATGTCTCGATGCACAAAAAACGCCAATTTCACAAAAAGGAATAATAACATTACGGCAACTAGAATGATTACTACCAATCCTTCACAACACATGAAATTACAAAAAATGAGAGTGGAAATTATGGTGGCCTAAAAATAGAAGAACCACAACATAAATAAAACAAAAGAGTATTTGATGATAGTGTGGAGGAAGGAAGGGATGTGGTGATGGTGGTTTTGGACCCAATCCTAATAATCATTGCATATCTTGGAACGGCCTAGCCCATCATTATTTTAGAAACCCCTAATTGAAAACCCTCATAATTGTTCCTCCCATCTTCATTATGTCCATTTTTATTCCCATTATGCCCCCTTAAAAGTATATACAAGTGATTTACAACCACTCCTTAAAATAATAGAAAGAAAAAAAAAACACACACATATATATATATATAGTATAAGAGTTTTTTTATACTATCATCTATTATTTATATTAAATCATTATTGAATATTAAATAAAAATAATACAAATGAGTAGTGAATAATCTACTGATTGTGTATAAATTTTTATACTGACAATATATAAATATTATAATCTAAAATAATCTACATAACTATAAAATAAATTCAAATAATTTTGAAAGAGAAAATAATATATGTACTGATAATTTACAAATTTTTTACACCATCAACATATAATTTAAAATCAATTTTTAATAGTCACCTACTCTTTAACAAATATAGTATATATTAATGTTGAAAACTTTTCTTTAACAAAAATAGTATATATTAATGTTGAAAACTTTATAGTGAGTGGTTAGATATTATATTCATTTTGAAATCAATGTAATAAAACACAACATTTTTCAGATTACCTAAGGCAAATATACTGATATTTTGTATGATAAGCTTGAAAAAATGCGAGTGTAATGAGTCTCATTGTTGTGTTCTGTAACAATTTTCAGGAAATTGGGGCTTTACATTCACTTTAACCGCCCATAATTTATTAACAAGTTATGAGTGTTAAGCATATAATATGTAACAACATACCCAAGAAAAATGAAAAAAAGAAAGAAGAGAAAACCGAAAGAAACCATGATGATTCACATGACGCCATAACCATCATGATAGAACCGAAACATAAAATCTTTTAGGCTACTAACCGGCCGCCTTCCATGCTTACAAATGCATGATTGTTGTGTCAGATAGGAGAGAAACTCTCTCTCTCCTACTCGAATATTCTATATCACTATTTTTCTATCTATACCAAACCAATAAAATTAAGTCAATATTTTTTATTCTTTGTATAAAAAAATATTCATTATTAGTTGGTATAATTTTATTGGTTTGGTATAGAAAAATAATAATATAGAAAAATAGTGTTATATCAAATCTTAACTCATTTCTCTCTCCCTCTCTCTTTGCCACTCTATAAATTACCACTCTCGTTGTTCACTTGGTCTCTAACTCTCATTTTTCTCACTTCGATTCCTTCTACAGTCTACATTTTGCTTCTTCCACCTAAAGTCTTCTAAGCTAAACTTCCTTGAAAAGGTGATGTTTTTTCTCTTCTACAAGAGGACCCCACCTCTCTCTCTTATGCTATTTTGTTTTCCTCTTTACTTTCGTAAAGAATGGTAGACATGGTTTTGTAAATTAAGACGCGTTTGAGGATATTCGAAGTAAAATTTCTTCTTAGTTTGATTCCATATAATTGAGTCCAAATCATCTATATTCTTCTCCCATAAGGGTTCAGATAGTTTTACACCACTTTGTATGGTGGAAGCAATTTTGTTTGCCTATCAAACCTGTCATCAGTGGATTTTCTTACACTTATTTTTCCCTTTAAATTATTTTATTATATAGTTTTGAAAAACACCCACAATGGTTTCTTTGTCTTTCTCTAGCTATAGCCCTACTCACATTGTTTATTATATCAAGATTTTAAGTTTATTTATTATTTTAATTTTGGAAACCTTTGCCCTCATGATATTAATAAAAATTTGAGTGTCTCTTATAATATATGCTTTGGACATCATGAACTGTGTTAATAGTTAATACAAAGACATCCAAACATACAAGGTCTTTGTATGAAGCTTGTCTCTTTTACGTAGGACCTTTATCCTTTTCTTCCTTCTTGGGATAACCAAAAGAAACCATTTTCCACCTCTCTTTGTGTCTCTTTTAGTTTTCAAGACAACCCCATATGCTCTATTTATTTGATAGGGTGGTCCAATAAACTCAATGGTTCAGCTTTTACCCTGTTGTAAATGCATTCTTCCTTCAAGTGTCATAATTATATCTACCAAAGTAACTTATAAAGCAATATTTCACTAGGAAACTTGTTCATAATTTTTGTTTTCTGTTTACAGTAATGTAATAATGGGCATGCTCTTTTATTTATTTCAGTCATGTTAATCATATCTGAGTGAGCTTTCTTGAGGAAGTGGAGATACTTGAATTTATAATATTTAATTATTAGTAATTATTATTTGTATATATTAGGCTTTGTCTTGATACCATTTCTTTTCTGGTTCAGGTTCAGTGCAGAAAGTTGGGGGAATTGTTTCATAGACATGGAAAGGTTGAACTCAAAGCTGTACATACAGAACTGTTACATAATGAAAGAGAATGAGAGGCTCAGGAAGAAAGCACAGCTTCTTAATCAAGAGAATCAGGAACTTCTCTCTGAGCTCAAACAGAAGCTCTCCAAGAATAATCAGAAACCCAATGCTCCAAATAACATTCTTGACCTGAACCTTAGCTCAAGTTCCAACCAAAATGCTTCTAGTTCTAGCAACTAATATACTTTGTTAGAACAAGTATCATGAACCCGCTTGTTTTATTTTGTTCAAAATCAATTTGGGCATTAGAAGTTGTAGTTTCTGTTCCATAGGACAATACTAGGATCCTCTCCTATGGTACTGTTACTTCCATTTTCATGTTTAATCACATCTTCTATTTTGGGGCCGTTTTAGGTATGAATTTCCAAACTTCAAGGTTATATGATGCATTAGGTCGATGTACTAGAAAGGAATATAAAGTTATTATAGTTTAGCTCTAAATGCTTTCCTGTGTATTTGTTTATCAAATATTTTGTTTATAGTTCATATGGAATGGTATAAATGAAAATCTAATCTATTTTGTATTATTCTGATGGGAATACCATTGCCAAAACTAGAGACGCATGTACCGAACGCGCCATCTAAACCAATCATGTATCTGGTTTAAACGAATATTAAGTTATGTGCAGCTTTCATTGGATACACTTTTTTATATTATAAAATATTCGATGGATGGGGATTACATGTTCTCTTACTTGGTCTCATAATGAGAAAAACTTCATTCATTTAAAAAGAAAAATTATAAAAACAGAAATTAATATTTTAATATTATTTTGTGAAGTTTGATAGATTTGGAACATGATGATAAAAAAATTTAGCACATATAATCGATGTACATATCTCAGAATCATAGTTCAATAAAATTCTAATCTAAGCAATATGAAAAAATGTACCCCACGTGACAAATGTAATCCAATTCCATTTACATGAGTAGGATGAGCAAAATCAAAATTTATGGAAGTACTTAAAACTAGGAATGCAATCTAATTTGTCTCTCATTGCCCTCCCGGTAATTATCGAATATTATATGCACATATTTCATAAAATCTCTAATCTGCTATATGAAGAAATATAACCCACAGAAAAAATCTAATCCAGTTTCAAATAGGTTAACCGGATGAGCAAAAAGCAAATCTTGGAGTAAGTAGCTTGTAATTTAATCCCGTATATTCGTATAGTAAGTCGACACTATAAGTGTATTTTGTTTCCTCTCATGATATGATGTAGCACACATTTCTCGTTCTTAGTATTATTAGAATACCTACAACCCTTTAAGCCTTTTCCAAATGGTTTGGGGAAAATGTCGGAACACTTAGTTCTTTGTATCAATAGATAATGGATGGATTTCAAAAGATGCAACTCTTTCATGAATAAAATAACTATTCATTTAACATATTTAGTATTTTTGTAGAAGATCAGATTTTTAGTTATGTGTCTTGCCACTTGATTGTCGCAAGAAAGGGAAGTGAGCTTAACAGATGGTGCTCCAAGACCACGCAATAGCTACTGCAACCACAAGATCACACTATTGCTCGATAATCCACCTCAGCTGAGGATCAAGGAACGACAGATTGCTTCTTAGTGCGCTAAGATATTGGTGCATCCTTAACATAAGGAGGTATCCAGTCGGGGAGCATCAAGTGAGTGAACAACCTCCCCAATCAGCATTATAGTAAGTAGTCAAATTCAAATCTCCAATGGATGGCAAGAAAGTGCCTTGCCCTGAGGTTGACTTCAGACAACACAAAACTCTCATTGCTGCATTCATATGATGTTGTCGTGGATCAGATAAAAATTGTATGAACATATTAACTATGAAGGTGATGTAGGTTTCCAACTGGTCATCGATTGTGGGCGACATCTAATGACGGAGTATCAAGCGCTGTATCCAATCAAATATTTTGTTTCATGGGAAAGAAACTGAGACGACAACCTTGCAATTCACTATCCTCTAAAATGTCCACGATATACATCCTTTGACTAAGTACAAGGCCATCGACAGTGTGAGGTGCCTCGATGCCCAGAAAGTACTTCAAAGGTCCCAAATCCTTGATACTAAAACACTTGTCTAGAATTTTATTTGAAGTCGTTAATCTTTGCATCATTGTTATCCATCACAATAACATCATCAACGTTTATAAGTACGGAAATGTAGGTTGTACCTCTCTTGTAGATAAGAAGAGAATGATTTGTACGAGATTGGTGAAACTCAGCCCCAAAGAGTGCTTGTGTAAACTTGCAATACAATTTTGAGATGTCATGTAAATCATAGAGTGATTTTTGTAAGCGACACACTCAAGTATCTCTTGATTTCATAAAGCCTTGTAGGTTTTTCATATAAACTTCCTCGGGGAGATTCCCATGTAAAAATGCATTATTCATATCTAATTGATGAATGGCCCAATTTTTCTTTGCAGCAATTGTAAGTAGGCTCCATACAATGACTAGCTTTGCTACTGAAGCGAATATCTCATGAAAGTCGACCCCTTCCACTTGAGTGAATGTTTTCACCACGAGACGTGCCTTGAACCACTCCACCTGTCCATTGGGTTTATATTTGATTTCGTAGACCCGTTTAAAGTCCACAATATGCTTTCTGGATGACAAGTGTTCAAGGGCCCAAGTGTTATTTTATTAAAGGGCATCAACCTCCTTTCTAAGATCTTGCATGATGGAAGTATTTTGGCTCATCAAGTGATATGATGGCCCACAAGTAAGCCTTGTGAGAATTATAATTTTTTTCATAAGAAACAAAATGAGATAGAGGATGTACCATCGAGGATCCTTGAGTGGTTGTGGGTAGCGAATAGTCTATAGAAGGCGACAATTGAGTGATATAATCACCTTGTTTCTTTGTTTGGACTTTGACTCGTTCTGATTTATTTCGTAGAGACTTTTGACCCAATTCACTGTTAATATGGTCTGGTTCATTATTGAAAATTCAGTTTGTACCATTCAGTTAAATTTGTCCTCCCTTTTTTCAAATTCTGTATCGATAGAAGTATGTAGTGGGTCTATATTAATTATGTGATCTAGTTGAATTGGTAAATTATTCTTAAAACCACTTGCATTCACATGACTTTTGGGAATCTTATTTAAAGATATTTTCTTGAAAGGAAAACTATTTTCAACAAATTCAATTTCCTTCAAAGCCACTTTATACTGAGTGAATTTATTTTTGGGGCATTTGGTTACCCTTTTTAGTAAGTAAATGTAGTTTTTATAAATTAATTTTGGCATATGGCAATAATATACAAACCATGAATTGTGGTTGACTAATTAATAAAAAATGTCCTAAAACTGTTTGTTCATAAGAAGCTAATTTATTAGTCAAAATAAGTATTGGTGCAATAGAAGCGATCATTGTACAATGTTGATGATAATGAGAAGAGAGTTTGTTAACAAGGTTTAACTAAATTTTCCTACATATCTGGAAACGTTGAAAGACAACCAAAATATTACTAGAGAATATGGACTATAAGCTCTATCACACTCATTGATTCAAGGCTCATACAATGCTTCTAGTTGGTGCTTTTAATTGGTGTGGTCCATATTATAACAAGAGATTTAAGTCTAATATATAATATTGGTTTCTCTCATCAATTCAAATACTAGGCAGTGTAAGACTTCATACAAAAATATATTTCAATGATATCCAATAATCTTCACCATGATCAAAATATATGAATACCTCGCTCCTTAGGAAATCTATATAATGGTTTTCGCCTTAGCGAATATCTGCTTTTCGATTCCTCAATGCCTACATCTCCAACAATTCTTCCACGTAAGAGCATGCTCACCTTCAGCACAAGTCTGTCTGAGCATTCTTGACGATGTTAATGAGAGCCTAACTCTCCAGACTTGTAGTGCAGGTTTTCATACCGCTGTCTAACAGAATATGTCACACAACTCTCTATTGCTAGGATGCATTTCGAAATTATGGAACATCTACACCAAAGTTCACCAAAAACCTTCATATTTAATACTTAGTAAATTTGAACCTTTGAGCTTCCTCCAGAAGCCTCAACCGCGAGCCAGACTCCTCTCCAGTACTAGAGAAATAAGTGTTGTGAGAAGAAAGCAAAAATAAGATGTAATGACTGTTATATCATTCTATTTACACTTGTAATGATATTTTTATCCTTAAAACTTAGAGTAAAAACATTATTTCTCTCTCTAGTACTGGAGAGGATCTCTGCTCCTCAATCTCCACCACCATTGTCTGCTCCAACAATCAAAATTCAAAAGAACTATCATACTCCACCATAAAGAGTACACCAATCACAAACACCTTGTGGCAATACCAACCAATGCTCGTGTCATACCCTTGTGTCCAAGCAAATGCTTATCTCACATCTAGTATATCTACCAATGTATGTGTTGCACCTTGCATCTAAGCCAATTTCTTTGTTACATCTTGCATGAAAGTCAACCGGCGCCCTTCTACTCATGTCGATCCACTAACAGTTAATATCTCACCTTGACGCCACAAATACACCATAAGGATACTCCACTTCTCATCTTAAATGAGATCACCCTCTCAAACATCAAGAGAAATATTACGAGTACAAGTCTCAGAGTCTGACGCAACACCGAAGTTCCTATCTTCACCTTGGTGCCAATCCAATACATGGAGGGATTCTGGATCAAACATAGTTGTGGTCCCCACCACAATCCCGCCATGTTTCCTTCTCCTTCAACTCATCTGGTTTATTCTCGCAGAATGCCTTTGACAGACTTGTCCAGCCAACATGTCATTTTCCCTCATTTGCCACAATCTAAAGTATCAGATAAGAGTCATCTACCAATTGATTCTGATACCAATTATTGGTGCAGAGAAAGTAATCGTTATGCAATGTTGGACATAAAACAATCAAATAAAGAGCAAAGAGAATAAATAGAAGATGAGAAGACAAGAGAATTTGTAAGCAGAGTTCGATCAATTTGTGCCTACGTTCTTTAGAGTATTGAGCTGGTAACATATTATTAAAGGATGATGATTACAAACTATCACCACCATGGGCCCAAAGTGCATAGAAAGCTTATAATTGGTGTAGTGACATTATAAGAAGAAATTTGAGTCAAATATATAACATTGATTTCTCTCTATTCAAATATTAGTTAATATGAGACTTTATATAATAATAGATTTCAAACATCCCAACAATAATAAAGTATGTTTTCTTTTTTTTTTCACCTCAATTTTTTACTCTTTTTGTTTGGACCATGGAGCAAGTGATTATTAGATGAATACTGAAAAAAAAGTATTTTTTATATTTTGATGAACTTTTAGAAGTTGAGTACAAAGGAGGACAGAGATGGCTTATCGTTCAGATTCCGTTTGAAGAGAGGATCTAATCAGAAGTTAAAGTCATCCAAAGATTCATGAATGAAAGTCAATGACGATGGAGTAAGAGAAAAGAAGTGTACCCTCATTGCCAAAGCCTACCTCATAGCATCAGTATGGCTTACTTATCTTCTTATTGACACCCACTAATTATACCGTATCTTAACTACTTATTTTAAGAAAATTTAATATTTTAAGTTAGTAAGTAAATCTAAATTCTTATAATAAATAGTTAAAGTGTGAAGGAAGTTTTTTAGCTTACTTTTAAAGTCCCCTCCATTTTTATATATATAGCTAAAAACTATGCTGATAACTCTCTCCCACAATGGCCAATATTGAAATTAATTGAACAAATCAGATTTTAATTTACTATATGATTATTCATCTATCATCCATAAATGAGTTAATACTAGCATTTTAATCTGCGTATTTCATGAAATATAATTCCTGGCTTTTTTATACTTGTAAAAATTCAAAAAATTCTAAAGGTTAAGTCAATTATGATATGAAAATGATTAATTGTTTAAATCAATATGCTTCTATATTTAAATAAAAAAGTCAAAGAATAATCACACTACTCATTTTTTATTGAGTAAATTATATTGTCACCCAATGAATTTTAGTCAAATTACAATCATTCCTTCATTTTTAAACCTACATAAACCACCTCTAATCATGTAATATACATTATATTGACTATCTATGTAGGGGAGATAAATATAATTTCTTAAACAAAAAATGATGACAAATATAATTAAGTCAAACAAAATATAATAAATTGTGAAGACAACTTCAAATTGCATAAGAGTCAATGTTTAAACATTGACATTTATACTATTTGAACTTGTTTTCACAATATACCATATTTTGTTTGTATATATGTGGCCAGTGTAATATATATAATAATTATGTGGTCTATGTAAATTTAAAAAAGTGAGGAGTGTTTATTAAATCTGATTAAAACTCATAGAGTGTGAGTCTAATTTTCTTTTTTATTATAATAATTAAAGGCTTGAGTGTTTGAATGTCACAACAAAAGAAAAGGAATGGGGTACTATTTATATTGATTACAAATAATTAATATCTTTTAAATGAGTTATTTATGAGTAATATAAAATTTCCATTTTAGAGGGGTGAGTATTATACATGGCAACACCACATGAAGAGAAATAATGTTTGAATTTCTCTAGTGCTAGATAGTGTTGTGAGAGATGTATTGCAACTGTTCATTATTGCTCAATCCTAATTGGTAAAATTATTATTTTTAGTCCAAGGATAAATTCACGGGAATGGAAGTAAGGGATATAAACGAGAAAGAATTAAAGCATATCCGTGAGAGTTTGAATTTGGACACTTATTCCTACTTTATGATTCTATCAATTGACTGACTATAAATAACTTAATAATTTTATATTGGTTAATTTGCTTATAAATTAGTTTGACTACACTAAAGTCAGCAATGTTTTTGGATGAAATGCAATTTTTTAAAGAAATTTGTCAAACTTAAAATCATTGAATCATAATCTCTTATTGGATTTAGCTTCTCTAAAATGAATGTGTCTCTAAAGTAAGAATTGGAATGTTTCAACCATTACCATATAGTGAATTAAGGTTTCCATATACCTGATTAAATGAAAGGTTTGTACCCTTGGCCACGCTAGTTAAGATTGCAAAATTTCTCGTGAAATCACACGATCTTATGCTTTTAATGCTCCTGATGAATCAATATTTCACCAAAATTTAATTTCTATCGACACCAATGAATGTTGGGCAATGGCGTGAGATAGTGGAATCATCACGATCTTGATAAGTTTGAGGGGGCTAGATACTAAAATATTCGAGTCATACACAAATTTGAACCCTAAATCCCACACTTTTTGGTCTTTATTACCTAACATTTTAGTGCCTTACTCTAAAATGCTCAGGATTCTCAATGCATATAATGACTCATCCGTTGCCATTTTAGTCGCAAATCGTTTGTCATTAGCTTTTGAGAGTTGTTCATCTTTCTAGTCTCTTTTTTTGGTGATTTTCTTTACTCATTCTCTCGATTTCTCTGGCTTTTGGATTTTATTTGGCCTTTCTTTGACATTTCTATTATTATTTCTCTTTTCTGTGGGTGGTATTTGTTCTGTTTCAATTTGTGGGTACTTCTCCATTTGGTTTTGTTGTTCCCATATGGTGTTGCTTCTACGTGGACTGCTTAAATGCCTAGGTTTATATCAACATAGCTTTTGATATGCATACTTTATATTTATGTTATTTTATATGCATATATTCATATTTTAATTTAATATTTAGGTTTGGACACTTTATATGTTATCTTTTCCCTCTTGTAGTTTAACCTCTCATATTTATTTAGTTTTGGGTTAGTCATGAGTTTATATTGTGATAGAAAGAGAGAAATTTTTATCTTACAATTATATATAAATAGCAACATTAAAAATTATATTAAAATCGTATATTCACTTAACAAGTTAAATATATTTTTATATCCCAATCTTAAAAATTCATTTACCTCTCACATTATTTAGTTGTTACCACCTTTTTTTGGTTTGTACTATATTTAACACTGTTGGTTGTAAATAGAAAATTTTGAAATTGAGGTCAAAATCTGAAAGAGAAAAAATGTTGTAAACATTTTGTAACTCTCTTGAAAACGTGATAAAGAACATCTAATCAAAATGAAGTGAAGTTCACAAATTTCCTTTGTGTAGCCCTGCATGGCTGCATCTAACTGAAACTGACCTCTGTTAATGTCACCAAACCATGTCACTCCAGCTCAGAATGTCAAATTTGATACACATTTAAGGACCTAGACATGATTGCTGAGATTCCCTTTGAAGACCCACAAGTCATCAAAAACTCATTAGATTTGACTAAAAATGACAAAAGAGATTTTTTTATTCTTCCTACACACTCATATATATATATATATATATATATATATATATATATATATAGTGACTTAAATAAGAGAATGGTTATTATATAAAAATAGTTGGAATAATAAATTTGGGTCTCTCATATCTAATAATAATAGAGTTATATATCTATATTTTTTAACCTTGATCATTCAAATAAAATTCAATGATCATTATTAATTTTTTTGATTTATTACAATAGCACAATGTTCTCGGGTAAATTCTATATATATATATATTAACAAATAATGATGTGGGTTAGTATTGTAATTATGGAAACAAAAGCATATGGATAAACGAAGGGTGCCTCAGAGGAGGGCCAACACGTCCTTACATTTACCATTGCTCCTATTGGATTTAACTTACTTGTAGTAAATGTTTGATGAAATTATATTATCTTTGTTACAGAGTATCTGCAGTCTGCAGATTTCGCCATCATAACCATATCTTTCTTATACACTATATGGAATTAGGATGTGTTTGATATAGAGATTGGAAAATAAAGGAGATTAACAATGAAAACTTGAAAAGAGGAAATTGTTCTTCATCTTTTTCTACATGTAAATTTTTAGTTTTCTTAATAGAAAAAATTTAGATCAAGTATAAACCAATTAAAATAATTTTTTTATAACCATTCAACAGAAATTCTGGAAATCCAAAGAATTTTGGCCATCATCTTAGGATGTTGAATTGTACATGGTACTCCAATGTGTGATTGGTTTGGCATGTAAGGTTTAGGATGAGCAAATTTTAATCCTCAAAAAGATTCCCATCCATATGGGGTTAAACTACAACCTCTTCTTGGTTAAGGAACACATGGGTTGAAGTTGTTATTTATGGTAGAGTTTGATATAGGAATGTGTTAAAATGGAGATGGAATCATAAAAGTGTAGTAATTATGCCTAAAGTTTTGTTTTTTAATTTGATTTGTTTATATTTAAGATTTCAATACTAATAAAACATAAATGATTAATAATACAACATAAAAAAGTTATACTCTGTTAGTGCATGAATGTTCTCTCAATAAAAATTAATTAGTTATATTTAT
The DNA here is from genome assembly GCF_001865875.1 of Lupinus angustifolius. NCBI lineage: Eukaryota > Viridiplantae > Streptophyta > Magnoliopsida > Fabales > Fabaceae > Lupinus > Lupinus angustifolius. The sequence continues at coordinate 14,739,314 of NC_032028.1, read as the reverse complement.
AGTACAAATAAAGAAAAACATCGTGGAACAGTTATTATAGACTAATTTTCAATTTTCTATTGCCCTTCATAACTTTTAATTTCTAAAAAAACTCATATAATCATATGTAATTACTATTAACACAATAACCCTCTATCTTAACTTAAATTGAACATTATAATAAATATAAAATATTATAATATAAAGTACACTCAACATACAAGAAACATTTTAATTCTCTAAATTGATACATATATATATATATATGATTAATAATTAATTTATCTGATTAATAAAGTTAATAAGTAATTAATTGTTGAGACGCTAGTATAAATAAAGTTAATAAGTAATTGAGTTATTTAAGTATAATATTAGAGAAAAAGATGTATGTACTGATAATGTATGAGTTTTATACATTGTTATTGTATCATTCACTATTTATATTTAATTGTGATTAACTTTTCAAAAAAAATAATCCAAATAAATGGTGGATGATGAAGTGCATGTATATAAATCTTTACATGTATAAATTTTATATTCATAATATTATATCTCGATTAATAATTAACTTGTCGATTGGGTTTCATATTAAATGAAGAAAAGAAGAAAGGTGATATATGCTTTATGTGTAGTTCTTTTAAAATAGAATAACATAACATGTTAAAAATGAGTGAAAAACAAAGACAACAAAATAAAACACTACTCTATAAAACATTTCTTACAAGGTTAAATGGTACAGAAACTATCCCTATATGGTCGAAATATGGTTTTTAGGCACATTTATTTCATGCTTCTCAATCTTAGTAATTAACAAATTAAGGTAGACAAAGTGAGTAACTAAAATTTAGTAAAAAATGGGTGGCTTCGTAGGATCATTTTCTGGAATTCTTATATAGTGGACCCCACGTGGAGGGTCACTTGGGCGAAAATAAAAGAGGGTATGGGATTAGTGGGCCATGTAGAGAGAAACTCATTTATAAGTAATGATGAGAATAAAAAATTCTAGTGGAAGATGCTTTTAATTGGGAGTGAGACTACACTATTAAGTAACAAATTAAGGTAGACAAATGAAAGGTTCAATTCATTACATTGATATTTGTCACGAGAAATATTGATGAATTCCGAAGAAGATCAATTCCTAAATATATTTTTGATAATACCAAAAAATGAAAAGGAAGGTTTTTTTTTTATAGATTTTAACTGTAAAATTATAATCTTAATGTAACTAACATGATACAAATATCATTTTATTTTGTATTTTATTTAGTTTTTCATACAATTTCTCTGGAGAGGGTCTCACTCTTTAATTGATGTGATATGAAGAAGGTGATAAATATAAGACAAATATGTAAGAGTCTTATTTATTTATTTCAACATCTTGAATGTAACATTGATAAGATTTTAGTCTGACATAACACTATTAAATAAATTTTTTAGACTATACTTGTCAAAAGAGATCACCTCAACTAAATTGGGTTAACCCACATATGACACAAACTATACCAAGCCAGGCTAAAAAATCCAGTTATAATTTATATTACAATATTTCAGCCCAAGCCCACCCTAAATGGGCTGTGGTGGGCCAGCTTGTATAACCTTCTAAAAAACAATATTCTACTTATAATCTCAGAAATGAAATGAGAGTGTCACCCTTCACTCAAAATTTTACCATGTGGCTCAGCTTCACAATCTAGAAAGCACAAATTGGACTTCATACAGTATATCTGATCTATCCGTACACTATCAGTGAAGAAAAATCAGATGTTGCCATTGCCAAATACACCTAGGCTTTGTTTGAGAATTAGGAGAGAAAGGAAAGGGGAAGGATCAAAGAGTTAGAAGGGAAAGGGAAAAAGAGGGATCAAAGAGTTAGGAAGGAAATACTCTCCATAAACTAATGATAATGTAAGAATATTTTTTATTTTCCTTTAAAAATGTAATTAACAATGAGAAATGAACAATAATATGTAATTATATATTATTACTAAACATATTTAGCTATTTTGACATATTATCTCCTAAACCCCCAAATTGAGGGAACTTAAAAAATAGACACATGAAGGGTTTAAGAAACCCTCCAAAACCTTTCCCTCTTCATAATCAAACTCTCTAACAAGGGGAAGACTTTACAAAACTATCAATTCCCTTCTTCTCCAAAATCTCAATCATAAACAAGGCCTTAATCTTCATCTTCATCTGTGTACTTTAACAGTAGATATTGAAAAGTATACATATTAAACGAAAATAAATAAACGCCCAACGTAATGCAACAAACCACTGAAATTAGGTAGCTAAACTATAATATATCATACAACAAGAAAAGGAAATATGTGAGTTATCATGATATCGGTCAAAAGTAAATTTGAAATAGTATAAGTGGTTTGCTAAGATGAATGGAACCTATTTGGCGAAGGATCAAAATAGCATGAAGCACCTAATTATTATGGACAAAAAACACCCTCTTTAATTTTATTCACATAAGAGTTATTTTAGTAACTTATTATTATTATTATTTTAAAAATTAAAAACAGAAAATATATTTCTCTTTCTCCACCTAAGAGTGGAAATATGCTAGACCAAACTTTAACTTAAACAGACCAAACCTATATGATATATAGGAGTTTGGGTTTGAATTGTTAGTAAGTTTAAAAAACTTTCGAAACCTATGCATTGTCTTCTTAAAAGCATGACATGTTAGTCTATTTAAAGGTATGTTATACAATATGGTCTTAAAATATACTACAATGTCTACATTTAAATAGACTAATAGGCATACTTTTAACTAGATTCTAGATTAATCTAACTAAAACAATTAAGCTATATTTTTTGTATACATTTTTAAACTAAAAATACATATATAATAATATTACATAGTATAATATTAACATTACTATATAATATAATTAAATAGGTCAACCTATTTGACTTAAAGAATATTTTAGATGATTCGAAGTCTGACATATCAAGCTAAATAAAATTTTAAAAAGTTTGAATCTGACATGTTCATGAGTAAAACATGATTTGACCTAGCCTGTTATAGGTAAATGAGTAAAGCATGATCCGACGTGTTTCCACCCAGGGATGACAATGAGTACTCAAATCCGTAGGCACCAGCAAAAAATACCCGCAATGGGTTGGATTTGGGTCTCTATTTTTGCACCCGTAAGTATTTGGATATGGGTATTTTTCAAACCCGCTGTTAAATTGGCTGGATCTAGGTAATGTGGTAACTAGACCCCACATACCCGAACCCATTGATATATATATATATATAGTAAAAATAACTCAATTTCCTTATTTTCTAATTTCTAACCCTAACACCTATTGTTCCTTTCTAAATCCTAATTCCCTTATTCTCTTCATCTCCCGTCTCCCTCACTCCCTTTTCATCACTCATTCACTCTCCAACATTATCAATAATTAGAGGTTAGTATTCTTCAATTGTTATATATATCAGTAATTTTTCAAGGATTAAGATTATACTTATATTCTTATTCTCCATAAATGAAACATTGAGACAATGTACACTGATGATGCGTGTCGATCACTATTTATATATATGCATGCGACTTTCTTAATATGATACAACATTTTTGTTTGTTTCTTTTTCTATTTTACCGTTCTACCCTCCCATCCTTTTGCTCTATAGGTGTATTATATGAACTAGATGAATTTTGAGTTTTAGCTACTTCTATGAGTTTTCTCATTGTCGAGAAGCAATATTTAGTAATAGAGGTCTCATTGTTCTCAATCTTGAAAGTGCACATGTCAAGAGGAGCACTTTGGAAAGCTTACTCATTATGTGTTTTCGTTTTGATGAGGACAACTTGTGTTTCATAAGAGCTTGAAGATCATCAACAAATCAACGTGCTTAAGTCTCAATATTGGTATTAGACTTAGACTAGTAATTAGTTTAGGTTGAGTCTAAGGCTTAGGTAAACTCAATACATGTCTCATATACATAATTCGTTAAATCATTTTATTTTGAGATATGACATTCATAATATGTTCATGCATCATATATATACATGTTATCTGTGCATACTAGGCATAAAATTTAGTGTTGAACATGTATAAATTAAGTGCATAACGTATTTGAGTTTTTGCAATTTAAAAATACACTTGGAAATATGCAGTTAATTGATTAAGGTGTGTTTTAATCGATTAACATAAGTTTTTGAAAAGCTGTTGAAACAGAAAACTTGGAAAATAGAATCAGTTACAATTTTGTAACACGTTAATAGATTAACTGGGCTGCAGAATGGATTCTTTATAAACCGCGTTTTCAGAACTCAAGCCATAACTTGCATGTTAGATTTTAAGAGAGTTAGAGCATATTTCGTGTTAGTTGCTGCATCTATATGAAATTGCATTTGTGAGATTAGAAAAGAGAGAATTCTATGCTTTAGGATCGAGAGGTACTTCATGTTTAATTTTTCATCATTTCATCTCATATGTTCATGCATTTCTTGATGTTTTTGGAAAGATTTCATATTCTGTAAAATCTGTTTTTAACTAATGCATTATCATGTTATATGAGACTTGTGTTAGAGTTGTAGAGTAAGGTCTTAATTGTTAAATTTGAGCATTGTAATTGCTTTAGATTACTCTATGTTTTTGTTGTAAAAAGTGTTGTAACTTTGGGAATCTCAAGGTGTCTTACCACCAACGAGATTGTGTTGTATCTTCATTAGCTTAGAGATCTTGATAGAAAGAATAGGTTCTTGGTTGGGGCTACACCGCAAGAAAGGTTTTCTTGGGCGGTAGAAAGGGAGTCAAACCAATGGATAAGGTTCTTTAGTTTCGAGAAAGAGTCTAAGTGTTGTAATTGGAAGAATTGTTTGTAAAACGTTATTTCAATTATAGTGAAGAAAGGCCTAGATGTAGTTTACAAGTGGACCCGCAAACGAACTAGGATAAAAACCTTGTTGTAGGCTTTTTCTTTCCCTCTCTCTCTTTATTGTTTTAATCGATTACTTTGTATAATTGTTTTAATTGTAATAATCTGTTTCTATACTATACTGGTGTAACTCTGATATATCTGTTAGCTCTGTATATTTGCTTCGATCTTAGTTGATTGTCGTGCAAGAAACTGAATCTGTTTGTGTAATCTGAGCAATTTTAATCGATTAAATTGCTTGCGTTAATCGATTATTCCTTCTCTGTTAATCAATTAATCTGGGGTTAATTCAGCATTATTTGTTGTTTGCGAAAAGCCGATACTCTGACCGCTACACATATTCAACCCCATCTTCTAGGTGTATTTTAGCCACTGATACCTAACAAATTTTTCTATGAACAACATATTTTGTTTTCTTAATTGTTCAATGACATCAACACATTCATTCATAATTCATCATGTACTATTTAATTGACTTGGTTTTTTAAACTTGGTTTGGTTTTTTATATTGACTTGGTTTCGCATAAAGGAATGAAGATAACAGTAAACAAGATTGAATTTATGAACATAGAGCCATCATTCTCAAAAAATAAAAAAATAACACTTCTTTAAAATCCAGATTTTGGTTACTTTAAAATACATGTACTTTTCAACTATATGTTTCTATAAGATTGACAATTAATAATGATATGTTTACTTTTTTCTTTTTTGAAAATATGATGTTTTAGAGAATATGTTTACTTTTTTCTTTATTTTAAATTTATTGCCATTCTTTTTTGAATCTTTATTATCATTTTGTGACTGAAATTTATTCCCATTGTGTGACTGAACTTTGTTTTTGTTATATGTAGAATATTTAATCCACAATACTCTAATCCTATCGAAGAAGACTCTATTGTGCAAACTCTACCAAATATGGGGGAGTCAAACTCAATGCATATAAATATGGAAACAAGTGCAAATCAACCTGATACTCAACACTCAACTAGAAAGAAAATTGAGGCGATAAAACGAAAATTCATTTCACCTATTTGGAAACACTTTGAGTTAATGGTAATATGTGGTGAACATAAATTTGTTTGCAATTATTGTCATGCTAAACTCTTGGGTGAATCAAAGCAAGGAACATCACACTTACACAAACACTTTGTTAGTTGTCCACAAGAATAAGTCAAGATATAAGACAATGCTTGCTCAAAATTGAGAAACAAGGGAAAGATAATGTATGTGTTGGTTCTTATATTTTTAAAAAGATGTTTCAAGGACAAAACTTGTCAAGATGATCATTCTCCATAAGTACTTGTTGTCAATGGTTGATCACTATGGCTTTAAAGAATTTTATGCATCTCTGCAACCTCCATTTAAGGGATTTCTTGTAATACCATCAAGAGTGACATAATGAAACTTTATGAGTATGAGAAGGAGATTACAATTCCTATTGTCAAAAAATTCAATTCCTATTACAATTACCACTAATATGTGGACAACTAGCCACCAAAACAGAGGTTAGATGTCTATCATTTCTCATTACAATAATGAGTCATGGGTCCTACAAAGTCGAATTGTGAGGTGATAATTCTAAACTTAGTATTATTATTGTTGCTTTTGTTTTTTATTAATGGTTCATATCTTTAATATTGAAACATTCATTTTAATGTTAGATATATAGATGTGCATGCTCCACATACTGCCAAAGTTATTGGTGATGTCTTATTTCAGTGTTTGATGGATTAGAATTTAGATAGAAAGTTATCCACCTTAAATGTTGATAATTGCACTACAAATGACATTGTGATAAGGTTCATTCTAGGGAAGATTATACTAAGATCATTTATTTTGGGTTGTAAATTATTTCACATGTAGTGTTCTACACACATTCTGAATGTAGTTGTTAAAGATAGATTGTCCATCATCACTAATGCTATTATAAAAGTTAGAAATAGTGTTGGTTTTTGGACAACTACACCTAAAAGAAAAGAAAAATTCCAAGAGACATGTGAACATGAAAATATTCCATATGACAACAAGCTTGTTCTTGATTGCAAGACTAGGTGGAATTCAATATTCTCAATGTTGAGTGTTGCCATAAAGTATAAGGATGTTTTCAGACGCTTGCCACAACGTGAGGAATAATATAAAGATGTGCCAAATGAAAGTGATTGAAGATGGCGAGTGAAATTTGTCAAAAGTTGAAGTTGTTTTATAAGGTAACTGAATTGTTTTCTGGCACAACATATCCGACTGCAAATGTTTATTTTCCAAAGTAGTGTAAAAATTAATAAGTATTGGGGTATTGTTAATGTGTGACGGTTGTTTGCACCATTTTAGATCCTAGGTATAAAATGACTTTGTTAACTTTTTATTTTCGAAAATTTTATGGATCTTAATCATATTACCAAATAGAAAATATGAAGTCTATTTTTCAAGACTTAGTAATAGAGTGTGGTAGAAATCTCAAGGATAATAAGATCAATTCTTCATCTTCAACATCAAATGTAAACATGAACTGTGGAATCGATGATGATGCAGATTTTGATAATTATGTTATTAAAAATTAGAACTCTGCAAATTGTAAGTTAGAGTTAGACGCAACTTAGAGGAATCACTATTTCATAGACCAAAATGTGAATTGGACATCTTAAATTGGTGGAAGACAAATAGGGCAAAATATCCTACCATGCAAATGACTGCTAAGGACTTGCTAACAATTCATATCTCCACTGTGGCTTCAGAGTCTGCATTCAGTACTAATGATCTATTCCTTACTCCTCATCATAGTAGATTACACCTATATATAATGGATACATTGATGTGCTTTCAAGATTGACTATGGACTAATTTCAGAGGTAATGTAATTTATTACATTTAATTGTACATGTTTAATTACTCATAAATTATAAATATTATACTAGATGATATCGATGATGTTAATAAATTTGTTGAAGTTCTTATGTAAAAATTTGTGACAATATTAATTGTTTTATCTTTAAATTGAATGTTTATATTTTGTAGGAACTAATTGACCCAAATGTTGTTTTTAGAGGGATCCTAGAAATTTGATATGCCTTATTATCTTATTTTAAATCATGCTCTTAGTAAAAAAGATTTGTGTTTAAGTACAATTTAAAGTTGTAACTTGTGTACTTGTGTTTTAATTATGTTTTATAATTTTTGATATTATTTTCTTATTTTTTGATTGCCACATGCCGGATTAAAGTAGGAAAGATATCAACAAATGTATAAGTTGTTTGCAATTTTCTAAATATTTTTTGAATTTATGGTACCCATTGATCCGCTGGGTGCCCAAGAACATGTGGATAGCAGACCTGACGGGTATTTGTGTGGGTTTGGGGTGGATCTGATTTCCAAAATGAAAGAACGGGGCGAGTCCGAGTAGTGTACTACCTGGACCCATCCAGATCTATTGCCATCCCTATTTCCATCCTTACCTCCGCCTCACTCAAATTCTACCGTTCTTTTCCGATCCCAACCTCAATTTTTTTACCCACTGCCCATCTTCCACAACGCCTCCCATCTAAACTCATTTTTATCATTAATTTCGTTGTATCACTTATATGTTGGGTATAGATTCTTTGGTTTTAAAAATTGAAATGACATGATTACAATTGTTATCACTATTCATCATCTCAAAGCTTATCACACCACCATATAAGGAAGCGGAAATCTTATAAGTATGTTGGCATGTTTGCGTTTATTTTTGAGGAATAATGGGAAAGAATTTAGGAGGAAGAAGATGCAAGAAGAGAGTGAACATTTACTTTTCCTTTTTAAAACAACTCAAACAACTTAAATAATATTTTTTGAACAACACCCAACAGTAAGAAAGAAATATTTAGGTTAAGATTGAGAGGAAAATGTAGGATTTGCGTGAGGCAGATGGGGGTTTATTTTTGAATTTTTATTTTTTAGAATAATAGAAAGTTACTAAAACAACCTTGTTATGTGAACAAATTTAAAAAAGGTATTTTTTTATCCAAAATGATTGTTTGCATGATGCTGACTTAATCCTTAATAAAATAGGGTTTACTCATGGTAGTAAACCCCAATAATAATTTTTACGGAAGCGCACCTAACTACGATGTGAGAGATATCTTGGTGTTGCAGCAACTCATTGAAAGAAGGAGAGGAAAACATAAATTCTTATTGAATGAAAACTTGATTAATCATAAGACTATGAAGGCATACAAACTTTTATAACTAACATGACTACCTTGCTTGAAGGGCAAGTTATTGAACTATAATAACTAACATAACTACCAAAATATCCAAAGAGGAAACTAACAATGTCAATAAAGTCCTTAGAGTAAAATACAAATATAAAATGTGTTATTATTATAACATGTGACATGCCAAAGAAGAATATTATAAGGTTTCCATGAAGATGATGTTGAGTTGTTAATGTCTCAGTCATGAGCCAGATTTGGCCGGTCAGGTCGTAGGCCAAGTGGCAGGGATGCTTGATCACGAGGCCTGGTCTTGATGGAAAGAACTAAGTCTAGTGTGCTAGGAATACTCAGTCAAGATCCAAATATCTTGGTCAAGGCATAGGACCATTTGGCGCATGATTTATATTTATGGGTATGAAAATAGAGGTTTGTGGCAACTATAATCTTCCAATACCACTCTCAAGTTGGAAAATGGAGTTCATAGAGCTAACTTTGAGATGAACTATTTGCAAGCTTTGTTGTTAAGGGGTTTAGTGAATGCATATACTAATTGTGCACTTGATGGAACATGTAATAAATGCACCAAACCTTGTTGTATCTTCTCTTGAACAACATGACAACCAATCTCAATGTACGTAGTTCTGTCATAGAAAACATGATTGTGGGTCACATAAATTATTGATTTGTTAGTAGAGCAGACAAAGGTAGCTTCTGATTCGTTGATTTTTAAGCCATGAAGCAAGTACTTTAACCATTGAATCTCATAAATCAAGGTTCCTAGTGCTCGGTATTCTCCATATGAGGAAGATCGACTGACTGTATTTTGCTTCCTAGTTTTCCATTAAATGACGGTAGAGCCTATAAAAATGTAGAATCCATTGATAAACTTTCGTGAATTAAGGGAACAAGCCCAATTTGAGTTCGAGAAAGCAATTATTTTGAGAGGAGAATTTGGTGGGAAAAATAAACCTTGAGCATAAGCTCCTTTTAGATAATGTAGAGCTCGAAGAATATCCTTCTAGTTAGAATATAAAGTTTTAGCCGTGAAAAGGCTTAAGTGTTTTACTTCATAAAAATTGTATGGTCTTCAGATTGTAAGATATAGATGTTTGCCCTCTAGTCTTCTATAGGAAGAGACATTATTGGGTGGAGTTCATTTGTCTAGTTGGAGATTCATAAAAGGATCAATAGGAGTTTGGGTAGGCTTTGTGGCTAATGAACTTGTGTCTTCCAATAAGGATAATGCATATTTTCCTTGATTCATGTATATTCCAGACATATATCTTGAAATTTACAACCCTAGGAAATACCTTAAGATGCCCAAGTCTGTAATTTTAAAAACATTGTGAATGACATGTTTAACATGGTTTATTTCTGCCATACCATCTCCAGCTAATGCCATATTATCAACATAAACTAAAATAGCAGTGAAAGAGGATGATGTTTTCTTTATAAGAAGAATTTGATCAGCATGAGAATAGGAATAACATAAATAAATGAGTTTAGAGGACAAGGTAGCATGCCATTCACGATGAAGAAAGGATGGTTAACATCTAATTTCTCAAAGAACCGGGATTTTGAAGTTTTTGAAGCAATAAAACTCTAACAAATGTGATTTTGACCACATTGGAAAAATGTCAAAATAGTCCACTAATACTAATTGAGTATACCCTTTTGAAACTAACCTAGACTTGTAACACTTTATCGTGCCATTTGCATTGTATTTGACGTTATATACCCATTTACAACTAATGATAATTTTTAATTTTGGCAGAGATATAAGGGTTTAGGTATTATAAGCTTTATTGCTTGGAGTTTAGTTTGCATTGCTTCTTGCCAATAAGGACTCAATGAAGCTTGTTTGAAGGTCGTTGGTTCATTGATGCTAGTAATAGAGAGACAAAAATGTTAATATATAGGGGAACACTACTCATAGCTAGGAATAGAGGATATATGATATAAGACTGTGGGTTGAATTTTAGTGTCTGAGTCTAATTGAGAAAGACGGCAATGATAATCTCTTAGGGGAAAAGGTGGACCTTTGATTCTAAGGGATTTTCTTTGTGGGTAATAAGGTAGTGAAGGGAAAATTAGAGGATTTTCTCGCGGAATATTGTCTAGAATTTTAGGAGTTTGAGGATGAATATGAGGAATTGGTGGAGAGTAGGGAGGTTCCAAGAGAGGTTGAGGAATGAGTTTGGGTCTACAAGTTATTTGTGGTGTTGAAATAGAAGTATGTTCATGAGTGAAAGGAAATGTGTTTTCATAGAAGTGAACATTCATGGAGACAAAGATGCCATTGGAATATAGGTCATATAGGATATAGCCTTTGGTGTCTTCTTTGAAATCAAAGTGTTGGTTCACAAGGGCTCTAAACTTCACCTAGAGGGGGGTGAATATGTGGTTTGGTACTCAATTATGGTTTTGCGATTAAAAATATATTCAATGATTTTCCTTTATGTTTAATCGATTAAAAGATGTCTTAATCGATTAATTGCTTCTTCATATAATCGACTTACTTTAGATCTTAATCGTTTAATGAGTTCATGTTTCTTGAAAAACTTGTTTTCTTGATACACCAATATGCAAAGATTTAACAAAAATCTTGTATGCACTCTACCACATTAATTTATGCAGCTAATTACATAGAACAAAATATGCAATTAACTCAAAATGATTTGAATTCCAAGTAAAGTGAATCAAATATTGTGAAAACTTAAAGAGTAAGGGATAAGAAAATTGAGACAATGTCTTTTATCATGGTTCGATTTCTAATCCACGTGCAATCTACTTGTAGAGTGTACATAGCTTCTAATGGCTCATCGCCACTTCAAACCAGGGTTTCTCCAACCTTTTCTCTTCTTCTTGGTGATACCACACACCAAAGAGAAATAGTCATTATAATCGTCTAAATATGTACAAAAGAATAATGCACCTAAATATGTTGAATATACACACACTTCCAGAATCTAAAACCTTCCCAAAAGTCTCACAGAACCCAAAATATGAAGATGTGAGATGCATGGTTTTCTAAACTTCATATGATTGAAAATCTTGTAATATTTCTTCATGATTCATGATGTATTCTCCTATCTCATTTTGTGTATCAAAATACTTTTCTCTCTTTTCAGAAACACTTGGAAGATTCACTATTTGAATGTAACAATGAAAATCAATAATGCAATCAATAATTTTCTAACAAATGGGAAAATTTGGTTTAAAATACAGTTATGTTTTGTGGTGCAATTAATCGATTAAACAATTTACTTAATCGATTAACGTTCTTTTAAAAAAAATTCTGCAACTGTAACTAGCCTTTAATCGAATAACCATTAACTTAATCGATTTACGTGTTCCTATTTTGCACAACTTAATCAATTAATTCAACCTTAATCGATTAAGGGTTTTCTGAAAAAAGTTACTTTGATGTCTTATGAACCTTCTACATGATTTGTAAAAGTATGGTGCATGATTTTGATTGATGTATGATTTAACCTTGGTTTAATGCACCAAAATCATGTGATCATGTATTTATGCATGTACATGTAAATCATGTATGTATGCATATAAGTCTCATTATTAGTTAAAATCATATTTTAGGTGGCGAGACTTCTATTAAGATTCACCTAACATAAACTCTACCCAATCAAACATCTTAAGACCTAAGATAATAGAAAATACTCTCTGCCTTCTAGATCTTCTTGAATGCTGGAACTTTGAGCCTTAGCTTTATTGTTTGTTGATTTGTCAATATCTTTAAGCTTGTCTTTAAACTTTGTCTTCATCAAAATCTATGTGATGCATGCTTGCATTTACACAATTAACACACATTTTCGAGCTTTTTGGTAAAAGTTGGCTATGTGGGATAAGATAGTACTGACATAGGTAAGGCAAACAAAAACCTTTAGGTGATCAATGGTGGTGGTTTATCGTATAAGAGTTGGTAGGGGCTATGATTTTGGAGAACGGGAATAGGTAGTTTATTCATAATATGAATAGTATGTTGGATTGTAAAATTCCATTGTTTGGGAGAAAGATGAGATTGGAAGTATAATGCTCTAGCAATATTTAATATAGTTGATATTTTCTTTCAACCACCTCATTTTGTTGTGAGGTCTCCACACAAGTTGTTTGGTTGAGAATGCCTTTGGAAGCTATAAATTGGTGAAATAAGAATTCTACTTCATTATCACTCCTAAGGCATTTCAATTTAACACCAAACTATGTTTCAATGAAGAAATAAAATGGATCAAGTGTTGTCTAGTTTCACCTTTAGATTTCATCATAATAAATCAAGTGAATCTAATATAATTATCAACTAAGGTAAGATAGAATTTGTGCCCAAAATGGAAGGGATTGAATATGGTCACCATATGCCAACACACAATAATTGAACATATGTATGACTTTGTATAGTGCTATTGCTTTAAAAATGGCAAGTGTCACATGGAATTGAACAATCTTTACATAAAAATGTTGATAAGCCTATGAACGTTTGAAGGTTGGATCCTTGATATGTTCTATGTGTAGGAGCAAGGATCAACTAACAATGATTTAATCCAAAATATTATTGAAGTTGTTCATTCATGTGTGACTCAGTTTACATATAAAGTCAAAAATAAAACATAACATTAAACATGTAATAGAGTTGTCTGTCCCATGTGTTGATGGTCCTCCCTTTGATTTGGCTTGGCCAAGATGATGCTCATGCCCAAGGTTGATCCAGGTTCATTGAATTTCCAGGAAAGGAAAAAATCTCCATCATAACTTCTTATTTTTGAATTCCCACATGGCTTGTTTCCATTATGGAAATAAATAATATGGTGCATTGGAATCCCATACGGATTGCTTGAGGTTTGGGATGGTAACATCTCCTTGAATTGAATCCCCACATGTCTTGCACTCATTATGAGTATAATAATTCCATATTTGAAATTTGAATCCTTTAATTTTGTAATTTTTTGTTAGTTAGGTAACCTATTATGCAATTCCAATAACTTGTTACCAACTACTAAACAGTTCAGGTAACCTGTTACCTAGTTCTGGTAACTTGTTACTCAGGTCAAGTAACTCATTACTTAGCAATTTGACTTTTCATTTTAGACATATCCAATTCTTTACAAATGATTTTGATTTTTTTGAGCATTGCTTCTAAATATCAAAGTGAGTGCAAGGATAGAAGTACCTATATGAAGACTTAATCTTTAAACATCTTGAAGCTTGAGTCTTCTATGTCTTCATGGTCTTCTTCCTTTTCTTATATTTGTGATCTTGGTGTCTTCACCAAAACCGTGCCAAGGTTAGGAGCAAGATCTTCTTCACAATCTCCCCTTTTTGATGATGACAACAAACCAATATTTTTTGAAAATGGAGATGTGAATTTTTCTGAGGTTCAGCATATTGAGTATGATATAACTTTATTGTATGTTCGAATATGCTCCCCAATATCTTGTATACTACCCTTTTGTTTTATTGTATGTGCCTGAAAAGGTTTGACGGGAAAATACAATTCCAACTTTTCTCTCCCTTTTCACTTCATCAAAAAGAAGAAAAACTAGTTTTGTCCACCACAATATACATATATATAGAAAATGGTAACAAGATATGTTGACTTATTTATAAGCCAAGGTCATAAGTTTGTAAGATATGAATTTTGAATAATATCAAATGCTAGAGAATAATTAACATGTCATAACATAGCATTGAAAAGTAGTTTAGAGAATGTAATTCATACATAGAAAATAGTTAAAGAATGCATAGCATAGATGTTCTGAAATGATATCCAAACATACAAGTAAACAAATAGCAATAATAATAGTTTTTGAAATAACAACAACAACATCAAAATACTTAAGCAAGATCCTAGATTGCTAGACCACTACGCCTGATGATCTGGATCAACTTGTTGAGAATCCTAGTCCATGTAGTCCAATTGATTTGATAAGAATTTAAATTCTTCTTGGACTTGATGATTTGCTGTATCAAGAGCATCCATACGTGTAGTCAAACAAAGATCATTCAACATAAACTGAAGGATGAGTTGGAGGGTCAATAAAATGATTTTTTGGATTAGTAGTCTGTTGATCATTGTGATGCTTGTAGATCATGTCAGTGGTATCTCGAAAGAAACCAATTTTGTGGATTACATCCACATCAATATTATCGTGAGCATCGAGTGTGATTTTAGAATCTCCAGGAAACGAAACACCAAAATACTCAATTATAACAATTATGAGAATGACATAAGGCAATTGTCCGAACTGACCTATAAAGGTCCAAATTTGTCTCATTATAATTAATGTCCAGTTAATTGGAACATTATGTTTCATAGCATACATCAAATATAGTTCCATATCATTTACTTGCGAATGGTTTGAAAGCTTTGGAACTACAATGTAATTTAATATGTAATGAATCAAATGGTCCTCTAGGTTTAAGTTACCGACAGACAAAATATTTCGGTTTCATATAGAGTCACCAACAAAGCTTTTCTTACGCATTTCAATTTCCCGTTTGGAGTATCTACACATAGAGTAGTAGAAATCCATTTTATTGAACTCTTCTAAGTCGCATTGAATGCCAAACTCTACTATCGTTCATATGTGTGGTATATTACCGTAAAGTGAACTTAGAGCTTTGAAGTCTATGGCAATCTCATTTACTTTGATGTAAGAGACGATTTTATTCTTCTTAAAATTTAAATTATAGTAAAATACCCGTACAAGTTCCAGATAGTAAGAACAACGTATTTCACAAAATTCATAGAATTTTTGTTGTTCAAAGAGGGTTGGGAAAATGAAATTATTGTCCTCAAAAGAGCTTAACATACCATACTTTGGACTAAAGATGGGTCGTTGCATGAAGTGCTCCTTGAAGGTTTTGTGTTGATCCTCGTTTGCCGAAAGGTGCGCCAAATCCAATGTGTTGACTTCATTCTGGTTTTGTTGTCTTCCTTGAGTCACATTGGTTCTTTGCTTATTGGTTCTAGAGTTTGAAGCCATGTTGTTGAGTTTTGAAAAACTTTGGTTTTGAAGATTTTGAGATTTGGGTTTTTTGATTTAAAACTCTAAACACAAAAATGATGATATGAATGTGTTTTGGAGTGAAAATGTCGTATGAAACACCATAAAAATCAAGCAAAAATATTTAGAAATGAAGTTTTTCGAAGTTGTGGGGGGTTACCACAGTCGGAAGGAGGGAAAATGGAGAAGATGACGTTGAAAAATTTGATTTTTGCCTTAAATTGTGTAGACTGTAATCGATTACCGTGACTGACTAATCGATTACTCAAACTTTATGTTTCATAATTAAGCGATTAACTCATCCTGTAATCGAGTACATTGGTCGGGTTTTAGATTTCTTTGCCACTGATGCCTTGTAATCAATTACCCTTCCATGCATAATAAAATTGAAGCTGTAAAAAGAATATAAAAGTACATGTAGGCATACAATATATATAATGAAGCACATATAATATATGTTCACATGTTATGATAGATATACTTCATCAATGATGCCTAGTTCTCGTCTAAGTTTATAAAAGAATCTTTAGCCAAAGGTTTTATAAAGATGTCTGCTAGTTGTTCATATGTATCAACAAATTCTAAGAGAACATCTTTCTTTTGGACATTGTCCCTAAGGAAGTGATGCCTTATATCAATATGTTTGGTCCGAGAATGCATAATCAGATTCTTTGTGAGATTTATAGCACCAGTATTATCATATCTTAGGGGAATGCATCCTAGGTCTAAGCTGTATTCTCGCAATTGTTGCTTGAACCACAATATTTGGGCACAACATCTTCCTACAACTATGTATTCTGCCTCAATAGTACTTAGAGCAACACAAACTTGCTTTTACATGACCAAAAGACTAGGGCATTTCCAAGAATATGACAAGTACCATTGGTACTTTTCCTCTCAGTTTTGCATCCAACAAAATCTAAATTTGAATATCTCACCAGATTACATATACTTCCTTTAGGATACCATAATCCTACATCAAGTGTGCCTTTATGATATTTTAATATCCTCTTCACAACAATAATATGTGACTCTTGCCATATAGTCAATTTTTCTTTTGTAACTGTTTTCTCAGTCAGGTAACCTGTTACACAGTTCTAGTAACCTGTTACCAATTGCCATATAGTTTAAGTAATGTATTACCTACTTCTGGTAACTTGTTACTCAGGTCAAGTAACTCATTACTTAGAAATTTTACTCTACATTTTAGACATATCCAATTCTTTAAACATCTTGAAGCTTGAGTCTTCTATGTCTTCATGGTCTTCTTCATTTTCTTCTTTTTGTGATCTTGGTGTCTTCATCAAAACCGTGTCAAGATCATGAGAGAGATCTTCTTCACACCTTATGCATCAAATCCTCCGGCTCCACATAGAGTTGTAGCTCCACCACATCCTAAATGTCCTGTTTTAGCCCATGAAGGAATCATTCCATAGTTGCTTCACGTTCCTCATGGATATTTGACCTTGGCAAGGCCAATTCCATCTCCTTGTGGTATTCATCCATGTATTTTTTAACTTGGGTTAGCCTTTGGAGTTTGTTGTTAATGCCCCTTTTGGTAGGAAATAGGTACAAATCTCATCCTCATGACTATCTTCATTTCCTCCCAAGTGTCAATTGGCTTAGCTCCACACTTCTGCCTATCTTTCTGGTATTGGTCTCACCACACCATGGCATACTCCTTGAATTCCAAGGTTGCCACCTTGACCTTCTTCACTTGACTATATGTGTGGTAGCCAAACACCTGCTCCATTTTGAGTTCCCACTCTAAGTAGGCTTCTGGATTGTTCAACCCTAAAAAGGTTTGAACTTTGATATTTACTCCATCACTCCTATCTACACATCGCCTCTTTCCATGTGTTTCTTCTTCATGCCTTCCTCCTCAACCTCTTTCCTCATGTATCCTTTCCCTATGCCTCCTCCTCCTTAATGAGTTATAATCAGTTGAGTCACTACCACATCGCCTCTAATTTGGAACCCTCAATTGCTCCATTTGCCTTTGGAGGGACTGAAGTTGAGTGCTCATCACTTGTAAAGTTATAGTCATGTTGGTCGCCAATGGGGATATGGTTGGAGTTCTGTCTAGGCTGGACATTGTATTTAAACTTTCATGGAAGACTAGCTCTAATTACCACCTGATAGCAACCTCCAGAGGGTGGGTTTCTTTCTTTGCTGATTGTTCTTGTCTGAAAGTTAATTAACTCGCATAATTGAATTTGTTTAAGGAATTATTTATATTGTCTCGGTTTTGATGTTTATTTTTGGGTTTATAATTTGTGTATGGGGTTGTGTATTGTTTTGTGTGTGGGGTCGAATGGGCGTGTGTATGAATATAGACAGGAAAGTGTATGGTTTTTAGTGTATAGATAAAAGAACTTGGTTAAGAGACAAAAATGAAATAATCCAAGGTTGCTCGATAATCCAAGGTTGCTCACCATAAACAAGGATTCTTGATGAGAACTAAAGGTACGACACCACATCACTGGTGATAAGCCTATGAACGCCACAAAGAAGGATCACTGATAAGTTCTAAGTGTTGGAGTAAGGCTCAACTGACAAGGATTTAATCCAAACAAATTCAAACTTTTTATTTCATGTGAAAAGACTTACTAAATATAGTTTTGTGGCTGTCTACATGGCTCCACGAAAATTGCAAAAAAATAACACACTTTAATGGCCTAATTAAGACAATAAAAATCAGCCAATGGACGATATTAATCAGCCCCCAACCCACACGAGTTCCCTTGCAAAATGTTATTATTTTGAATTAAAAAACTACCTATAGAAGGATGCAAATAAAATATTATTAACTACAATCATAACTCCCTTAAATTTGAACTTGAATGGTTTGGTGATGACTCACACGACCAAGGATGTCCAAGTTTAATGTATTTCCTAAAAAAGGAAACAATACCACACTCTTAACTTCTTGGCAGTCATGTAAGGAAAATTACTACTTTCAGCCTTCAGAATCATTTTATAAACCATTATTCAGAGCAAAAGGTGTTAATTTAAGATGGGAACCATAACAAAAAGGCTCAAAATCTACTAGATTCCAATAGTTAGGGGAAACAGTTGCAGAGACGAAGAATGAAACAAGGTGTGGAAGAATATAAAGTTCGGGGCAACATCCAGCAAATAATAAGGCTACATCCAGCAAATAATATCTACATCATTGTTAAGATAAGTCCAACACTAGATGAGAATTTGATTGAAATAATGTCTACAAGGCTTATGTTGGGTCCAGCCATGGAAAGAATTTCAAGGCCATAGAACATGTCATCCATTGCAAAAGAAAAGTAATTGGGCGACACATGCCTAAAGAAGAATAACCAGTATAAGATGTGGTACCAAAGTTTAATAATTTGCAACGATTTCACACTTCAGAAGTCCTCAATAAAATAGAGGCATTCTGCTTCAGTTGAAAGAGGTAGACTTGAGAGAAAATTATAAACAACAAGAGGAAAAATATAACATAAATCTTTGCAAGTGAGAAAAAATAGAAAGTATGAGTAAATCCTAAAGATTGTAGAATGAATAGAAAATATATTGGGTTAATTTTGGGTTTCATCTCTATTACTCATTAGTACTATTTGTAGTATCTGAATAAAAGGGGTGGAACTAGGAAACAATATATTTGCATCTTTTATGTTACAAGTGTGTTAAAATGATATTGTAATTATCTTGTATATAATAGAATGTTTTGGAGGTTTTACCCTTGACATTTGAGGATTTTCCATGTTAAAATTTAGTGTCCCATTTTTCTTTGCATTGCACAGATTTATTTCAGTTGTGTTACTAAGTTTGTAAATTTAGTTTCATCCGATCTACTTTGGTGTTCATTGTCACATCGCAATATTATTTAATTTAAATTGTGAATTGATTACAGATTCCAACAACTTATAGAACTCTTATCTTATGAGGTACATGTTCCATCCTAACTCCAAGACATGTCACGACCGGCTACATCTGCACATGTCACGATCAAACGTCGCACAAGTAAGATCTGACTCATACATATCGATCATGCTCGGATAGCCTACCTAGCTAGATAAAGCACAATAATTAGTAGAAAAGGCTTAGTTAGCAATGTATAGGACCACAAACATTTGCTACAGGACTATCACATAGTCTGAATAGGATTGTCACATTACCTGAACAATACAAGCCTCTATTGCACGGCTAAACATGCCATATGCACCTGTACCACCCTATTCCATGTGTCAAGAATAAACCTAATATACGGCTATGACAGCTAGGACATGTAACAAAATAACCCACCTTGAATAACGCACTATACCAACCAAGGTATGGGCATGTCAGGACCGACTGACACAAATACAATAGTCCAAGCTTGTATGGAGTAGGCCTAACATGATTGGATGGTATGTCATGTCAATATCTACCAGAGAATATTCCATGCTCATTCTTTATAAATAGAGGAGACCCCTCATAAGGAAGTTAACACCTAATACCCTATTGATGACAACCAATTCGGGTCGAGTTGCCTTTTTATGATCCTTTTGTTTGAAATTTTATTAAGTGTTGTAGAAATGTTAGAAACAAAGAAGAATATGGAAAAGATGTGAAATGAATGGTGCCATAAGCAATGGAACTATTTGATAAGCCTAAGTGATTTTCACTATAAGAATTATGAGATTCTTGATAAGAACTTAATCTTGGTTCAACCAATAATTTATGAGAACAAACTCACTAACAATAGATAATTTCTAATAACTTCAAACTTATATTTCTCATGATTTTCATGTGTACAAATAGCGTGGGCAACCAATACTCTTGACATCCAAGAATAAAATGAAACCACCACTTGAATAACCTAGTTATAACATTAATTATTCACTTATGGCTAATTCCAAGCAGCCATTACTTCAATTCCCACACCCCACCCATGAGGAATAATAATTCACACACTAAAGACAATAAAAGATACTTAAAACATATCTATAATAGCTGCCAAATAGTCATGACAACCAACAAAGCCATATAACAAACCCCCTATCTCATCTTCATGTGGCAATTACACTTTCTTTTCAAATTATGAGTGAAACTCACTCATGAATTACAAGATATTATTCTCACCATAAAATAGTCAAGATTCCTATACCTAAGTTGCTAACTACATGTGAAATAGGAAGATGGGATGCTCAAAGTACATAAGTTTTCTACTTTCACAATTCTTCACTTATTGAATGGAAAAAAACTTAATGACTTTGGTGGATTAAAAAAATCCACACCATGCTCCTTCTTCAAACACGTGACTTTCATATGGACATTCTTTTGGATGACATAATTTGTCAATATGAATCCTTCTTGAACTAATTTCGAGCGTGTTTCCATTAGAAGTACAACCATGTGGTCGAGTGGTTGTTGTGCGTTCTTTTACTCTTGTTCTGGATATTAAGCTTCCAATATATTGTATGACTTCTTGACCCACATTGGGCTTGCTTCATAGGACTCACAAAATTTATCTTATACTCTTGAATCTTATTATCTCTACACACTTTTTCAAATATTGACTTGTGCGTCCAAATATCTTTTCAGGTATCCACCCATACGCATCTCCACTATGTCTAGCTCGGAGTCTAGAGTTCCAGCTCAGATACCTTTGCACTAAGAAAATTATATCTTTTCAGGTATCCACCAAGATGCATTCAGATAACATCTAGTTTAGATTCCATAATTTGAGCCGACTATCTCCACCTCCACACCAAAAAAAAAATACCCTTTATTGGTATGATTATGTGTGCTGAAAATTCTAATTTTTCATGTCTTCCATAAGACAAGTGTTGTATCATTATTCGTGTAATTCTGGTAACGTATAATTAAGTTATTAAAGTTAAAAAGCTCATAGATGGGCTGTATGTTACGTCTACCGGTCCATCTCTGGTATAAATTGATCGACTAATCGTGTTGTTATTTAAAGAGATTGGAGTGTTCAAAATAAATCTTGGTTTTTATACCACATTGAAGATGGTAAAAAGAAACTTACATGAATTGAAATATGTGAAACTATTTACGGAGTATAATTTTGCAAGTCACAATTAAATTAGCACTAATTTTTACAAAACTAATAAAATAGAAATAGAAACATTGGGTTAGTACACCACCGAATACAGATAGCAATGAATACCTAGACCTGTGGTTATTCGCAATCGGTCGGATTTGGGTTCATATTGTTAGATCCGCGAATAGTTAAGACCCGAGATTTTAAGACTCTTTGTTAGATGGGTCTGGGTTCGGACAGTCAGATACCCAAACTCGCTATTCCTTCATATATATATATATATATATATAAGAGATCCATTTACACTCAAATTAAGTTACATTCAATCTTAACCATTGATTTTTCAAATCTAATGGACTAAATGAGTGAGTGAAACAAGTGATGAGAGAGGAAAAATGAATCTTAAATGACCTTTAAGTTTCAGTCATTTGGTCCGTTGGATTTCAAAAAATGAATGACTGAGATTGCGTGTAACTATTATAACTTAACTTGAGTGTAAATAGATATCTCCTTATATATATATATTGTTAATCCATAATGTTAATTCAAAAATGTGATTATTATGTTGTTAAACACATATGTTATATTCTTAAGTAGTAATGTGATGTTATGTTGTTAATTGATATGCATAACTCAATATTTTGTTGATTGAACAATTCTTACTAAATCAATTTTACATCATGATGTTGAAATAATTAATTTAAAATGTGTTTAAAACTTTAAATATGTTTTATAATTTTTTTCTTTCGTTGATTACCTACATAACATATATGATTGTAGGAACCATATACACAATTACATAAATTATTCACAATTATTTTGAATTTGTAGATACCCACAGATCCGTTGGGTACCCAAGGACCTGTGGGTAGCAGACACAACGGGTATCAGCATGAGTCCAAGACGGATCTGAGTCCAAAACTGAAGCAACAGGGTAGGACCGAGTAATGTTCCACCCGTATCCAAGCAGACCTATTGCCATCCTTATCACTGAATGATTTTTTTATTAGCCGATATAGGATGGAGGACTAATCCCTTACAAAATGGTAACTACTACTTTTAACTAATATGAGATCTTTTATCTAATTTTCCTATGCATAATCAATTACCACAATAGGATTTTGACAAATAGATATCAAATAATATTAAATTAACTTTTTAAGTTAATAGCATTACACATGATAATATTTTTTTTGGGAATAGATAGATTTATTTTAGTATAAATGATTAATATTCCTTTTAACTAGGGGTAAAAATGAATAAAGTCTAATTTGGTTCTGAGCCGAATTTCGAACTGAGTTCAATGTTGAACTACTTTCTCTGTTCAAGTTCGACTGAATTATAATTTACAAAAACAACTTCTGAGCTAGTTAACGAAGCCAAATTTATGCCACTCATAAACATATATTGTGGATTGTACATACACATAATAGATTGGATACTAATTAAAGATTATGTAGTAAAAATTGTCTATATATATATATAGAAAGTGACTCTAATTAAAACAATTTTTTATGTGAGAAATAAGAACAGTTAACATGTATCATTAAATATTACATGAATTGTCAACATGAAAAGATAAACCCACATGATATTTTAAAATGATCATGTAACAAAGTTTTAATTTTAACCACTAATACATGATTGTATGACTCTGATTTACTATTGTCACAAGTCTTATATGGAAATTGTTTTCAATTGGATTAATCTCGTGTATATATATATATATATATATAGATATATATATATATATATATAACTTATGAATCTAAAAACTAATTTTTAACTTGAGTGATTATATATAACTAATTATACGTGACTCAAATTTGTCTTGTTTATTTAATGAATTCAATTTTTAGTTAAAGTCTTTTAGTTTATCAACCAAGTTTATCATGTTAGATGACAATTTGAGTTTTGAACAAATTAGTTAGTTTACTTCATTGTGAGTGTTACTTTTAACACATTCCTAAATAATATCATGAGATTAAGCTTGTATATAACACTGACCAATTGGTTTACTAATGTATATATATAAAATAACATAAAAAAATTAAAAACTATTTTCATGCTTGAAAGAACATGACCGTGGCTAATATATGTGTTAGGGATAAAGTACTATGCGGAAGCACATGATGGATCAATTAGGAACTAAAGAGAAGTAAGTGAAGGAGCAAAAAAATAACACATAAGATTTAACATAGAAAACCTCCTCCGTATGAGAGGTAAAAAACTACAGGCGCTCACAAGGAAAGTTCTACTATGTAAAAATAAGAGTACAATAAATCATCTTATAAAGAATAAGACAAATGACAATATTTTGTTTCAAAAATACTCTCGTAAATGGAACAAGAATCTTCACTAAAATATACTCAACACTCTTGTGTTTTGTTTATGTTGTTGTTGCGGTCGCTAGACATGGCAAAACCGGCTGCCCGACCCGTTTAGCTTGTGCCCGCAATAATTTAAGCGGGCCGGGCATGCCCGCATTGGCTTAACGGACAAAATTTAATGTCCTGCCCATTTTAAAATGGGCTTGTGGGCGGCCCGCGGACATTGTTGAATAATTAAAAAATTCATATAATGAATAAAATAAAGTAGTTGAAGATAAAAAAATAACAAAAACTTTCATATTTTATATGAAGTTGATCAAATCACATTATATTACAATTTTTTAGGGATTAAAAATCACATTACATAATAACTTATTTGAAATTACTTAATTTTTCCTTAAATATTGTTTGTGGGCCACTAACATTGCTCAATGGAAATGTTCGCAGGCTTGGCGGACAAATTGGACAGGGCGAAACAGGCAAATGGAAAAAATTTGCATGCCCTGTTCGCAAAAAAATGTGGGCTATGCGGGCGCGCCCATGGGCAATGCCCATTTTGCCATCTCTAGTTGTCGCTCAGAAGATTTTGTGATGCCTAATCACAATACAAGCACTTCCATTTATAGGTAAATATATTGTCATGGAATGAATAAATTATCCATTTTTAACACGGATGGAAAAAGCTCCAGGGAACACAATTATGAAAGCCATCCTTAAGTAACATCCAATTGCAAAGTCTTAATATATCAAGAAACTTAGTAGTAAAGCGAAAAAACTTCGAAGGGAAGTAAACTTGAGAGTCATGTTTCCTCACAATCTCCACCTTGGCTCGAATTCAATAAGTTGTTCATCGTCCAATAAAACCCTGAAGGATACTCAAATGATGTAGAGACTAACCAAGTCGAGACAATACTGAAACTTGGTATTTGGAAGTGGCTTGGTAAGTATATCTACTGGATTCTCTTATGTGTCAATCTTTTTCACTATAATTTCATCAACAGTAACAATATCTCTGATAAAGTGACGTTTCATATCAATGCGTTTGGTCTTGCCATGATAACGATTATTCTTGGTCAAAGGAATATCAATTTGACTATCACAAAACACTGTAAGGAGACTCTATGCTAGACCAAGTTCATTTACCAAACCTAGGAGTCAAATATCTCATTCACATCCTTTGTTGTCGAAATATATTCTACTTCAGTCATAGGCAATGCAACAATGGGCTGAAGAGTAGCTTTCCAGCTAAAAGCACTATTACAAAGAGTAAAAATGTAACTAGAAAGAGATCTCCTTCTATCAATATAAGCACCATAATCTGAATCAACATAACCTACAACATCATCAGTTGTAGCCATGCTTATGCCAAATACCAAGCCAAGGCCAGAATCACCTTTTAGATACCAAAAAATCCATTTTACAACACTCTAATGATCCTTTCTAGGATTATGCATATATCGACTCACCATGCTAACAACATATGCTAAATCAGGTATAGTGCACACCATAACATATATAAGATTACCAACTACACTAACATAAGGAATATGCGACATATGCTCCATCTCTTCCTTTGTGTTGGGCAAAGATTCGAGACAACTTAAAATGTGCAACAAGTGGAGTAGAAACATATTTGCACTCATTCACATTAAACATTTTAAGCACTTTCTCAATATACTTGTGTTCAGATAAGAACAATTTACCAGCTTGACAATCCTTGCGAATCTCCATACCAAGAATTTTCTAGTGTGAAGAAGATTTGGCTCCTGACTTTGGCAAGGTTTTGATGAAGACACCAACATCACATAAAAGAAGAAAATGAAGAATACTTATGAAGACAATAAAGACAAAACTTCAAGAAATTAGAATATAAGTCTTTAGGTGCTTCTATCCTTACACTCTCATTTATACGCTTAGTAATAATGCTCAAAAGTATTTTAAAAGAAAATTGATAAACACAAGTATAAATAAAAACAATTTTCAAAATAATGTATAACAAGTTACTAGATCTACGTAACAGGTTACTGTGACAAAGTAACAGGTTACCAGAACTAAGTAACAAGTTACATGAGTGAGAAACGAGTTATCCAACAACAATTGATCAGGATAATCGATTACACCATGTGGGTAACCAATTACACAACACGGTAAATAATTACCAAGTTGAACAGAAAAATTGGTTAATCTATTACACCATTTGAGTAATCGATTACTTCCTGTGAAAATTAATTTCTCAGTTGGACAGACTTGTTGGGTAATCGATTATTGAGAGCTGTGACACCAATTTCTCAGATTCAAATCGCACAATTTTCAACCCAAACGAAATGGTTTCATTCCAAAAAAATCCTACCTTTTCATAGAGGTATTATTGTTGATTGGAAAGTCTATATAAAGGCTTTGAATTTCATTTGAAATAACAAGAGAACCATAATTTTCATAACACAACTCATATTGAAATCACTCACTAAAACTACAACTTTATGAAATACTTGTTCTACAAATGGTGCAACTTGTTCTTAACTTTCAGAACTTGATTTGCAAAGTTGCCTTAAGTGTTATTGCAAGTTATTCAAACCTTGTGAGCATTAGTACTAAAGTATATATTGAGTTGTTGGAGTGCAAGAGTTTATAACTTCAAAATATTGTAAAGGCAATCCATTGCCATTGTTAAACATATTCTTCATTCAAAGTTGTGAATTAAATTCTTTCACAGGGTGTGATAAGAAAAGGGATAGAGTCACTTGGAAAGGGTGTTTTCCAAATAGTGATATAGGTGTTAGAGAGTGAGTAAGGTACAAGGGAATCTCTGGGTGAGAAATTGTAATTACTACTCTTAATATCTAGTGAAGAAATCTCTTGTGCTGCAAGAGTACTAGAGTAGCCTTTAGTAGACAAGAAGGTGAACCAGTATAAAAACATATGTGTTCTCTCTTCTCCCTTATCTCCTTACATTTTGTTGATTATTTTTGCATATTATTTTCCACTGCTATTAACTCTTGAATTGTGTAGAAAAATCAGTCATAGTTTTAAACAACTAATTCACACACCCCTATTAGTTTTCATCTCAATCTTACAATTGACACTAGAGTTTTTTTGAGTAATGCATTCTCAAAACTGATCCTGTTTCGAAGATGGTCGCAAGATCATTTCTAGGAGAAGGTTCCAATATCAATCGCCCTCAAAGCTTTATTGAAGAAAGCTACGACTTTTGGAAGATCAGAATGAGAATCTTTAGAGTCTCAAGATCTGGACATTTGGAACGCGATTGAGGAAGGACCCTATGAACCTTCATGGTTGTCAATAGTATAAAGGAAGTAAAGCCAAAATCCTCATGGAATGAAGAAGACAAGAAGAAAGTGCAATATGATCTGAAAGCAAAAAATATCTTCACTTCTGCACCCGGTATTGATGAATTTATTAGTGTATCAAACTGCAAATATGCTAAAGAAATGTGGGATACTCTAGAGACCAATCACGAAGGAACCGAGGAGGTAAAAAGGTCGATACTAAATACTCTTTCCTAGGAATACATAATGTTTCATATGAAGTCTAAAGAGAAAATACTTGATTTTCAAAAGAGATTTACTCTCCTTACAAATCATCTCATTGTACTTGGAAATTTTTTATCAAATAGTGACTTGAACCTGAAAGTTCTAAGATCACTTGCCAGAACATGACAACCAAAAGTTACAGCCATTTCTGAAAAGAAAAGTTTATCAAAAATGTCCATGGCTGCTTTGTTTGTTAAATTGTAAGAACATGAACTAGAACTCAGCCACCTTGAACAACATGAAGAGCAAGAAAAGAAGAAGAAGAATATCTCTCTCAAGGAAAAAGTGGATACATATGATTCATCAGGAGTTGAATCTGAAAAAGAAGAGATGAAAGATATAAGTTTGTTTATAAAGAAGTTTAGCAAGTTCCTTATAAGTAACAAAAGCGCTAAAATTGAACAGATGAAGAAATTTACCAAGAGCAATGACACTTCCACTTCAAACCAAAACTTTACATGCTTCGAATGTGGCAAGCCTGGTCATATGGAAGTGGACTGTCCAAATCTGAAGAAGAATACCTTCAAGGGTAAGAATGAAATGAAGACTAGACAAAGAGCCTACATTGCTTGGGAAGATAATGATACAAGTTCCGCCTCTGAACCAGAAAATGAAGAACATGCACATCTCTCTCTTATGGCATCTCATCACTCAGATGATGAAGAGGTAAATGAATCTACCCTATTTTCTTCTTCTAAATTGCAAATTATTTACATGATGAATACGTCAAACTTACTAAGTTGTTTTTGAAACAAAACAAAAGTGAGTTAGAAGTATTCATAAATAAACCATCTTCTTCTTCATGTCAAAACTGCATTACTCTTGAAAAGAAAGTTTGAATATTAAGTCTTGAACATAACAAAAACAAGAGTCACAAAGAACTGGACAAAATTATCAAGGTTCAGAGACATTCTACAGACCGAAGAGGTCTTGGCTATTCTAACAGCCAAGTTTCTAAGAAACAAAATGTCTCAACAAAGGTAAACTTTCAAAAAAAAAAGTAACCCTGCATCTAATATTAATAATAACAAATCTAGGATACAGAAGCATCATCTCATATGCACTTACTGTAAGAACCATGGGCATACATCAAACACTTGCATGATTAGAAAACATGGTGTACCCTTAGGTGATTATAAATGGGTTGAGAAAGGTTGTAACCATGTAGGACCCAAAGAAAATTGGGTACCTAATATTACTTAACCTGTTTTGCAGGAAAATTTGAGAGCCGCTGCAATTTATGATACTTGGACAGTGGTTGCTCAAAGCACATGACGAGCAACAAAGATAAGTTCTATGTCCTTACTCCAAAGGACAAAGGCTATGTCACATATGGTGATAATAACAAAGAAAAAAAATACTTGGAGTTGGTAGAATCGGTAAGCCACCTTCAACAACTACAGAATGAGTATTATATGTCGAAGGACTCAAGCACAACTTGTTGAGCATAAGTCAACTATGCGACAAAGGATTTCATGTGGCACTCTACTCGGGTAAATGCATCATTGAAAGTAAGGATTCTAATAACTCTATACTAATTGGTAAGAAAATAAATAATACTTATATGATTGACATAGATTCCTCTTTACCAATAAAATGTTTAGTTGCTAATAATAATAATGATGCATGGATTTGGCATAGGAGACTTGCTCATATTCATATGGATCATTTGAATAAACTGATTAATAAAGATTTAGTTGTTGGCTTACCCAAAATGTGTCAAGAAGATCTTTGCTCTTGACCTTGGCACAGTTTTGATGAAGACACCAACATCACCAAAAAGAAGAAAAGGAATAATACTTATGAAGACAAATAAGTAAAAGCTTCAAGATAAATTAGTCTAAGTCTAAATAAATACTTCTATCATATACTCTTGAATACATAATAGTAGTAATGCTTAAACTATTTTTAAAAGAAAATTGAAACACTTTAATATACTTAAAACAATTTTAAAAAATAGTGTGTAACGAGTTAGTGCATCTAAATAACAGGTTACATGTGTGAGAAAAGAGTTATCCAACTTAAAACTGATCAATGTAATCCATTATTGTCTTTGAGTAACAAATTACCAGTTTTAATGAAGTTGAGTAATCGATTACTGACTTGCTGTAATCGATTACTCTGAATCTATTTTAAATGCCCAGTGGACAGAATGTTTGG
Source organism: Lupinus angustifolius (assembly GCF_001865875.1). Classification (NCBI taxonomy): domain Eukaryota; kingdom Viridiplantae; phylum Streptophyta; class Magnoliopsida; order Fabales; family Fabaceae; genus Lupinus; species Lupinus angustifolius. The sequence goes on along the minus strand of NC_032028.1, from coordinate 14,709,160 downwards.
GTAATCGATTACCCACTGGTTGTAATCAATTACTGAGAGCTGTTGTATCAGATTTCAGATTTCAAAATAAAAGGTTTTCATCCCAAACAAAATATCTTCACTCCAATCTATTCCTACCTTTTCATAGAGGCACTATGGGTGATTGAAAAGTCTATTTAAAGGCATTAAATTTCACAACACAAACGCACAACTCTCATACAAATTTTAAAAGCTCTTACACACATACTGAAATTATTTTTCTGCACTTTTGGCAACTAGTTCTTAAACTTTCAAAGTTGATTTTTCTGAAGTTGCTTAAAGTAAAGTGTTTCAAAGTTTACCAACTTATAAAGAGCATTATTACTAAGTATACAAAAGAGTTGATTGGATTGCAAGTTATATTAATTTCAAACTTGTAAAAGCAATCTGCCATTGTTGTACATTCTTCATTATTATTGCAAAATACTTTCTTTCACAAGGGTGTGATAAGAAAGGGGATTATAATCACTTGGAAACTTGTTTTTTCAAGAGTAAATAAGGATTAGAGAGTGTGTAAGGTACATAGAGATCTCGGGGTGAGATATTGTAATTGCAACTCATAATCTTTAGTGAAGAAATCTCTTGTGCTGCAAGAGTACTGGACGTAGCTTTCAGTGGACAAGAAGGTGAATCAGTATAAAAATCCTTGTGTATTCTCTTTTTTTTTATCTCTTGATTTTTATCTGTTAATTTTATACATAATTTCTCCACTGCACTTTAACTCTTGATTTTGCAGAAAAGTGGCCATAATTTTAAGTCAACTAATTAACCCTCCTCTTAGTTACAATTTCATTCTTACAAAATGAAGTTTGTTAAAGACAAACTATGTAATGCTTGTCAAATAGGTAAACAAATAAAGACTTCTTTTAAACCTAAGCATATGGTTTCTTCTGATAGACTATTGCAATTTGCAATTACTACCCATGGACTTATTTGGCCCCTCAAGGACCAAGAGTTATGGTGGTAATTACTATGCTCTTGTTATATTAGACGATTTCTCAAGATATATTTGGACTCTATTCTTAGTTCATAAGAATGAGGCATTCAACGCCTTTAGCAAATATGCTAAAAGAGTTCAAAATGAAAAATCTCTGAAAATCGCTGCTATAAAAAGTGATAATGGGGGAGAATTTCAAAATACTTCTTTTGAAGAATTCTGTGATGATCTAGGTATCAATCACAACTTTTCTGCTCCTGGAACACCACAACAAAATGGTGTTGTAGAGAGAGAATTGGTCCTTAGAAGAACTTGCTCGTACAATGTTGAATGAAACTAATCTCCAAAATATTTCTGGGTTGATGCAGTTAGTACAACTTGCTATTTTCTAATAGAGTTCTTATAAGACCCATTCTCAAGAAAACCCCTTATGAACTCTTTAAAGGTAGAAAACCAAACATTTCTCATTTCCATGTATTCCATTGTAAATGTTTTATTTTAAATAATGATAAAGAAAACTTAGGCAAGTTTGGTGCAAAAGCTGATGAAGCACTCTTCCTAGGCTACTCTCTTACGAGTAAAGCTTATAGAATTTTCAATAAAAGAACTTTAGCCATGGAAGAATCTGTTCATGTATCTTTTGATGAAACCAATCATATATCAAAGGATCTGTTAACTCTTGATGAAGAGGACTTACCAAGTTCCCTTTTAATGGAGGATTCTTTTACCAATGCCAGAACCCATATTGAGCACTTGAAAATGGATGATGTTCTATCATCTCAAGAAGAACAAGTTCATTTTGGTTTACTCAAAGAATGGAGAACTCACCGAGACCATCCTATTGACAACATTATTGGCGACATAAGTAAGGGTGTTACTACTCGTTTAAAGTGAAATGATGGTTGTTTGAACATGACCTTCGTTTCTCAAATAGAACCTTCCAAGATTGATGATGCAATCGATGATGAACACTGGATTCTTGCTATGCAAGAAGAATTGAACCAGTTTCAGAGAAATGAAGTTTGAGAACATGTTCCTAGACCAAATAATAAGCATGTTATAGGAACTCGTTGGGTATTCCATAATAAATCAGATCAAAATAGAATTATTGTTAGGAAAAAACTAGACTTGTAGCACAAGGATACAATCAGGAAGAAGGTATAGATTTTGATGAGACCTTTGCTCAAGTTGCTAGACTTGAAGCCATTCGGTTGCTACTTGCATATGCACGCTCTTGAAATTTTCACTCATATCAAATGAACTTAAAGAATGCATTTCTTAATGGTTATATACAAGCGGAAATGTTTGTAGAACAACCTCCAGGTTTTGCAGACTACAAACATCCTTCTCATGTCTATAAAATAAAGAAAGCTCTCTATAGCTTAAAGTAAGCTCTGTGTGCTTGGTACAAACGTCTAACAAACTTTCTTATTGAAAAAGGTTTTACAAAAGGAAAGGTCGACACTTACACTATTTATTAAGAAAATAAATCATTATACTCTTCTTGTTCAAATATATGTAGATGATATTATTTTTGGTTCTACTAATGAAACCTTGTGTAGTGATTTTGACAAAAGGATGCAAGGGGAGTTTGAAATATCTATGATGGGGAAGCTAAATTACTTCCTTGGATTACAAATCAAACAATTCAAGGATGGTAGTTTTGTGAGTCAATCCAAATACTGCAGAGACTTGCTGAAAAGATTTGAAAGGATGACTGCAAGCCAATTTCCACTCCTATGGGTTTTGGCACATACATTGATACAAATTAAGCTGGAAACTACATTGATATATCAAAGTATCGAGGTTTGATTGGTTCCCTACTTTATTTAACTGCTAGTAGACCTGATATAATGTTTACTGTCTTCTTGTGTGCTCGGTATCAACCTAAACCAAAATAATAACATTTAGTTGCTGCCAAAAGAATCATTAAATATCTAAAATGTACAACTGACGTTAGACTATGGTATCCAAAAGGCTGTATATGTGATTTGATTGGATATTCAGATTCAGATTTTGATGGATGCAAAACTGAGAGATAAAGTACAAGTGATACTTATCATATATTAGGAAATGCATTGGTCTCATGGTCATGCAATAAACAAGTGTGTGTTGTTCTAAGTATCGCAGAGGCTGAATACATAGCGGCAGGTAGTTGTTGTATCCAAGTGTTGTGGCTTAAACAACAATTGCGAGATTATGGCTTGGACTTAAGCTGCATACCCCTAAAATGTGATAATACTAGTGCTATAAATCTGACAAAGAATCCAGTAATGCATTCTAGAACCAAGCACATAGATATAAGACATCATTTCCTTAGGGACCATTTCCAAAAGAAAGATGTATCTGTAGAATTTGTTGATACTTATGACCAACTAGCAGATATATTCACTAAACCCTTGGCAAAAGAACTTTACTATAAAATTAGACGTGAATTAGGATACTTGATGAATCTTACTTGTCTTAAATGCTTATTCTTGATTATATGTGTGCTTTATTATGCTTATAATATGCCTACTTGTACTTAAAATTGTTTTATTCTTTTCAAAATTTTCAAATTATTGGATATGTAATCGATTAAAAATGATCAATAACCGATTACCAGGAATCAGGTATGCCTGAGAATTCAAATTTTGGGTTTAGTAACATATTACTCTGGAGAGTAACAAATTACAATATTGAGCAGGAAGCTTCAGTAACCAATTACCCTCTTGTGTAATCGATTATGTGAGATGTCAGTGTAAATTCTGGGAATTATTTTATGTTGAGTAACCGATTAATCACTTTGTGAATCGATTAGTCTTAGCTTTATTTAAGTTTCCCTCCTCATTTTTCAAGCACTTATTCTTCCTCCTCAAACCCTCTTTTTCGTGTTCAACCTATAGTTTTCCTAAAAACCTCATTTTTATCTGATTTGTGTGATTTTTGAGTCATTTTATATCACATTTTCAATTCTAAACACTTCTATTCCATATATACCGTGTTTAGTGGCCCCAATTCTAAACACTTCTATTCAAAACTCAAAACCTAACCCTTCAAAACCGCAAATCCATGGCGTCATCATCAAGAGCTAAGAAGCAACGTATCGGTGTGTCCTAAAGAAATCAATGAGCTTCATCTTCTGAGGCTAATACTTTGGACTTGGCACGTCTTCTTGCAAATTATGTTTAGAGCATTTTCTTGGATGCTCCATTTTCGCTCCTAAGTATGGTAATGTAAGTAAATTTGAATTTGAATATTTTCATTTCCCTACTCTTCTAAGGCAACAAGACCTTTTTGATTTCTGTGAGGAATCAAAAGCCTATTATCCTGAACTTGTTAAAGTGTTTTACCGTAACTTGAACTTTGGGAAAAATCGTCTTACATTCTATGTTAAAGGAAAGAAATTGTTCTTGACATTAAGACCTTGAGTTCAATTTGTTGTAACATACCTTTTCAAGGTAGCATCAAAGATTTCGGTCTAGCATGCGATTGGGATAACTATGATAGAAAATAGTTCTACTATTCTATGTGTAGATTCTCTAAGAGAGAAATTGAAATACGTAAGCAAATGGTGCTAGGTGAAACTGTAAAGAGTAGAGATATCCTTGTTGTAGGAAATCTCACTCTCGAAGATTGCTTTCTTCATTTCTTTCTTAGCTTTGTCATTCTACCAAAATATTCAAATCATTCTCAAATAAATGACATGGAATTGGAATTGATGAATGCTCTTAAGCATAACCTGTCAATCAATTGGGCTAACACAATAATGAGACATATGTGGTATGTTTGAGAATCTCATAGCCCTTTGCCTTATGCAATCTTCATAACTAACATACTAGAGCATTTTGGTGAATCTACTACTGGTGAATCCAAAGTCACACTTGATGCACGAGATAGCAAGATTGACGTGGATGTAATCCACAAAATGGGCTTCTTCTGAGATTCCCTTGATAGACTATATAAGCATCAAAGTGATAGACAGGTTGCACCTTCTGATCATAATGTAAATGCCTCTACCAACCCTCTTGGAAAAAAAACCTATGAGTTTCATGTTGAATCTTCATCATGTGTACCCAATGCCTACAAACCAAATGATCATGGATGAGTTATTCTCTCTTCGAGGCTACATATATAATCATATGGATGCTCTTGACGCTCATAATCAACAAGTCCAATTCGAGTTTCAACGTCTTTATTATAAGATCAATAGCACTGAACCTGAATCTTAGATCTCTGTCTGTCTAGGATTTCTTATTGTAATGTTGTGTACTCGTGGACAATATGAAGTTTTGTTGTTTTTATGTTTTATGGTTGAATTTGTATGAACATTTTTTAAATTTTCTGTTATGCAATATCACTTTTATGATTATCATTATGATTGTTATATACATATTGTATGATATATATATATATATATATATTATGTTGGACTCTTGGTTTTTCTTATTTTTGAGGAAGTCAAAAGGGGGAGAAAAGTTGGGGAGTGTATTTTATGGATAAAACATTTCAGGCACATAACTCCAAATCAAAAGGGAGCGTACAAAATAAGGGGAGCATACTCAAGACGAGTCAAGAATATCACAATGTATGCTACTCTCAGAAAATTACACTGTCAAGAAGATATTGTTTGTCATCATCAAAAAGGGGGAAATTGTGAAGAAGATCTGACTTCTGACCTTGGCAAGGTTTTGTTGAAGATACCAACATCACATAAAAGAAGAAAAGGAAGAATACTTATGAAGACAAAGCTTCAAGAAATTAGAATATAAGTCTTTAGGTACTTTTATCCTTACACTCTAATTTATACGCTTAGTAATAATGCTCAAAAGTATTTTGAAAGAAAATTGATAAAGACAAGTATAAATAAAAAAAAATTCAAAATACTGTGTAACAGGTTACTAGATCTAAGTAACAGGTTATTATGACAAAGTAACAGGTTACCAGAACTAAGTAACAAGTTACATGAGTGGGAAATGAGTTATCCAACAAAAAATGATCAGGGTAATCGATTACACAATGTGGGTAACCGATTACAGAACACGGTAAATATTAACCAAGTTGGACAGAACATTTGGGTAATCTATTACACCATTTGAGTAATCAATTACTGCCTGTGAAAATTAATTTATCAGTTGGATAGACTTGTTGGGTAATCGATTACATCGATTAAGCAATCGATTACTGAGAGTTGTTACACCAGTTTTTCAGATTCAAACCACACAACTTTCAACCCAAATGAAATAGTTTCATTCCAAACGAATCCTACCTTTTCATAGAAGTATTCTGGTCGATTGGAAAGTCTATACAAAGGCTTTGAAACTCATTTGAAATAACAAGAGAACACACAATTTTCATAACACAACTCATATTGAAATCACTCACTAAAACTACAATTTTCTGAAATACTTGTTCTACACTTGGTGCAATTTGTTCTTAACTTTCAGTACTTGATTTGCAAAGGTGCCTTAAGTGTTCTTGCAAGTTATTCAAATCTTGTGAGCATTGGTACTAAAGTATATATTGAGTTATTGGATTGCAAGAGTTTATAACTTCTAAATGTTATAAAGGCAAGCCATTGCCATTGTTAAACACATTCTTCATTCAAAGTTGTGAATTAAATTATTTCACATGGTGTGATTAGAAAAGGGATAGAGTCACTTGGAAAGGGTGTTTTCCAAAGAGTGATATAGTTGTTAGAGATTGAGTAAGGTACAAGGGAATGTCGGGGTAAGAAATTGTAATTACTACTCTTAATATCTAGTGAAGAAATCTCTTGTGCTGCAAGAGTACTAGACGTAGCCTTCGGTGGACAAGAAGGTGAACCAATATAAAAACATATGTGTACTCTCTTCTCCCTTATGTCCTTACATTTACTTGATTATTTTTGCATATTATTTTCCGCTGATATTAACTCTTGAATTGTGCAAAAAAATTAGTCATACCTTTAAACAACGAATGGTATATAACTGTTCTTTGAGACGAAGCTTGTTTACGAGGCTCTTGGTCATGTATAAAGTTTCTAACTTCATCCACAAAGCTGCAACGATTTCTTTAATGGTAACTTCACAAAGAAAATCCTTGGACACGCCAAGTTGGATTTACGAAAGCCCATTTTCATCTAACTCGTCCGATTGATCATCATTCATGGAAGTTGGTTTCTTTGACTTCCCATATGAAGCTTTCTTTAATCCGCTCTGGATAAGAACGACCTCATTTGTACTCGCCAAATAGAAAAGCTAATCTTGTCATCAAACTTTTCAATTTCAAATTTAGACATTTGAAGCTCTCAATTGACTAGGAGCTCTAATGTCACTAGTTAGGGATAAAACACTATGCGGAAGCACAAGATCAGATCAATTGGGAACTAAAGAGAAGCAAGTAAAGGAGCAAGAAAATAACACAAAATATTTAACGTGGAAAACCCCCATAGTGTAGAGGTAAAAAACCACGAGCGCTCACAAGCAAAGTTTCACTATGTAAAAGAAGAGTACAATAAATCCTCTTATAATGAGGAGGACAAATGATAATATTTTATCTGACACATACTCTTTCAAATGGAAAAAGAATCCTCACCACAATACACTCAAAACTTGTGTGTTTTGTTTATGTTGTTGTTGCTGTGAAGATTTTATAATGGTTAAATACAATACAAACACTGTCTTTTATAAGCAAATATATTGTGATGGAATGAATAAAATATTCATTCTTAACATGGAAGGAAAAAGCTTCAGGCCACACAATTATGAAAGCCATCCTTCACTGTTAAGTAACATCCAATTGGAAAGTCTTAGAATATTAAGAAACTTGATAGTGAAGTAAAAAAACATCCAAGAGAAGTAAACATAAGAGCCATGTTTCCTCACAATATGTTTTATGGCTGGCTTGATGGTGGCACAATAATGCTATCTTTGATACTATTGCTTAGGACTTATCCTATGTTACTAAGAATGTTCATCAAGATTATAGAGATTATACTTCCACATATATCTTTTCGATTGATGTGGCTTTGGCTAATCTACATTGGTGTTGTCCTGAGAATGGGTGGATAAAGCTTAATATTGATAGCAGTTGTATTATTCGTGATCAAATAATTGAAGGAGGAGGAGTTATTTGTAACCATGACGAACATTTTCTTTCAGGATTCTCTCGTAAGTTTGGATTTGGGTCTCCCATTCTGGCTGGATTGCTCAGTATCAAATATGGTCTTCACTTGACTTGGACTCAGGGTCATCGTGCTGTTATTTTAGAGAGTAATTGTCTCGAAGCAATCCACATGATAACGAGAGACACATACTCACTTTCTCCATTTAGGTCAAGTTCTTAATAATATCTGCGAGTTGCTTAACATAAATTGGGAAGTTCGTGTACATTATATCTTCAGAGAAGGGAATATGTTGGCTAATTTCATAGCTAAACTCAGTTTGCATCCTATGTATCATCTCAGTTGTGGGACATGTCTCATGTTTGATCGCTAAACATCATGCAAATGGACTTATACCTCATCGTTTAGTTTTTCTGTCTTTCTTTTCCGATATCCCAAAATAAATATATGTTTTCTGAATTCTCCAAAAGCCTCTTAATTGATATTATTTCTTCTCTTTATGATAATATTTTAGTATATTCGAGTAGTGGGGGATTAGTTTCTCATGTTAGGTTGCCACGCATTTTGTCTATACTCAACCATCATCATCACGATCTTCTTAACATATGAAAATGCCTCGGAAGCATAGCCATAATAATAAATCATCCGTGAATTTTTGAATTAAGAATACATTTTCAATTAGATGTGATCTAATACAATATGATAAAGCTCAAATATGGACTAATATGGTTATGTTGCAATCATATCATTATAATTTGATGTCATACCTCATTTGTGAATTAATACGTGTTGCGCAATGACTCATATCTCTAGATAACAACAATATAAGTTATGGACTTGGGCTGATGTAAAGGGTTAGGTAGATAGCTATATATATATTGATGTTATGTAAACATAATGTAACAAGGAGAAGAATAGTAAAACACTAATCCTTATTCTCTAATAATATATAGTGGTAGCCGCTCAACGCTCCCAGGGACGTAGGCATAATTGGCCGAACGTCGTTACCAAATCTCTTGTGTTATTCTCTTGTCTCTATACTCTTTACTATTTGATTGTTTGTTTGTTCCCAACAATACGATTACAGATATTACCACAATATCATGATTGTATGATATTATGTGGTTCATAATTTGTTACAGTACTAAACTCATATATATGACTTATATATATATATATATATATATATATATAGGATTGTAAGATTACAATACAATGACACATAAAAGCAAAATAACAAAGACGAGGCGAGTGAAAACTCTTCAAATTTAAATAAAGAAGCAAGAAAACTTAAACCCCAAATATAATACTCAATCTCAAACATAATAGACAAGAAACAAAACTACCTTCTGTTAGTAATCTAACTAGTTTTTTTGTGATCAAACTTTTTTCTGATAGCTCCAATCAACTAAGAAGACAATCCAAAAGCCTTCTTTAAAAGCTCCTCATCAATCCCTTAGCCAAATAAAGCAGATGGTATCTTTTGAAGGCCAGGGTTTTGGCTATAGAAACTTCCAAATAGTGTAGCAGGTTTGTCACCAATGTTCATAAGGAAATGTACAAGACCTCTTGGAAAAACCATGACTTCTCCTTCTTCCAGTATTGTAGAGAAAACTTTATTGGTAGAATCAACAAAACCTGAATACACTTTCCCCTTAACCACATGAACTAGTTCTGTAGCTCTTGGGTGAAAATGTGGTGGATTGATGCCCCCAACTTTTATATCCGCCCTTGCAAAGGACATACCTAAAGTGTTAAGGCCAGGAAAATTGGTAGGGCTTGCAGATATCACTCCTAGGCCTGTATTAGAGAAGATTCCAGCCACTTTCGGGCCGGAGAAAACAAAGTCTTCGGTGTTAGTCTCAGAGGAATTCTTGCATGGGATAATGGTATGCAGGCCATGAATTGTTCTTATGGAACCAAACTTTGGGTTTGGTATGCAGAAGTCTTGAACTGGATCAGGGTCAGAGGCCAATGTGATGCTAAAAAGCAAGGGGAAAATAGGAAGCAAAAGCAAAAGGGTGTTGTGTGAAAGAATTTCTCTCTTTTGTATTTGCCTCATTTTATTTGGATTCAGTGTCGCTACCTGTATGTTTTTGAGCAATGAGTGTGATTTGAGTTGGGTTATATAGATGTGAAACATATAAATGATATACTTTATGAAGCTCTTTTGATTTCCATTTTAAAATAGTTACACCATAATTATAAAGTAAAACATAGATGCGTACCACCTATCTATGAGTTACACCATAACTTGTTATAGAAGACTGTTGTAATAATAATAATAATGTAAAAAAACCATATAGAAACTAATATCATACACTAAAACTGGTACTACATACCATCACTATATAACTGTGAGCTACACTACTCTCTCAAAATGATTACATGGGATAAGATACAAAACCTTTATTACAGGATCTTAGGCACATATTATGTAATTTTTAGATCAAGAAAAAACATCTATTCCAATTAGTAAAGTACAACCCGATCAAAAGACCCAGGGATACAGACTAGCAGACAAGGTAGAGGTCTAAAAGAAAGCTAGAGCTTAAGTTGCTCACATTAAAGATTTAATCCACCGTAGAGACTAGCATATTGACAAATTGTTCTAATAACATCAGACCCTATGTTGGAATTAGCATTGTGTCCCTGGAAGATACAAAGGTTCCTAAAAGACCAAATAGCATACAATGTTTCAACCACAACACTCTTTACCAGTTTTATCCTCATGCTTTTCCCTCTAGTGTTTTTTTCCAGCCAAGTCAAGTCATTACACCAACTCCCATGTTGGTGGTTTACCTTCATCCAGCTTAGGACAGAGTTCCAAATTTCTACAGATTTTGGACAGGAGAAAAAGATGTGTTCCGCAGTTTCCATCAAGTCACAGAATGTGCACTTTTCATCTGTCCCAGTGCCAAATTTGAGCATTCTATCTTTCGTAGGGAGTCTATTGTGGCAAGCCATCTAGAGAGTGAATTGTGCTCTAGGCCAAGCCATGTTTCCGTAAAAGAGTTTTTTCCCGCTGACCTACGGCTTGGGCCCTCTTAATTCTAAGTACATCTTTTTGGTTCTGAATTTACCTGTTATGTTAGCCTCCACCCAGCACATGCTCTGCATAATCTTCGTTCTGCACTTGATTATAGCTCTGAGAGTCCAGGAACAAGAGGGACTAGGGTGGAAGTTAAAGATATCTGCTCCCTTCAAGTAGTAGGTGTGGATCCATTTGACCCATAATTTATCTATTTTTGATGCCAGATTCCATAACAGCTTAGTCATATTGGCCTTGTTCCACTCCTCCAGAGATGTTAAGTTCAGTCCTCTAGCTTGTTTGGGGTCACAAACATGGTCCCAGGCCACAGGAGCCTTCTTGCAGTTCTCATCCTTACCACTCCATAAGAAGTTTCTACACTTTGACTCAAGGTGGTGAAGTACCTTTTTGGGGATAGGGAAAACCTGCATCCAATAATTGATTATGGAGAAGAGGACGCTTCTAATCAATTGAATTCTGCCTACAAAGCTCAACAATTTTGTGCTCTAGTGATTCAATCTTGAAGTTATCCTTTCAATCAAAGGGGTATAGAGGTTCACAGTAAGTTTCATGTTGTAGAGAGGGACTCCAAGATACTTAAAAGGGAGGGATCCCATAGTAAATCCAGTAATGCACGTGATGTGCTCCTGCAAAGCCAGGTCCATCCCCCAAAGTCCACTTTGCACTTCGGATGGCTTGCCTTAAGCCCGGTTTTGTCTGAGAATTCCATGAATTTATCCATGAGGAGCTAAACAGATTTTTGGTCACCCCTACTAAACATAAGGACATCATCAGCAAAACAAAGATTGGTAATGCCTAAATGTTCACATTTGGGGTGGAAGTTAAAGTTATGCTCATATTTTAATTCTTGCATAACTCTATGCAAATATTCCATGACTAACACAAATAGAAGGGGATAGATAGGGTCTCCCTGTCTCAAGCTTCTTTTGGCATTCAGCACATCAGAAAGAGATCCATTGATAGAATATCTGTATGAAACAGTTGTGACACACACCATGATCCATCTCACAAATTGGCGAGGCAATCCAAGCTCGGTCATTATGCAATGGAGAGCATCCCAGTCAACAGTGTCCTTCCATACCCTCTCACAAGCTCTTGTGCAAGGATGATATTGTCATGTATGAGCTTTCCAGGAACAAAGGCTGACTGACTTTCATCTACCACCTAGTCAATGACTTTGTTCAGTCTCTTTGTAAGAATTTTAGAGATAATCTTGTAGAAGGTAGTACAGCAAGAGATAGGCCTCATGTCTTTCATTGTGCATGCATCATTAGATTTTGGTATCAGAGTGATTAAGGTACAGTTGACTGTAGGGTAAAGGCTTTGCTTGTTGAAGAATTTTTTTACAACCTCTAATACCTCTACTCTAATAACATTCCAGGCTGCCTTGAAGAAGTGTGAGGTGTACCCGTCAACCCCTGGTGCTTTGTTGTCTCCAATGTCATTTAAAGCATCCAAGACTTCTCTTTCATTTACATTATGGACAAAGGTATTAGCCAGGTCCCTGTTGAGGCATTTGCCCTTCCTTAAGGCCACAAGATTCACCCCTTTCCTCACCTTAGTTGTTGACCCCACCAGATTCGTATAGAACCCCAGGACCTGATGCATAATTTCCTTTTGATTGTAGACCACCTTACCCTTAGGAGTTGTCAAATGGTGCAAGCCTTTTCCTTTGGCTTTGTCTTTCACAGTTGCATGGAAAAAAGCATTGTTCCCATCTCCTAGCTTTAACTACTCAATCTTCAACTTCTGCCTCAGGACATCCTTCTCTGCCTTGTGAAGCTTCATAAGGTTTCCATTGCAATTTTTTACTTCCAAAAGTAGGTTTGTATTAAATTTGTCTCCCTGTAAATGTTCCTGGGCTCTATTCAAAGTGTCCCTAGCTCTCACAATCTTCTCAGATAACATGGAGAACCTTTTCCCCAATAACCTCATGTTGGCCTAGAGTCTATACAGTTTCATCCACAGGCAGTACATGGGGATGCCCATAACATAAGGCTTCCAGTTCTCTTGTACCATACTTAGAAATGCATCTTCTTTTGTCAGGCAATTTAAGAATTTGAACATGTACCTTTTGACCTTGGAGGGCTTGATGCTAGACTGCACTAGGAGAGGACAGTGGCCTGAAATGCCAGGCTGAAGGACCTGAACTCTCATATCTTGAAACTGTTGGAACCAAGATACATTACAAAGAACTCTATCAATCCGTGAGTAAATAACCCCCTCTATGTGTTTGTTTGACCAAGTGAAATGAGGACCTTGAGTGTCAGCCTCATAGAGGCCTATTTGATGCATCATGTGCTCCAAGTCCACATATTCGCTATGGTGCACCACTTTACCTCCACACCTGTCATTAACACTCAACACATTATTGAAATCACCCAAAATAATCCAAGGGCCTGCCAGGCCATTTGAGATTTGAGCAATATTTGTCCAAAGAGTTTTTCTTTTTTCAAGCTGGTTGTGGGCATAAACAACAATGACCCAATATCTGAAAGTGCCATCCACCTCAGATACACTCGCCTGCAAAAGTTGATCTTTTGAGTAGACTAATTGTACCTTCACTTTTGTATAGTCCCATAGACACCACATCCTTCTGTTATCATGATTGGCATAATTGTCACTGTAGTTCCAATGGTGGCCCAAATGCTTCCTGACCTTATTCGCATTGTGACTTTTAACTCGTGTTTCCAGCAGAAGGGCTATAGACACCTCTAAGGACCTGAGATGGGAGCTAATCTCACGTTGTCTAGCCAAATTATTCAACCCCCTTACATTCCATGAAAGGATCATGGAACCATATGGTTCTCCCCTGCACTTGCTTCTCCAATGCGAAGAGGAGAGTATCCATTATGACACTGTAAATCAAATGAATTAGGATCACCCTTAGGGAAGGGGGTGTCATGTCTACTACTGCCAACGACTGTCCAAGGATGTTCCAATTGGGGTTCCTTTGCTGTTTGTTCATCAAGCTCCCCGACATGGGTCGAAGGTGTTTCTATTTCTTTCTGTTTCCAAACATTTGGCTTGGGTTTAGGTTGAAAGCGAGGTCTTTTGAGAGTCATTGTGGCACAATCGTGCCCAATGGACAAGCATTTGTCACAATACTGAGGCTTCCACTCATACTCAATCGTTTTTTCAACTCTCCTTCCCAAGTGGTCTTTGAGGGTGATCTTCTCTTTCAGCTTGGTTGTGACATCAACCTCAACCAGTAGTCTAGAATAAGTCACCCTAAGCTTTCTAGTCGTGCATTCATCTGTTACGACCAGTTTTCCCACTCCACTAGCAATCTTAGAAATGCTTTTTTCTCCGCATAGATGTAGTGGAAGTTGTGATAGTTTAATCCAAATGGGAAGAACCCTTAGTAGGTCCTCTTTCAGTTCAAAGTCAGGAGTCCATTTCCGTAAGTACATTAGGATTCCATATATGGAATAAGGTCCTTTGGATAGCACCTCATCCTTGTCCTGACTTTGTTTGAAGCGAATAAGGAAGTACCCTTTTCATTGTAGTATAGTTCTGGGAGGCTGACAAAGTTCCATACCTTCTCCATGAAGTATTTCATTGCATTCATGGATAGGTCCTTCCCTAATGCATACATGATCATAGCATCCTCCCAGAATTTTAATTTCGAAGCAACATCATCCTCCTCAATTTGGATTTCAACCTCGTCGTCAACATAAGTTGGGGGGATGAATCCGATTGCTAAACCTCTATCATGACTCATATTCCCCTTGATTACATCCACCCATGGAAATTGTATCTTTCATGTATCTTCATTCTACACGGTGTCATCGGTACTTGGATTTGCTCCATTATCTCCTAGTGACACCGTACGATTCTGTTGGTGTTCTTTGGGTGATCCCTCAACCAACCTGTTATTTGTTTCCGTTCCTTCTTGTGTTTCCTCGATTGCTACTTCTGGGAGTTGTGTGGGCTTTCTTTGGGCTGCCGCTGTGTACGGTGCCGTCGCCTTTTTCCTCGGCTGGCCGACACGCCGTTGCACCATGGAACCCTAAATCGCCTTCTTAATAATAATTCTAGCATATTATGGTCCTACTATTTGTCAAATATGATTTTATACGGATAGACATCACATGTCTCAAATGATGTCTCACTCTCTATCCACGTCAATCAGAATGCTACTTTTTATTACCTTTTGTTTTTTAAAAAATAATAATTCATAAATACACATGTCGTCTTTTCCATTTCCATGTTATATGTACAACCTTGTTTAAATTGATTAAGATTTTTCAAAAAAAAAAAAATTTATAGTGTTGTACAAATGACTCATATTTCAACGGACTTCACTTTTTTAGAAAATAACAATACAAGTTAAGAACTTGAGCTAGTCTAAAGAGATTGAGATAGATAGCTATTAGCTGTGTGTGTGTTATCAATGACCGTGAACGTGCATAAATGATTATTCTCTAATATATAATCATAGTATGTTAACATTTTTGGAGATATAGACGTAAATTGATTGAACCTCATTAATAAATTTGTTATATTATTTTTTTTTCCATATTATCTTTAATATTTGATTGTTCGTTTGTCTCAACAATTAAGATTTAAAGGTGAATAAATCATAAGCTATTTCACGCCTTGTATAAAGAGATGATGATAGTAACCATGCTTAAAATGATTTTTTTGGGTAAGTAACCATGCTTAAAATGATTTTTTGGGTAAGTAACCATGCTTAAAATGATTAATTAAGAATCTATGTTATATTCATTAGGAAATATAAAATGTCCGTGCACCACTAGCACTAAGGTATGTTGATGTCGGCTCATTGGTAAACCATTCATTTCATGTCATATGATCATTCCATGTACTCATCGATGTTATGGTACTCTTCTCTTCTCTTCTCTTTTGTTTTGCTTGTCTGTGAAGGAAGGCATGCTATCGAGTAAGAACAATCATAATGATGAGTTTTAATGCACGCATTGGTGACGTAATTATTTGTCACTTGTTAGCAAATAGCACAGGTGGTCCTCTTGGAATGAGAAAGTGAAATCATATAGCCCAATTTATGGAAAAAGCATCATTTATTGTGATATTAGATTTGGAACAAGCAACCAATTAAATATTAAAATAGAATATGGATAAGAGAAAATAACATAAGAAATTTGGTAACGAGGTTCGACCAATTGTGTCTACGTTTTTTGGAGTGTTGAAAGGCTACCACTATGTATTTGAGAATAATAATTTGTTTTTGTGGTTATTGTTCTTCTTGTTTCATTAGGTTTGTATAACATAAATATATAGCTCTGTACTCCAACCCATTTGCATCATCCCAAAATCATAACTTGTCATTGAAAATGAGTCATTGCACGACAATCTGCACCTTGGCGAATATCATCAATCTTCATCTTTAATCGTTGGATTGTGGTGCTTCATAGTCCAACATTAATGAATGTTCAGAAAGCTACTAACTATTTGATTTTGGTTAACATATCACCTGCATTTCTAAAATGTGAACTTTCTACAATAGTATCTACCCACAAGCTACTAATTATTTGATTTTGTGAAATCTTACATCAATATGTTTGGTCCCAGCATGATACACCTGGTTCTTTGCCAAGAAGATAACACTTTGTTTGTCACAATGCAGCGAAACTCCACCTTGCTCAATGTTTAATTCAGTTACCAGCCCCATAAGCCAAAGGGCTTCGTTAGAAGTTTTACCAACTGCCATGTATTCTCTTTAGTTTGGGGACATAGCAACATAAGACAAAACTGATGATCTCCACATGATTGGTCAACCTGCAAGGATGAAGACAAACCCTGTTGTGGACCTTCTATCATCGAAGTCTCCTGCGTAGTCTGAATCAACATAACCAACAACTATAGGGTTACTCTATTGGTTGCCACACATGATACCGAGACATGTAGTCCCCTTCAAATATTTGAAAATTCATTTGACTACTTCCCAATGTTGCTTCCATGCTTTCGACATGTATTTGCACAATTGGTTAACTACATGTGCCAAGTCATGTCTAATGCAAACCATAGCATACATCAAGCAACCTAGTACACTAGCATATGGAACCTTTGACATATATACTTCTCCCCATCTGTCTTTGAAAACTGATCTAGGAAAAACTTGACGTGATTTTCCAATGGAGTGCTCACTACTTTAGCATTGCACATATCAAATCTATCTAAGATCTTTTCAACATACCTTTGTTGGGAGCCTTGTCCCCATGAACATCCATCCCAATAATCATCCTAGTAGACCCTAAATCTTTCATGCCAAACTCTTTGTCGAACATGACTTTTAGGTCATTGATATCACTCAAATGATTAGCAGTAATCAACATATCATCCACATAAAGTAGTAGAAAAATGAAAGAACCATCATCAAGACTTCTCACATAAACACAACAATGATACACACAATTTTTGTAACCAAACTTCAACATATAAGTGTCAAATAACTTGTACCATTGTTTGGGAGACTACTTCAACCCATATAGAGACTTTTTCAACTTGCAAACCAAGTGACTCTATCCCGCTGTACTGAACCTTTCTGGTTGTGTCATGTAAATTTTTTCCTTTAATTCACCATGGAGAAAAGCAGTTTTCACATCCATATGTTCTAAGTACATATCCTGACTAGCTACAAAAGCAAACACTATCCTAATAGAAGTATGTCTCACAACTGTGTAACACCGCATTTTTCGGAACTTTATTAACTTCGTTAATAATGGATTAATAGATTAAATTTAATATTTAATCGATGAGGATTCAAGCTAAAACTCAATAGAGTTTTAGTCTTATAATGTTCCTATTTGGTTTTCTCTGTTTTTGTAAAGCTTATGGAGACAGAAAATATCTGAGACGAGTACATGCCCCGTTTTGCCGTAATCGCCTCACAAAATGGGTTTTAAGTTCGGTAATTCGAAATCAAATTATGATCGCATTGATATCTTTTAAAAATTAATTCTATGAAAAATGGCTACCATGTTATCTTATATTGCTACTTGAGATAGTTTTTCCAAGATTTTTACTTTAAAAGGTTTTAAATGAAACATAGTCGCTACGGGTGTCATTCGATTCATTTTAAATCATCGGAATAGTTTTTCTCAATCATTATATTATGTTAAAACTTATGGAGGTTTTATATTTCAAAGCTTTCAAGATCCTATTTTGAAGTCTTACACTGTATTAGTGTAATGACGATATTATTTAAAATTATGTTTTAGTTTGTGCTTATCAGATAAAAATCTTAAATCGAGTAATCGCATAATGCTCAACTGTGGTCATCCAATAAGCACTCAAATGTGTATAAAAAGAGACGTTGGAGACTTGTCTAATCATGTCACTTTATGTCAAATCAAGTTGCACTTAGTCACATCATTCACTTTACTTGCAAATCTCTCCATAATCTACTTTCATCATTACATCTACTTGCTTTTTTTTCCTCCAAAAGTTCATACACTTTGGACTATAAATACACATGATGTGGGAATGTGAGGAACTCAATTTTCTTTCATTCTGACTTGCCAAATTCATGGTCTCACCCAAAGGAAGAACAATGTATGGTCTTCAACTTGTTTTCTTGATTCATTTTAATCCTACCATTTAATTTTAAATATTTTTTTAGTATGTATGTAATAGATGTTTTGAACAGTTGGATTTTCCAAAATATTTCTTTAACTCATATTCCTCAATTTTTTATTCTTGAAGTTTTATGCATTTTTTCTTCAAAGTTGAGTTTGATTCTTAGTTTTGTTTCAGTTGTTCATGAATGAAGGAGATTGGCTTGAAATAGAAAATAAAACCTCTCATTTTCCTCTTGTAAAACTGTGACCCCCTAATGGGAAAGTTAAGAGTTATGTTAATGTGGTTAGTTTTTGGAGTGTGTTCAAGTGCATGGAGGAACTCGTGACCTTGTACTCATCCCCCTAGGCTATGAGCTTGTTTAGGAAAGAAAGAAATAATGTTGTTTTTCAAGTGTTAAGTTTAAAGCTTTTAGTGTTTAAAATATAATGGTTATGAAAATTTTAGTGACTAGATGTTAATGGTTTCACTACACAAATCCTTTTGCCTTGAGTAAAAAAGGAATGAGTTTGGTGGACACCCCTTAGAAGACCTTTGATCTTTTATTTATTTTTTAGTGTTGAAGGGTTTGATCTTTTTTACTTGAGGTAAAGTGTTGCAAATTTTGGATTTTTATATAAGTTAAAGTGTTATTTTTATCAAAGTTACATTGCTTTAAGGTATTAATTTTATAAGAGTAGTATTACCTTAAATTGTTATTTTTTATACAATTATTTTCCTTTAAAGTGTTCATTTTATTAAAGTGGAATTTATTTTAAAGAGTTGGTTTATGGATGTCTTACCATGATAAATGAAGATTCTAGAATATGTGATCTTGAAATGGATTGATGGAAAGTAATTGAGTTTATGCTTATAAACTACTTAAGGAATTACATAGTGTTACTTATGTCAAGTAAAGTTTTAATTTAGAATGTTTTCTAATTTCTTTGTCTTGTATGATGTCGATGAATGTTGGAAAAGTTTTAACGAGAGTCAGTACTCTCACCTACCACCAAAGAAGTGATACACTCAGGAACATCCAGTGAGGGAAAAGTATCATGAAACAGTGGTTTTAGAATATGACATCGAGAACTCCTAAACTTCCTCAAGAGTTTGGGGATGTCTCAAGTGTTAAGCAACCATGCCTTTAATTAATTGTCTATCTATTTGAATTTAAAGTGCGTGTGACTTCTTACCTAAGTCATATTGTTTGGACTGTGTCTTATATTTATTTTTCTTGATGAGTTGTGTTGATTGTAGTATGGAAATATTGTGGTAATAACCATGGATAAACATTACCTATATTATACTACTTTTTGCAATATTAAATGTTGTGTGCTTGATGTAAAATGTTATGCATGTTGTTATCAAGACATGAAAAGAATGATGTTGATAATGGGAAGAGTGGCCTTGAATTAGGACTCCACCAAGAGAAGTGAAGGATTGCGAGATGAGAAAACAATGCCTTAGGATGTGAGGATGAAAACACAAGTAAAAGTTCGAAAGTGATGAAAGGTTAAAGTAACCTATTTTTGAAAATCTCTAAGATGATAAGTCTTGGGAATATGAATAAGGTTAAATAAAATCCATGAGAAAGGAATAATTTTCCAAAGATATAACAAATACCTATCACACAAGAGCATAATGTAAATGTTATTCACCAGTAGTATGTGATGCTGGTGGTAGAGATTTACTTATGGCGCTTTTGATGAGGCAGTGAAATATCGGTAAGGGCAAGGCCCTAAGTTTATGTTTCCACCCATTATGCATCGTTGGCCGTTAATGGCGATTTTTGTTAGGTCGCCCAGGATGAACCAGCAATGAGTCTTAGTTGTGGTGAGGTTTTCTTACAGGATGTTATGGTTTAAGATTGGGTTACATAAGAAGCATTCTGTCGGGAGATGTCTTAGGATGGGTCGTTCACGTGTAAAAGAATGATAAAAATGGTTAATCTTGCTAACTTCAGTTAGTGTGCATACTCATATATTAATAAAGTAGTAGAGAGAAAATTGACGAGAGACGATGAGCCCCAAGACGTTGAAAGGGACAGTGATGTGTCAGTAAAGTCTTGAGGGAGCATCTAGGTGGAACAGTCCAGTGAGTGTCATGAGTGAATTCTCTGTTGGGACCAGGATAGTCTCACATAGCTAACTAGATAATTTCTGACACGCCCTTTGAGCACAATCAAGGACCAATGGAGAGGGAACTAGAAAGCATTTGATACTATATCGTCCTCATATGGAACAGATCGATCTCGTATCCTTTTGTAGCTATGTTTGGGTGCGATCAAAATGGTTTGGTATGGAACATGTACTCTCGGTAAGTTTCGAACTAGTTAATTGGGAGGATATGGTTTAATGCATATGTAAAATTTTGGAGAAAATGTTCATTTTCATATATATTTTTTAGGATGTACATTTATTTAAACAGTAATTTGTTTGACCATAAACTCAAAAAAAAAATCAAAACCTAGTTGAAATTGGCTAAATAAGACATTGTGGCAAAGTTGCATGATTAAAAGTTGCTAAGCATAATTTTATTTTAAAATAAAAGCTTTCATTGAGCAAGATGAGATATATGTTTAACTTTTTTGTAAAAACAGTACATAATGCCATAACAAGAAAATTTTGTGCAAATGGAATTTAAACTTGTATAACATGATTTTTGCAAACATTTGTTAAAACAAAAAAGTGTAAATCTAAGCCAAGTGAGAATTAAAGTAAAATCATCATTTGATTTATCTAATTAAACTTGCTTGAGTCTTTAATTCTCTTAATTGCATAACTATGATAGGAAGTGATCAATGCATGTTAATTTTTTAGTTGAACCAAAATGGCCAAAAAGTCTAACCAAATTAGGATCATCCTTTAATAAGCCCCTTTGAGCCAAACAAAGTGAAATATATTATTTTTAAAATAAACTCATGAACCGAATTGGAACACAAGGCTCCAACTAAGAGAGCGTGAACTTTTAAGGGTGTTTGAAACAATTAAGTTGAGGAAAAATTGGTGGACCTGGCTTATTGAAAGAAAAATAAAAATGAAAAAACTTCATTCTCTTTACAAAAACAACAAAAGTTGTAAAACTAACTCGAAAAACAAAAAGAGATTGAAAAATAAAAGATAAAAAGACAAAAAGAGTCAAGGTTCAAAAGCTAAGAGGTTGGAGAAGAAATTGTGAAAAAAATGAGTGAAGTGCTTCATTGAGAAATTTTGAAAATTTTGCTCTCTTTTTACTTGAAATAAATTTGTTTATCTAGAAAAACCATAATTTTTTCAAAGCCTAGCCTCATTACAATCGAAAACAAGACCCTAGTGATCCTTGATTGAATATTCAATTTAAGAGAATAGGTGAGACAAAGAACAAGTTCAATTATTATAATCAAATGGTTGAAAATCGAGTGAAACACTTACATCCTTTGAAAAAGTTCTATTGTTGAACTTATGTGCACAAAAACACTTTTAAATTGAAAATTATTTGCTTAGGTTTGATACACATTTTTTATGAACAAAAGCATACATTTTATGTTTGAAGCATTATGAGTAAAAATTCACAAATCTTGAAAAATATCACTGAGAAATTTGATCATGCTTAAGCAAACTTGAAATCAAGTCAATCATATCTTAAAAATATGCCAAGATTAAATTTGGGTGTGCTTTGTGAAGAAGATCTTTGCTCCTGACCTTGACAAGGTTTTGATGAAGACACCAACATCACCAAAAACAAGAATAGGAAGATTACTTATGAAGACTAAGAAGATTAAAACTTCAAGACAATTAGTCTAAGTCTAAATAGGTACTTCTGTCCTATACTATTTAATATACCAAAGTACTAATGCTCAAAATATTTTAAACGAAATTGAAACACTTCAAGTTTTAAATGAAAACATTTTTCAAAATATTGTGTAACAGGTTACTGAAATTTGAGTAACAGGTTACATGAGTGAGAATCAGTTATCCAACAAAATTGAATTGGAGTAACCGATTACTCAAATTTGAGTAACCGGTTACTCTAAGTGAATTTTAATTCACTGTTAGACAGAAAGTTTGAGTAACCGATTACTCAAGTGAGTAACCGATTACTCAATGTAATTTTTCAAAACGTCGTGTTTGGATAACCCATCACCCACTTGTTGTAATCGGTTATTGAGAGTTGTTACATCAGTTTTTCATATTTGAAACTCGGGGGTTTTCATCCCAAACGAAATGTATTCATTCCAAACAACTCCTACTCTTTCATAAAGGCACAATGACTGATTGGAAAGCCTATTTAAAGGCCTTAGAACTCACAATCATTTAACAACTCTTTCATAACTCTTTCACACTTTTCTAACAATTTTCCTACACTTTTCTGAAATAGTTTTATGCATTTCTAGCAACTTGAACTGAAACTTTCAAAGTTATTTTTTCTGAGTTTCTTGAAATAAAGTGTTTCAAAGTTTTGTAAACTTAAAAAACATTATTACTAAGTATACAAAAGAGTTTATTGAATTTCAAGTGTTATTAGATTTCATACTTGTAAAGGCAGTCCAAGCCATCATTGTAATTCTTCATTCATTGTAATTACTTTGTTTCACAAGGGTGTGAATATAAAGGGGATAGAGTTACTTGGAAAGGTGTTTTCTTAGGGTATAAGTATTAGTGAGTGTGTAAGGTAAGGTACATAGAGATCCCGGGTGAGATATTGTAATTACAACTCATAATATTTAGTGGAAAATCTCTTGTGATGCGAGAGTACTGGACGTTGCCTTCGGTGGACAAGAAGGTGAACCAGTATAAAACATTTGTGTACTCTCTTATCCCTTACCTCTTTGATTTATTCTTGTTTATTTTCTGCAATATTATCCGCTACCCTTTAATTCTTCATTTTGCAGAAAAAATGGTCATAATTTCTAGTCAACTAATTCACTCCCCTCTTAGTTGCAATCTCAGTCTTACATGCTTTGCCATTTGTTTGAGGATAAACAAGGTCTTAAGTTGGGGGAGTTGATAACTGCCAAAAATACCTTATTTTCCTACACTTTTTATGACACTTATCCCATGCAAACTTTAGAAAACCAACTTAATTCAATATTTTTTATATAAATTTTCATTGTTATGTATATATATATATGTACACCTCTTTTCTATTTCTCTAAGTAAGTTTTAGGAGAAATAATAAAGAGAAAATTCAGGTCAAAAGGTGTCCAAGAAGGCCAAAATGATGCACATATGAAATGCTTAGGCTTGGCGTGGCAAGCTTTGTGCTTAGCCTTAAGCATGTCTCAAAAATTGGCTTTAAGTGGAAAAGCTTGGAGTCAACGTGAAGCTGCTCACTAAGCAGCTTGGCATGGACCATAGGCACGCCTAATGTGACCTGACCACCAACTTGGCATGACCAAAATCAACATGTCACGGTCAGAGCCAACTTGGCATGACCAAAATCAACATGGCATAGTCATAGCCAACTTGGCACGGTCAGAGCCAACTTAGCACGATCAGAACATAAGCCAACACACGCATGGCACAAGCTAAGTGCTCAATGAGCAGCTTAGAGTGGAACTATGACTGCCCATCACAAAACCAAGCACCTGACTAGATAGGACAAGCAGCTAGCCAACTCAATATCAAGCACCAATATGGCCAAGTAAACCTACTCAAGTAGGCAGCTCAGTGGTGCCGCATAGGCGCCTAGAAGTGTGCACCCAACAAGTGGACAAAGTTGGCTTAACAACCAAGCAAGCTTACATCATGCATGACCTCACTCCAAGTAGCGTCCATTGGCTTTTTCAGAAGTAGCTCACTATAGTTAGTTCAAGTAGCTCACCATAGCTTGGGTGAGTTATGTGAAGAAGATCTTTGCTCCTGACCTTGGCACGGTTTTGATGAAGACACCAACATCACCAAAAAGAAGAAAATGAAGAATACTTATGAAGACAATGAAGATTCAAGCTTCAAGATATTCAAGACTTTTAGTCTAAGTCTAAATAGGTACTTCTATCCTATACTCTTGAATATATAATAGTAGTATTGCTCAAAATATTTTAAAATAAAATTGAAACACTTCAAGTTTAAATAAAAAAATTTAAAATATTGTGTCACAAGTTACTGAAATCTGAGTAACAGGTTACATTATTGAGAAATCAGATATCCAACAAAAACTAAACTGAGTAATCCATTACTGAACTTTGGGTAACAGATTACTCAAGTTTCAACGTTCTTGAGTAACCGATTACTCTAATATGAGTAACCGATTACTCTAAGTGAATTTTAAATTCACTATTAGATAGAACATTTAGGTAACTGATTACTCAATGCTATAACCGGTTACTAAGAGCTGTTGCATCAGATTTTCAAATTCAAAGTGAATGAATTTCAACCCAAAAGACATGGTTTCATTCCAATCAATTCCTACCATTTCAAAGATGCATTTTGGCTGGTTGGAAAGCCTATATAAAGGCATTAAAACTCATAATCAAAATACACAACTTTCATAAAACTCTCACACAAACTTTCTAACACAATTCTGAAACTTCTCTGACTATTTTTTGCACTTTTGCATTCAGTTCTTAAACTTTCAATAGAGAATTTTTCTGAGTTACTTCAAGTAATTGTTTCAAAGTTTTACAAACCTATTAAGCAGTATTACTTAGTATACAAGAGAGTTATTGGATTGCAAGTGATATTACATTTCATACTTTTAAAAGCAATACAAGTCATTGTTATAATTCTTCATTCATTGTAAATATTTTCTTTCACGGGGTATGATAAGAAAGCGGATAGATTTACTTGGAAAGGTATTTTCCAAGGTGATAAGTATTAGTGAGTATGTAAGTTACATTGAAGTGTCGGGGTGAGATGTTGTAATTACAAATCATAATATTTAGTGGAAAATCTCTTCTGCTATAAGAGTACTGGATGTAGCATTTGGTGGACAAGAAGGTGAACCAGTATAAAATTCTGGTGTACTCTCTTCTCCCTTTATCTCTTTAATTATTTACTTGTTATTTTCTGCAAATTATTTTCGCTGCTTTTAACTCTTGATATCACAAAAAAAAGTGGCCATAATTTTAAGTCAACTAATGCACCTCCCTCTTAGTTGCAATCTCAGTCTTATAATTGGCACCAGAGCTATTTTTTGAGTAAGTTATTCTCCATTCTGATCCTATATTGAAGATTGCCTCATGATCATTCCTAGGAGAAGATTCCAACATCAACCCCCCTCCAAGCTTTGTTGGAGAGTGCTATGATTTCTGGAAAATCAGAATGAGAATCTTTATAGAATCTCAAGACTTGGATATATGGAATGCAATTGAAGAAGGACCATATGAACCCTTAGTTGCAATCTTAGTCTTACAAGTTAGCCCCAAGAAACTCAATAATCAACTTGGCCAAGTGACCAAATCTATGTTCAAGGGTTTGGCCAAGCGCTTGGCGTGTGAAGACTAAGGCCAGGTAGTGGGCAGAAGCCTATAAATAGATGGCACTTATCAACACAACACACTTCATTCTACACTTCTCTTCTTCACCAAATTCTTCTCCCAAAAAATTTCATTTGTTATTACTTGGATATATGGCTAATGTTCCTGCATATGGTTTGGATTGTGGTGTAATGTTATTTGTTAACTTCTTTTGTATCATCTTTTGATTTCTATTTATTCAAGTTATTACTTTTGGTTATTTTTTTTCTTTAAGAAGTTCTTAATGGGGTTTTAGCTTGATCACATAAAACTTGACTTAAAGATCCAAAAAATGTTTCTTCTTAAATTGTTGACAAGTGAACTAAAAAGTATAACCTGCACCTTATTTCACTTGCCATATCAAAGCATCTATTTTAAGCAACTTGTATTCAATGCTAAACAATGTTAGCGAATCCTGGAGTAGGGTGTGACAACCTACTCCGACGAGTGATAGTTAATTATTGTTTAGTGTATAATACATGGTTTAAAAACCAATTTTTCCAGGCCAGGACATTGGGTGGAAAGTTAAGACATGGTGTATGAAATTAACCAAAGTATAACATATAACTTGCATTAAGTTTTCAAAACTATTTATGTTAAGAAATAATTCCATCATTCAAACCAAAACTTCTCCTCAAGAATTTTTAAAAATTAGTTTACATTTCATTGTCATTTTATGCAACGATGTAAACTAAAAACCATTGAAAAAGTTGTTAATCATTATTTTTGCTAAAATATGCTTATATGGTTATCTTCTATTAGACAATTCATTGTAGATCGACATAAACATATATTATACTATAATTGAATCTTGAAAGATATACATGTATAGTAAAGTGTTATCAATAAGTTTTAGTTGTTGAAAACATAGTCTATTCACAAAAGTGCAAAACAATTCATGATTTGTAACTCTGTGAATAAAACCAACATACAAAAAGTGCAATTTAATCAATGGATTGTTACTTGACAATAAAAGACGGGTGAATTAATAAATCTAATCACTAACATTTATTTTCTGTCATTTACTTTCTGCTGCTAACTTTTTATTTTATTTTTTTACATTCTGCAACTAACTACTAACTCTTTATTTGTTTATTTACATTCAGTCATTTACTTTTCTGCATCTAACAATTTATTTATTGCTTTATACTAACCCTTAGTAAGATGTTGTACAATTAACTATTAACTTTATTTTTTATTCATTTATTGCTTTATATCAACCCTTCACAAGAAGTAGTACGGTTAACTACTAACTTTATTTTTTTATTCTGTTATTATTTGATACCAATCTTTCATAAGAAATAATATGGTTAACTTAATAGAAAAAGACCAACCTTTATGGTACGGTTAATGGAACCCAAAAGGGAATAAATAAATAAAATATTCATCACTCTAATTTTAACTTGCTTACAAAATAAGCCTCTCAACATATTGATGAGAGTGCGACCTTTTGACCCTTTCAACATGGAGTTGAGATGGTGCGAGGGCCATCCTGAGGATAATATTGATGTTGATAACTGTGTAGAGTTGGTTGTGATAGAGGATATGTTTGAGGTGGTAGATCTGACCTCAAATTCTGACCATGAGGTAGTTGGCCTAGTCGGAGCGGGTGTGGGAGCGGTCCCCATGGCTAACAAGGATGATACCGAAGGGGATCCAATTGAGGGATCTAGTGCCCCTTCCATTGAGATGGCTATTTGTTAGGAGACTCTTGGACTTCTCTTTTTGAGGTGTACACATGGAAACCCGTAAATGATACACTTACGTAGTTTTGATGTCCCCAGTTTTATTTTGTATATTTTGAAATCTTTATGTATATTTCGGGTAGATTATAGTGATGTACTTTCCGCTGGTTATTTTTGATACAATATAACATTTTGTATACTTGATCGGGTAACACTTTGCTGTTGTGTTGCATCATCAAGTTTTTTTTGCATTCTGTTATGATATAAGGAACTACTTAGAGAAGACGTTTATCTATTATTTTCCTATATTCATGAAGCTTTTATATATTATAATTCCGCAAAAACAAGTTGAGAAAATGTGGTGTTCTAATTTTGGTTATTATTTCGAGAGAACTTGATCTTACTTATGAATAATGTTTCAAAATTTTTTTACCTATATTTCTCCAATAAATTATTATCATTAAGAATATTATTTCTGGTTAGTATTTTGGGGCGTTACACACTGGAGAGAAAATCTCATTATAGTCGATCCCCTTCTGTTATGTATACTCTTTTGCTACAAGACGAGCCTTGAACTTTTCCTCTTCTTTTTCTAATTTTGTTGGCTTCCTCTTGTACACTCACTTGTACCCAACTACACACTTTTTAGTGGGGCAATGGGACAAGATCCTATGTTTGATTTTTGTGTAAAGACTTCATCTCCTCCATTGTGGTACACATTCATTGTTCTTTCTCCTAGTTGTTTACAGCCTCTTGAAAGTTACATGAATCTCCGAAACTGTTATAGAGAGCAACTGAAGTCATATCCTCAAAGCCATATCTCTTTGGAGGTTTAATAGGACTAGTATCTCTGTCTCTGTCAAGTAGATACTCCTACACACCTGAACTTTCCGCTTGAGAATCGTCACATTCTTGACATGAACTAGTGCATGTGATGACAACCTCTTTGTGGATTGTCTTTGTTGAATGATCGTTTCTTGTGAATGTCCTCTTTGATTGATTGTTGATTTGTATTGAGTTTTTATTTGCTTTGATGGATTATTATACTTGTGTTGCCTCGGTTGGAATTATAGAATTGTTGTAAGAATTGTAGAATTTTGGAACTTTGAAGAATTGCTTGCGGAAGTGAATGAAATGAATTGAATGATCAATGGTTGATGATGAATGTGTGAAGTTGTGGATGTGTATGGATGGTTGCGGTTGAAAGGGAAGTGAAGTGAATGGAATGGATGCTCACGGTTTGATGATGGTGTTTTGGTTAACTGTTTGGTAATTGTTAAAAATATGGATGGGGATTGGAGATGAGATGGTGCCACAAACAATGGAATGTTTGATAAGCCTTGTGAAGTTCGCCACAAGAGAATGATACTCTTGATAAGAATGGGGTCTTGGCTCAGCCAAGAAGTTAGGAGAAAACTCACTAACAATGGTAGTTTACTTTATTCATCCTCATGCACAGTTCATATATAGACTTTAACATTAGGCAAATCAACCATAAACAAAAAAGATTGAGAAGATAACAACCTAATCTTATTGTCGCGACCCGATTTTTGCTTGGAAGACCGGCTCTACGACTTAGGAAGAGGCGAACTCGATTTCTACCTCTTTCTATTTATTTGGAGTCGCCACTACGTTTTTTGCCATTACGTCAATTTTTACTCATTTCTGCTCTTTCTTTTTTTATTTGTTTTAACTCATTGATCATGCCTTGGCTAACGATTCTTTTTTTATTTGTTTTAACTCATTGATCATGCCTTGGCTAACGAATGCATGGCTTTCTATTACGTACCCTTCATATTGATGAAAAGAACTATTAACTTGAACATCTATGCCGATCAAAAAAACTTGAACATCTACGTTACATCTGATTCGACCTTTCATGAATATAGTAACTAGTAATTGGTCTTTGATTTTAGTTTATGCTCAACTTATTATAAGCTATTAAAAACTGCTGACCTTTGATTTTAGTAGAAAGGGATTAGTTCTTTTCCAGAAAATGATTAACTCTTTCTCTAAAAGGATGAGAGGTTACCCTTAGTATTACCAAAAGAATCATATACACTATTTTCTGTGGCCCATAAAAGGATGCCAAAATTTTAATTTTGATAAAAATGATAGATCAGTGCATGAGACTCCTACTTAATGAGGTTTGAGGAAGGTAGATGTGAGCAACCTTACCTTTACAAACGGAAAAACTATTTCCAGGATTTAAACTCATAATCTCATAGTCACTAAGCATTAGCCTTGTCATTGCGTCAAACTCATCCTCTCTAAAGTTTTAATTTTGATATTCTATTAAAATAAGTATCAGGTGTATAGATCCCGAATTCCCAAAACGATGAAAAACTTACATATACAGGGTTGAATAAGGCATAATATCAATATCCAATTGTATAGTTTTAGTGATCCACTCTGTAGTATCCAATTAATCATATACTATTCAGTACCCAATTGTACAGAAGCAGGCACAAAAACTAATGTTGAAGAAGAAAACTAGAATTTTAGTTTTCCATCGCATAGTATAATTGAGTAAAATTTTAGTTTTCCATCGCATAATTGAGTAAAATTTTAGTTTTTCTTTTACAACATATAAGCAACATGATTATTAAAGTCCCTTTGACTATACATATTGGTGAAACAAATTCAACTTCGTGAATAAGCAACCATTCAACCATCCATTACAGTTAATAGAGGCTTTCGATTCAATTGCTAACTACTTGAAATTGAAACTGGCATGTTCAAGAAAAAAACAAGTTGTGGAGTAGGATTCATAAAATCCCAAAGGGAATAAAAAAGAACACAAAATTTGTTCAATACAGGAAAATCCAAGCAAGTAAAAGTCACCACACTAGGACAGTATAATAGTTATAGTGGGGCAGTAAAAAGAAAAACCTTCTATTCATACATAGCACACACCACTCCCCTTTCCCATACAATAACAAACTAGAAAACAAAATGTGTTTTACACAAAAAATTAATCATTTCACAATTGATGAACTCTTTTGCCTACACACTTCAGGAAATGAACAAGGAGAAACAACAAAATTCATGGGATACAGAAGTACCTTCTTGGTGAATGATAATACTTTTACAAGCATGAACAAGTACTAGAGAAATCACTACTCATATTCAAACTCAACCTTTACATGCATATATTTTCTTCCAAGTTGAATAATGAATTCAGTAAACTTGGCAAAAACTTGGCACTCTTCATGTGTTTTAACATCTGAAACAAAACCATAAATAATCAATTCTTTTAAATTGGGACATCTTTCCAAAAGTCCAGCTACCCACTCCGAGAAAAGATCACTAATTGAAGTCCATCCAAGTTCTAACACTGACACATTCATCAAAAGAGATAAACCCTGCAAGCCATAATTAAGCACTCCATCCCTTAAATCATAACTTAAGGACAGGTGCGTCAATCGAGGAAAACAAACAGAAATTGTTTCCAAGTCCAAAACCTCATCCTCATCATCAAAAACAACACCCCATAGTCGAAGCCTGTGTAAATTTGATGCTTTTGAGATCATATGATAAAATTTTGGCCACATAATTGTGAAGTTACTAACATCAACAATCTCCAGGTTCTCCGCATTCTCCCCAATATCAAGATGGATAACACTCAAATCATCAACCTTCAACACTTTCAGTGCTCCCTTGCCAATCAATTCAAAGACCTCAAAGGTACAATCTTTAAGATGAAGATTCTCGAGCAAATCTGCCTCTAATACAAATTTGTCTAAACCAAATGACTCAACATAGAAATCCTTCAAAGAAGGGCTGCTAAGCTCCATGGAAGCGTGCGAATCTGACACAGCAATTTCAGGACTGATCATAGACAAGGCTTCAAGCCTCGGACAAACAGAGAGCAGAAGACTCAAATCCAATGCCGAAATGCTAACAAAGCTCAACGAGAGTGACTTCAAGCAAGGAAATTTCTGATAACTGGGTTCCACGCCCGAGATAGAATTGCGAGCCAATACCAGCACTTCCAGCTTTTGCCTGCCACACTTTTCAAATATATTGAAATTTGGGGTTGTCCTTACATTATAATGTAATTGCCGCAATGAATCCCTAGTATACATAAGCCAAGCAATGACTGGGGAAGCAGAAAACTCATGCACATCATCCATGGAAATTTTCAAGCACTGCAGTGCCCGGGTTTGAAGGATAGTTTGAGTGATAAGTATTTCCAACCTATTAGGTGTTAATTCATGATACATGGACCAATCCGAAGAATTGAACGAAAGCGTTTGAAGGTGGCTGCGCCACGCTTCCCTCCATTTCTTGCAAGTTGCTGAGGCAATTACAACATCTCGAGCAGACCCGAGATGAGATAGTATATTACCAATTACTTCAACAGGAAGGTTCTCCATCGTTTTAAAAGAATAGAATAAAACCCTCAATCACAAATACTTAAGCATGATCTGAAATTGTACATTATATCATGATTTTATGAATTAGACATAGACTTAATGTTAATATAAGAATAAAAGAAAGAACAATTAAATACAACACATTTAAGAGTGAAACTACAACATATAAGTGAATTAGATAACGAATCAGTATTAGGGTGCACACAAAAATTAAAAAGGGCGAATTAACAGTTGCGATTTCTATACAAAAGAATCGAAGGGCGATAGATTAGATGAGAAACAGAGATTACATGAATGAAGCAATCATCAATTTGTTAGAGAATCTGGAAATGGATCGGATCAAAGAAGAAAGAGAGAATTAGGTTTGTGATTTGATTTGGAGGAAGAAGAAGAAAAGGGAAATGAACAATATTATCTTCTCGTGTGCAAAGTCATGCGAGGACTGCTTTTATTGGTTAACCAAAACCTATATAAAAAAATGCATGTACAAGAGTTTTATATGTGGAATAAATTATTTGTTATTTATATTTAATTATTATTAAATGTGTAAATAAATTAATGATGAATGATATATTAATTGTGATTATATTTTATAATAATATTGCATATATATTATTATACTATAAAAATAAAGGTTGAAAACAGTATTTACATAGGCAAAAATATATGTTATATATTGTCACAGTATCCTCCATCATGTAAAAGTAATAACCTAGGCAAAGGTAACTACCGATAACTGTTGGTAACTGCTATGTAACTGCTTGATAGAAAGAGAGAGAAAAATGAAAGAGAATGAATCTGAGTTTATTAAAATGAATCTTGAATTACAAAAGAATAGAGGATCAACTCTATTTATAGAGTACGGTACATATAGGCAAGCTAGTGCTAAATATTAAAAAACTAGCTTATCTAATTGTATTTCCTAATATTCCCCCTTGAAACCCATGGTGCTTTTGAACATCATGAAAATCAAAGACCCTGCATTTTTGTCTAAGAAAACATAATCTAGTAGAAGATAATGATTTTGTTAGGATATCTACAGTTTGAAAATCTGTTGGAATATGCTTGACAGCAAGAGCTTTGTCTTGAACTTTGTCCCTGACAAAGAAAAGATCCAATTCAATGTGCTTAGTCCTTTGATGAAGCACATGATTGTGAGCAAGAGCCACTGTGCTTAAATTGTCACACAAATCAAGAGGAGTTGAGAAACTGAAGTGGAGTTCAGTCAACAAAGACTTTACCCAATGAAATTCTTGAACCAAAAGAGCAAGACTTCTATATTCAGCCTCTATGCTAGATCTGAATATGGTTGTCTGCTTCTTAGACTACCAGGTTATAGGATTATTACCTAGTAATAAACAAGCACATGAGGTTGAATTTCTATCATCATAATCAGAAGCTCAATCTGCATCACAAAAACCAGTCAATGGTAGAGGAGAACTAGGAGAAGCAGGTTGCAAAAGCATGCCATAATCTTGAGTACCAAACAGATACCTAAGTATCCCCTTCATAGTAGACCAATGTTCTTCCAAAGGACTAGAAAGAAACTGACACACTTTATTAACAACATAAGCAACATCAGGTCTTGTAATTGTTGCATATTGAATAGCCCCTACTATGGATCTGTATAAGGAGGGATTTTCAAGATAGTTGGAACCTTCCTTAGTGAGTTTAGCAGTTGTTACCATAGGTGAAGCAATAGGTTTAGCATTGCTCATATTGGCTTTCTCAAGAAGATCTCTAATATATTTTCTTTGAGAGAGAAACAATGATCCAGTACCTAGCCTTTTGACCTCTATGCCAAGAAAATAATCAAGAGATCCCAATTGCTTAAGTGCAAATGTAGAGCTAAGTTGAGCAATAATTTCCTTAACCTTTTGCAAAGTAGAGCCTGTGACAATTATGTCATCAACATATACCAAGACATAGACTTTGTAGGTGGAATGATTGAGAATGAAAAGAGAGTTGTTACACCTACTATTAGTGAAGCAAAAGGATAAAAGAGTGTGTTTTAACTTTTCAAACCACTGTCTTGGGGCTTGTTTAAGCCCATAGATAGTTTTGTGAAGCCTGCACACAAGACTCTTGTTTGAGTGTTGAAAACCCAAAGGTTGATGCATGTAAACCTCCTCAGTTAACTGACCATTGAGAAAATCATTGTTAATATCTAACTGTTCAATATGCCACTGATAGGTAAGAGCCAAAGTCAATAGTACTCTCATGGTAATAGGCTTAACAACACGACTAAAGGTTTCATTATAGTCAACTCTGAGCTTTTGATGGGACCGCTTTGCCACAAGCCTAGCTTTGTATCTATCAATAAATCCATCAGGATTTTGCTTGACTAAAAAAACCCACTTACATCCAATAGCATGCTTTCCAGGAGGTAAAGTAGCCAAAGACCAGGTTCCTAATCTCATTAAAGCATCATATTCCTCCTGCATGGCATCTTTCCACACAGGAATAGTAAGGGCTATCTTAGCACTAGAAGGCTCAATGTGAGTGAGAAAAGCTCTAGGAACTCTAGGAAAAATTTGTTTAGAAATTCCAGATTTAGATCTAGTTTGCATAGGATGAACAAAACTAGATGCGGGAATATAATTTGGACTGGTGTTGGTGTCAAAAAAGGAAACAGAGACATGGCTAGAGTTAGGAACAAAGGACTGAGAATTAGGAGAATTGGACACAAATTATGTTCCTACAGGAGAATGATGAGTAGAAGGATTAGAAATTATAGGAGATGATCCAAGCAGGTTGACAGAGGGTGAGTTGTAGGAAGAAACACCACTAGGATTATGAAAATGATAGATATT
The DNA here is from genome assembly GCF_001865875.1 of Lupinus angustifolius. Taxonomy (NCBI): domain Eukaryota; kingdom Viridiplantae; phylum Streptophyta; class Magnoliopsida; order Fabales; family Fabaceae; genus Lupinus; species Lupinus angustifolius. The sequence goes on along the minus strand of NC_032028.1, from coordinate 14,674,212 downwards.
AGGGCCATAAGAAGGAACCAAAGAAGAGGAAGACAAAGACTTAGACTCAGAATTTGAAATAAGTGAATAGGGAAATGAATACTCATTGAAAACAACATCCTTAGAGACAACAACCTTCCCAGATTTAGTGAGACATTTGTACCCTTTATGAGAAGTAGAGAAACCCAAGAAAGTGCACTTAGAAGACCTGAACTCAAGTTTGTATTTATTGTAAGGTCTAAGATGAGGAAAACAAGCACAACCAAACACTTTGAATAAAGAATATTCCGGAACTTACCAAAAATAAGAAAATGAGGAGACTTAAAAGACAATGAAGGAGATGGAAATCTATTGATAAGATAGACAACATGTAAAAAGGCATGATCCTAAAATAACATAGGGAGACAGACATGAACAAATAATGCTAGACCTGTCTCAACTATATGCTTATGTTTTCTTTCCATAGTACCATTTTGGTGATGTGTGTGAGGAGAAGTAAGTCTGTGAGAAATACCAAGAGATTTTAAATGATTAGTGAATTGTTTGAACTCCCCCCCACCACTTTGGACAGACTTTACAGTGTAAGGAAATTGGGTGTTAATCATTTGTATAAAATGATTAAACATAGTAAAAGTCTCATATTTAAGTTTAAGTAGGAAAATCCAAGTGTGTTTAGTTGTTGCATCAACTATGGACAAGTAATACTTAAAACCATTGAAGGATTCAATAGGAGATGGACCCCAAAGATCTAGATACAACAATTCAAAAGGAACAGAATAAGTATTAGAGGATGCAATAGCATGCAATCTATGAGACTTTCCAAGACAAAAAGCATTGCAGAAATCAAACACAGTTTTATTCACATGAGGAACCTTACAATCATTCATTACATGAGTAACAACTTTCTCTTGTGCATGTCCAAGATGGCAATGCCAAAGAAAATAAGATGAACCATTGCTAGAAACAGTATTAGTCCTAAAACAAACAGTACTAGGAATACTACTAGGTAAAAGAACATTATTAACACTGCTGAAATTACTTGCACAAGAGTGTTGAGCAGAAAACAACAAGTGTAGACCAAAGATAGCAAACAACCCTTCAGAGGTAAGAGTCCCTCGAAGTAGCACTTGATTAGAACCCTGACATTTAACAAGATAGTGATTAGAGTAGAATTCAAAATAACACTTGTTATCTTTAGAGAATTGGGAGACACTTAAAAGGTTTTTGGTAATAGATGGTGCAAAAAGTATAGTTGTAAAGGAAATAACAGTGTTAGGACAACTAGTAGAATAAAATTGAGAGGAACCAGATGCTTTAATGAGGATCCCAACACCATTACCCATGTAAATCTGATCAGATGAGAACTTCTCAGTAGGCTCCTGGATGGGGGATGGATCTGCAGTTATATGATGTGTAGCACCTGAATCAGGATACCAAACATGATTAGATGCCTTGGCAGGTGGTACTTCTATTGAAACAATAGTCATAGCATGAGTATTCACTAAAGCAGTAGGTTGTGAGTGACTAGGAGCAGTAGTGGATAAGGGTTGTGTGAGAGAATAAGGAGAGTATGGATTTGAGGGAAAGTAGGGATCCATATAAGGAGGCATAAAGGATTGGTTAGGGTGAAAATGTGCAGAGGATTTCAGATGATGTCGTGGCAATCCAGAGTTGAAAGATGTAGGACCAAAGAGAGAAGAAGCATCATATGAATTAGAATGTTATGCACCAAACTGAGGAGGTGCATAGTAACAGAAGGACAAGTTATATCCATACTTGTTGCAATAGATGCAAACATAACTGCTCTTGGAGGAAAACCTACCACCACCACCACCACCACCACGTGAGCCTCTGAAACCACTGGAACCACGAAAACCACCACGAAAATTAGCAGAACCTCCAGAACCACGAAAACCACCTTTGAATCCATCAGGTCTAGTGTGAAAATATGAAGAAGACCCAACAGGTCTTCCAGGAGAGATAGAATCAGAGGAATGCATAGGGTAAGAGAGAGAGAAGGAGAGAGAAAAAGGAAAGAGAATGAATATGATTTTATTAAAATGAATCTTGAATTACAAAAGAATATAGCATCAGCTCTATTTATAGAGTACTGTACACGTAGGCAAGCTAGTACTAAACATTAAACAACTAGCTTATCTAATTATTCAAATGTTTAATTGAAGTAAATGATTGAAATGGTTTTTGAAAACATTTGATCATCATCGAAGTAAATGATTGAAATGTTTTATCGGTAGTGCATACATCATTCATATTTAATCGAAGTAAATGATTGAAATGTTTTTTTTTCTTCCACTTTTTCATGAATGCCATTATTGAGGAAACAATGCTCCAATAATTTGATTACATTTTCATATTTTGCTCATGTTTAGTTCTTTTTGTACTATTAAACAACTATCTTCATCTGATCATTTAGTAGATCTATTTAGTAATCGAAGTAAATGATTGAAATGTTTTATCAGTAGTGCATACATCATTCATATTTAATCGAAGTAAATGATTGAAATGTTTTTTTTTCTTCCACTTTTTCATGAATGCCATTATTGAGAAAACAATGCTCTAAAAATTTGATTACATTTTCATATTTCACTCATGTTTAGTTCTTTTTGTATTATTAAATGTATCCTTTATATTTTTTGGGTAAGAAACTAATCACTTTTGGGGTTCGTGGATATCTCTCCCAACAAGTGTCACTCCTAGAAATCAAACTCTCGACCTTGGAAATTTAATGGAATCTTATACTACTAGATCAACGTCTTGTTGGTTAATCATGTTTAGTTGATGTAAAATGTTTGTAGGAATGTGATTTATTATTCAAAAATACACCTGAACAAAAAATTAAAAAGTTTAGAAACAGACAAATATGGACATTATTTTGCATTAAAAATTAAGGTTTTGAATTTAATATTTTCTTATCCTTCGCATTTTAAGATTGGTGGGACAAGCATATTTCATATGCTTTACATATTTGTTGACATGTCAATATGGTATTCTTGAAATAAATTTAAAGACAAATGGATATACAACCCTAATAACTTATATGTTCTTCTTCTAAATAGATCTACTAAATGATCAGATGAAGAAAAGCTTTCAATTTTGATAAAGTCAGTACGCACTACCGAATACAACCTACCAAAGTCAACAAAGACAAATCCAATAATATTGACTGTACGTATCTATCTTTAACTAGCAATAATTGTTATATTACTCCTAATCTTTATTAATAAGATATATGATATAAAAAGGTTATGATAATCCGGTTTATAATATACTTTATAATTATATACATCATTTCTTATTTTTCATTGTCTATATTAAAAACAGTCACTATTTTGATTTATTATTATTATTAAGATTAGAATATTAATTAAGGAGGAATATTAAATATGTAATATTACATTCACTTTATTTTTACTACCAGGTTGATAGGCACAGCAATTAAGGAACAATATTAAATATGTAATATTACATTTATATTATTTTGACTAGTGTGTTGATAGGCACTACCATGCTTATTAACCCGTTTTTTTATTGTTTGTAATGTATAGTCTACATGTTATACATGTTAAATATAATAAGTTGTGTTAAATATAGTAATTTTCAGTTAAATATATTTGATCTTAAAGAAGGGATGCATATACAATTATGTTCATCAGGAACAGAGCTTGCATTCTCATGCATGTTAACTCATTTTCCTATTGTTTGTAATGTATAGTCAACATGCTATAAATGTTAAATATAGTAATTTATGTAAAACATTATAATTTGCAACTGAATATATTTGATTGTGCTAATTGTTGAACTTAATTTTTTAGAAATTCAACATTCAAATAATTGAACAAACAGTGACTCATATATGTAGTGAAAAAGACAACATGGTGGACCTATGAATCTTAATAGAGATATGACTATTGACAACCATTGGGTTGTTCCTAATAATCCTTGGTTGTTATTGAAGTACGACTATATGTTAGGTATGTATTAGCATCAAGAGCATAAACTTAAGACGATAAAATATATTTAAAAACAATATTCCTTTAAAAAATGTCACATTTCAATTAGACTTCTCTAAAGAACTTGCATCAAGTCAAAATGTCATTTAAAAAATATATTATGAAGCATCTTAATAATACTATAATAATTAGATTTATGAGTGATGAATATATCATGATTATAAAAAGTAGGAATTCTCTGAATCTATTTTCTACATAATTCATCTAAAAAGAGAACAATTTTTTTGGGAAACATTTAAAGAGTCTATTTATGTAATATTAATTAATTCATGAAAAAATAATTGTTCAACTAAATATTTAGAAGGTGAAAGATGGATTGTGCCAACAAAGATGAAAAAATAAGTTTTTTTTTTTACTTTATTTCAAAGTAGATCATTGAATAAGTCTTTAATTAAGTTATTCACCCAAATGCACCTAATAAATAAAAGTGTTACCCTCCAATAGCACCAAGGAGAACAACATCAGATTGCTTAGCAACAAAAAAAGAGTGTCCTCCAACAATGGAAGTCCAGTAGCATCCAATGCAGCTCAACCAAGAAGCTTCTCCTGAAAGTCATATTTGATACACATACTATAATTAGGCATGAAAATCATGAATTAAGTGTAACCCAATTGAAAAAAGTGGATTTTGAGAATGCCCAAATGAATGAATTGTAGAATGACATATGTAAGCATGTACCTTCAATAGAACCAAGTGAGTAGAAGAACGTCTTTAGCAACATAAATAACTTCAGGGCCGATTCCATCACCGGGAACGAGACTGATGGTGACACATGTAAACAAAGTTAAAGATAAAACGAAATTATTTTATAGAAAAAACTCAAAATAATAGCATGTATATAGAACTGACATTAAACCATATTAACAAACTGTTGGATAGGGTAGATGAAATAAGCATTGACCCTCACCTCCTAAGAGACATTAGAATCACATTCGAAGAGTTTAAAACTGTGGTAAAATTACGCAATAAGTTGCAATCTTTCTCTCTAGCTTTATTCAGCTATGGAAAAGTTAATGGGGTGTTGACAAAAACTGATTTTCAGAGAGCTGCATCTCAAGTACTAATACCTCTCTATGCCACAAAAAATAAGTGTGCGTTAAGATATTGACCATATTTAATCCACAAATAATAATATCTTTGGTATTATGTTATATTGGGCGGACATTTGCTGTCCAAAAAATAGTGTGTCATTCCATGTGTCACTGCTTGTGATTGATCAGAAAAATAATTAACTATTAAAATTTTAATTTAAATATATTTTTTCAACCAATCACAAGCAGTAACACACATGAAAAGGAACATTTTGTAGTACAACAAATATGCTCATAATATATTCATGTACTAATGTGGCATGACCATGACAAGATAAAGTGGCTAACATTATTTTTCATGTGTTTGATGCAAACTCGGACGGGAACTTGCTTGAACTTGGTATTAGGGAGAACACGGTGTGAAATCTAAAAAACTCTTAAGTCTCATATAAAAGAGTTTTGAAAAAACAACAACTCTCAAGTCTCACATTGAAGAGATGAAAAACTTGGAAAAAATCATATATTATAAATAGAGGTCTTGTCCCCTTATTATAAATCGCTCCAAGTTGAATGCGTTTTCATTCAACTTTTTCTTTCTCCCTCATATTTTTCACCAATGCATTTTCGGCAAACTTCTCCCCCTTTATTTCCGTGACACTTGAGAATTGGCACGGTAGCCATATTGTGAGAATTTCGAGAATTGACACTTGGAAGCCATATTGTGGTAGGTGTATTCGAGATTGGTTCTTATAGTGCAGTAAGAATTCGATAATAGAGATCTGTGTTGTTTTATCTAGGGGACGGCGTGGTTGATAGTCTGATTGCACATTTTGGACAGTGCCACGAAACGTCTTAAAGAGAGCGACATGGTCGTGACTCAACCAGTAAGTATTATTTTGTGCCATTTATAATTGTAGCAAGCTACGATAACAACAATTTTAAGACGTTTGTACTACAATGACATTCGTAGATAATATTAGTGGACCGAACAATTTTGAAATGAACAAACTATTTCAGTTTGATGGGACAAATTTCAAACGGTGGCAACATAAGATGATTTTTTTCTTCACTATGATAAAAGTTGCATACATTCTGAAAAACGATATCTCAGTGTTAGTGGAAAAATCTGAAAAGGAGAAAAATGATAAACAAACTATTAAAATAGCTCTTTGGAATGAAAATAATTACTTGTATAAGAATTTCATTCTGGATAGTTTGTGTGGTGATCTCTGTGATTACTATAGTCCATATAAGTCTGCCAAATTAATTTGGTATGCACTTGAAAAGGAATATGGTACTAAGGAAACTAAGACTAAAAATTATGTTGTTAGTCATTAATCAAGTATTATATGACTCATGATAAATCAGTAGACTCTCACTCTAATGAGATATATAAAATTGTTCATCAAATTATTTCTAATGGTGTGCCCCTAGAGAGTTAAACTCACAGAGCATATAAATGTATATTTATTGGGTATGATGTAAACATCAAGACGTAGAGGTTTTATGACCTTAACGCAAAATTGATAAGTGAGTCTAAATGATACTGATTTCAATGAAAAAGAATTTCCTTTTTAAATTGAGGAATAGTGGGGGCACATCAACTAGTCACGTACATGTGATTAGAGATAATGATAAAAATGAAAGGTTTGAAATAGAATCTAAATTAGTAAGAGAGCAACAACTACTAGATAGTATAGACATGATTATATTGTCTATATATTGGAGGAGAATACATCAACTTTCCAAGAAGTTTTGACTTCTTTGGATGCTAATTTGTGGCCAGAAGCCATAAATGATGATATGAACTATGTAGAGTCTAACAAAGAAACAAATTATTTTAGCTCAATCCACTATGGAAGTTGAGATGATAGCAACAGCTAGTGAAGAAGCAAGTTGGTTAAGAAACTTGCTTGTAGAGATTCCCTTATGGGAAAACCAATACCAGCCATGTTGATCCATTGTCATAGTACCGCGACTATCACAAAAATTGAGAGTCGTTTTTATAACAATAAAAAATGAAAAATTCATCGTAAGCACATCACCATTAGAGAGTTACTCTCTATAGGAGTTGTTAGAACGGATCATGTACACACTTAGAATAATTTAGCAGCCATTTGACGAAAGGACTAGCTAGAGAGAAAGTCCATAATACTACTAAAAGTATGTGACTATTGCCTTTAGAACGAGGATCACTCATGATGGTAACCCGACCTAACTGATTGGAGATCCCAAGAAATAGGTTCAATGGGTAATAACAAGTTCTGAAGTGATATGAGAATGAACATGCTATAAAATTATGAGAAGCATGATTCCTGCAGCATATATAAGGACGGGTTAAACTCTTAATGAGATCTATACTCCAATTATAGTGAGGTACCTAGGCTACATGAGTACTTTTAATAGATTCACCTATGTGAATTTGGAAGTGGGGGTCGTTTCATATGAAATTTTGGGGCATAAATTTCTAGAGCGTTCACTATACTGGATAGATGTGCATGACCTTTAACACACATGCTTTACAGAATACACATTTGAAAAAGTTGTGTGTGGTTTGATGGTGGAGATAGAGTTCAAGACTACGAGTTACTCTAATAAAATCTGGATCTTATTCATTATGCAAAGGTTCAAGTCGCATGATACCTTTGTTTATGCACAATCTTATTGAGACCAAAAAAATTCTCAGAAATCATTTTTTAGTTTCAAGTGGGGATTGTTGGAACATGGTATTAGTAGAAACTTTTGTGCATGAAATCTAAAAAACTCCCAAGTCTCACATAGAAGAGTTTTAAAAAAAATATTACTCTCAAGTCCCACATTGGAGAGATGAAAAACTTGGAAAAATCTCATGTTATAAATAGAGGCATTTTCCCCTCATTATAACTCGCCCCAAGTTGAATGCGCTTTCATTCAACTTTTTCTTTCTCCCTCATATTTTCCGCCGAGGCATTTCTAGTAAACTTCTCCCCCTTTCTTTTAGTGGAACTTGAGAATTGGCATAGACAACCAAAGTGAGAATTTCGAGAACTGATATTGGTAGTCAGTATTGAAGGAAAAGAATTGGCATGGGTAGCCATATTGTGGATATTTCGAGAACTGACACCGGTAGTCAATATTGTGGAAAAGAATTGGCACGGGTAGCCATATTTTGAGAATTTCAAGAATTGATACTAGTAACCATATTATGGTGGGTGTATTCGAGATTGGTTCTTACAGTGTAGTAAGAATTCGATAACAGAGATTTGAGCTGTTTTATTCTAGGGACAGTAAGAATTGGATAGTGCCACGAAACGTGTTAAAGAGAGCGACCTGGTCGTGACTCTGTCAGTAAGTATTATTTTGTGTCATTTATAATTATTGCAAGCTACGGTAATAACATAACTTGACTATAAGTGAGTTTATAGAGAGTTGTACAAAAAGAAAACAACTCATCATGTGTTGGATTAGGGGGTTTCATATCTTGCTGGTTGAACTGTGCAACCAATTGTTCATCATCTAAGCTTCAATTTTGATAGAGTACATATAAGCATACATCACCATCTCTCCAAAACCAACATAAAGAAAAGATATACATAAAAAATCATTCATAGGTTTCACCTAAAAAAGGGTAATCCAAATCAATATAATCAAAAGATTGGTATATGGCATATGGCTATATAGAAGACATTGACAAATAAAATCAATTGAAATGAAATTAAGACATTGGAAGAGAAATAAACATGAAGAAAACCTCCACATTCCAAAAGGTAACATCACTGTGACATAGAGAGGTGCAAATAAGACATTAGTATTTATAAGACATTAGTGGCGCCACAATGATCTTCTTAATACTGAAAGACTCACTGCTATATTTTGCATACAAATTAGTATTCATCAAATATATACATAAGACACACAATAACATGAACTTCAAATAATCATGAATGATGACACACCTTTTCATCTTATGGATTGTCCTTCACTTGTTAAGTATTGAGTTACTGTGAAACAAAGTTAAAGATAAAACATAATTATTTTATAGAAAAAACTCAAAATAACAATATAAAGATAGCATGTATATAGAATTGAAAGAAGAAATTTTTTTCCACATTAAATCATGGAACCTGCATCCTATTCTAAGTGACTTTGGTATTTCATTGAATAGAATGTAAGTGAAGAGGAAAATGATGATAAAAGTATTTAGGCATGAACCTTAAGAGAAAATAAGTGAATTATAAACTTAAGTGCATACCTGCAAAATACTTCCCATCCACGTTCTACCAGCAAAATAGAAAACTACCATGAGAAAATTTGATTTTAAAAATGAGAGTAAAGTATATTTGAGACCGATGTAGATATAAACTAAAAATGTGAAAATAAAATTATGAAAGGGGGAAGTAGAGATTCAGAAATTATACCTTGGAAAAGTAGAGAATGAGAAAAAGGAAGTGAGGAATGAGAAACTACCATGGAAAAATAATAATATGAAAGTGGAAGAGAGAATGACCGTGTTGGCTTTCTAAATTATTAAAGAAGATTATTGTAGATATTCTATGGTGTAGCAGTAGTTAAAACGTTAGATTGGGAGAGGGGTGAAAAGAACTGCTTTGGGAGTTAAAAAACCATAAATTTATATTGGGATTATAGAAACATAAAGTTAGAAATTATGAAGGATAAAATAGGAAACAAAAATGACTACATGGTATTTATTTTAAGTTTTTGCTTCATATATTAATATAGATTAATGTAGATAAACATGAAATTAGAAGTTATAAAAGATAAAATAATGAAACATAAAATATTTAATGAGTAGTTATTTTATGTTTATTAGTATTAGTATAAATAAGCATAAAATTAGAAGCTATAAAAGATAAAATAAGAAAACATAAAATACTTTATGAGTAGTTATTTTATGTTTTTCCTTTATCTATTAGTATATATAAAATAAATGCTTTCATTAACACGTGCAACTTAATTATAAGTTTATTATAATATGAAGCTACATATATCATACAATAGCAACCTTTGGGCATCCATGGTCAAACTCATCACGAAATGACTCTACCTTGTCAATAATTCTCCTTTTCAAACTTAATATTAGACTTTAAATTTTACTTCAATTTCATCAATTATTCTCCGATTCAAACTTAACATTGGACTTTAAAATTTTCTTTTCTTTCTTTTCCACTACTCTAAATGAATAAAAATATAGAAAACAAATTCTTGAAAAAGAGTAATTTAATTATTTTATCTTAAGGGCAATGTTTATCTTTCCTTGCCAACAATTGTAATTAGCCAGCGTGGAAATTGTTGTACATCACTCACTCAATATAGTATAATTAAGTTTAGAACTCAATTCAATCTCGTCATTGGTCACACAAATCCTTTTACACCATAAAAACAAAAACAAAGACGAAAGATGTTTTTCAACCTTTCACACTACATGACTAGTAATGTTGATGATATACAACCTATATCATTAGCTATACAAGAAGCACAAGTTTATGATGTTATCTATGTAATTTTTTGTCTTAAACAGCTAGAAAATGATCTATATTATACTATATTAAGGTATATGATGAGTATAGGGAAGAAAGGTTCAACTTAAGGGTTTTGTGGTTTGACACAATCAGTGATTTTCTGGCATACAGTAAAATGTCAGGATATATTACAAAATGACATTTTTTATGCCCTATATGTGAAGACAATACACATTCAATGAGTTTATAACACTATAAGAAGAATATACTCCTTAGAAATCATACATATTTACATCCATATCAAGCGGGTTAATAAAAACAATGACTTTTGGATTGCTGAGTTATGGTTCATGTAGGTGGATCTTAATAGGTCAGGATATCAAGATTTACCTTTTATTCTAACCTCACAAGTTCAATAAGTATTCTATATCAATTACCCGATTGATATGAAATGATCTATTGTTCTTTTGACTAACAAAATAATCATAAACAATATTGATGATCAAGATCATAAAGATATTGATGTTGAATATGATCTTTTCTTTGAGACATCACAATCGCGTGAGAGCGATCCAACTATATGTGATGGTTTATATGGAAGAGTTGGTCATGATGAGTAGACTTAGGTGCATCCATATTTTCAATCGAAGAAAATAAAAAATAGCTTAAAATGTATTGTTGGATGTCTATAAGACTTTAACTTAATTTTGTTTTTTAATTGTAGTGTCCCTGTAATAACATTATCATGAATGTCACTTTTAGATTATAAATAGACAATATATTTAATATTGTTGTATTGATATTTAATTAATATAATGATTTCGAGTATATGTTTGTTGTTCATATATAGATGGGTGTATGGTGTTAGGTGTCTTTTATTTAAATGTATGCACATACCATTTGATATAACAACTAATGTATTGACAATATTGTTATAATATTGTTGTTAGATTCAAGAGTGTTTGCTAGAGCAAGTGTTGTAGAGAGTGTTAGATTCAAGAGCACTCACTTGAGTGAGCGATATGGAAAATCCACTGTCTACCACACTTGCTTCAGTGAGCACTCTTGAATATCCAATGTTTATATTGTTTGCTTTAGTGAACGCTGCTATATGCCCACTTTCTATCGTGCTTGTTTCATTGAGCATTGTTGAATGTCACTTTCTACAATTCTTGTTTGATGATTGTTGTTATTGAATATCCATATTCTATAATGCGTACTTTAGGTAATGTTATTGAACGTCCACTTTCTATGCCGCTTGCTTGAGTGAGCAGTGTTGAATGTCTACTTTCTATAACACTTGTTTGAGTGATCGATATTGATTATCTACTTTCTACAATGACACTGAAGCTAATCCTACATTCTATTATGCTCACATAAACAACATTTGAAAACGTGGTTGAATAATAATTTTAAGCATTGTTGTTTTATGATTATGGCTTAATGTTTATATGTTAAAGTAGAGATTCATGGTTTAACACCCACACCTTGTTTAATCTAATTTTTTTTTGCTATTGTGCCATGTACGCATTGCTTTAGGTAGTAGGTGTGACATGTTGGGGGTATTGATATACAATCTAAAATGGAAATGAATAAAAACCACTGTAGTAATACAATAGGTACCTGAGAGTCATGGATATAATACAATCTAACAATATCGTATTAAAAGTTATTGTAGGTATAATACATGGTGTGGCATCCTAGTCATCCGGATATTCCATTTACTTGGATAGTCCTCTCTCCCGGGCACAACTAGTTGGACTATTTCACATGTTTGTTGATCGGACCTACTAGGTTGGGCTTGGGACCACTTCCGCTTGACACGCCGCCAACAAATACAATCATGCCACCTACTATCCCACCTACCTCATGCCAACACGACAAGGGCATACTAAAATACGGCTACCAGACTGACACCACCTATAAGTCAACATAGCACAAAGTGTGGGCCTGCCACATCCCCTGACCCAAGAAATCACCGACAAACTAGAATGGTCGGCCATGCCAATAGTACCTTCTAGAGTCGTGTCATCTATTTCAACCACTATAAGTAGGGGTCTACCCCAACAAGATGTATCACTTTGAACTTATTACTTGTCATTATTACTCTCTACATACCTCTTGTCTCTCATTTATTGCTCCCGAGCATTACCTTTCTAGTCTTACAGACTTGATCATCGGAGAACCTTTTCAGGTACCTCCACCAGCGAGTCCAAGTCAACCTCCGTCTTGATTCCATAAGAACTCTTGCCCAAATATTTGAAGAACCTTGCCTAGAACTCCAGTCCGACCAAATCGTTCATCCATAAAAGAACATTCGTGACGTCTATGGCGTACCTACACCATGGTGACCACCCAAAACCAACCAAACCCCACTAGCTAGATAGAACCATCACTCACACACATGCCCCCCAACCATCACACACCTTCCATTAAGCCCTCATCCACCCCAAAAATTCAACAGGGACATACTTCGAGTAGAGGTCAGGCAGACAGATACCGCTCAACCAACCACACACAGAGGGTGGCACTTTCAGGTCATGTAAGTGGCTGCAAGAGATGCATGCCCACAACATGTCAACGAAAATTCTCCTCTGATCTCATTCGATGACCGTGATTATGAAGGTGTCATCCGAGAACACAATGATCCCTTGGTCATCACAACAAAGTTAAACAACAAGAAGGTCGACAAACTCTTTGACGACCAAGGATGTTCAACATACATCATGTTCCAATAGTTAGTAGGGTTCATTGTCCAGAGTATTTCTCTATGAGGCTACATGGATGTTTACTTGACAATTGGCGACCAAGCCCTGAGAAGAACAATCTAGACCATAATCCTAGTCATTGATTTCCAATCAGCCTACAACGCCATTCTGGGTTGTCCAACGCTCAATGCCCTTGAAGAAGAGGTCTGCACACCACATTTGTGCATGAAATTTATTTCTTCTGATATTTGGGTGTGCACGATTTGGGGGGACCAGCATAGTGACTGGAGTTGCTACCAAATGAGCCTTTTCCCTAGTTAGACAACAAGAAGGGGTTAGCCCCTGTTAAAAAGGATGAGGGACATACACATGGTAGAGCTGGATGTCTTGACTGACAAAGGAGAATTTTGGCTATTGCCGAAGGGAGAAAATAACCTCATTGCAGCTCAGGCCGCTGGGGACCAACATGGTGTATATGGGCAACACCCTCCCAGAATCTTAGACAGTGATGCTTGTCGAATGTTTGAAGGCCAACAAGAACCTATTCGATTGATCTAGAACTGACATGCATAGAATTAACCCTTGGTAATATGCTATAGGTTGATAACCAATCAAGGGGTGAAAATGTTTACTCAGAAGCATAGGAAAATGGGGTCAAAAGAATAATAGAGGTTGCTCAAGAAACAACCGAGGTTGCTCAGAAATCAATAGAGCTTTTGGAGGTTGAGTTCATCCGAGAAATCACCTAAACCACCTGGTTGGCAAACGTGATGTTAGTCAAGAAGCCCTTTGGGAAATGGCGGGTGTGTGTAGATTACACAAATCTGAACAAGGTGTGCCCAAAAGGCCCATATCCTCTTCCCAACATTGATAATTTGGTGGATAACTCGTTGGGCTATCAATACTCATCCTTCATGAATGCTTACTCGGGTTACTACCAAATCCTAATATATCCAGCAGACAAAGAGAAGACCACCATCATTACCGACCGAGCAGCTTATTGTTACATATTCATGCCATTTGGTCTAAAGAACTCAGGGGCAACATATTAGAGAAAGATGTACAAGGTATTTTAGGGAAAGATTGGGGCTACGCTAGTACTTTCAGTCTCAAACAACGGTGGTCAGAACCAACCAGCCCATCAGAAAGAACCCTGAACAATATAGTGTTCCATTGAACTCTCGCATTTTGATATTCGGTATGAACCCTGAACAACTATCAAGAGCCAAGTATTTTTAGACATTGTTGTCGAATTGACCACACGATCGAACAATCTAGGCCAAACCTGGACGATCTTGGTCAATGGATCTTCCAACCCCAAGGGAAGCGGGTCGCGGTATTATTGGACAATGGCAATAAGATTCCCATCGACCACTCTCTAACTTTCACTTTCCCAACCTCCAACAACCAGATTGAGTATGAAGCCTACATAGCCAGACTACAATTAGTTAGGGAGGTTAGAGCTAAATAATTGTCATATGTAGTGATTCCCAATTGGCAGTCTCACAGGTAATAGGTGCTTACCAAACCAAAGACACATTGTTAGGTAAGTACCTAGCAAAGGTAAAGAAGCTGATGGCTAAGTTCGAAGAAACAACCATTCAACATGTTCTGATAAAACAAAATGCACGGGAAGATATCTTGTCTAAGCTGACTACCACTAAAAGCCCAGGAAGCAACCAATCTGTCATATAGGGAACTGTCCTCAAACTCAGTGCCATGGCCATCGAACAAACTTCCATCCTAGATGATTGGACGGGCCTATTTATCAAATACCTTCTACATGTTGACATGCCTACCGACTAGAAGGAAAGATAGAGATTCCTCTAATGTTGCTCTTGGTACACCCTGACCCAAGGATCATTATATCGCCGAGAATTTTCTGCTCCTCTCCTCAAATGCCTCGGACCCAATAGGGCATAGTATGTCCTTAAAGAATTCCATGAGAGAGGTTGTGGACACCACCTCAGTGCAACTTTCTTAACAAAGAAAGTCTTGTGGTCCGGGTATTTCTGACCGACTAGGGAGAAAGATGCACATGATCTAACCAAGAAATGCACCTGGTTCTAACTGTTTACCGATTTCCATAAGGCCCCACCAGAAGAGTTAATGAAAGCACAAAGAGTCAAGACTTGTACATTTGATGTTAACCTAAGTGTTGATGAAGACAACAGACATTCAAGTAAGCTTGAAGATCATACAACAAACAACGAGCCGAAGACTCAAGGGTTACATCTTTAGACTTAGGGCGTTGTAAGTTTTACTTTTATTAGAAGTCTTAACATGTTTTCCTTAGATCGAATCTAGATTAGGTAAGCATAGGTGGATTCTCACAAGAGCTTTAACGTAAACAAGATTAAAATTGAAACATCACATCCAAATATCATATGATAAGTAGGCTCATGCATTTACATGCATAGTCTTATACATTAAAGGCATTATATTTGAAAAACTATGTATACCATGTGCATATCATATAGGCAGTTTACCTTGCATCAAGAAAAATATTTTTAAATCAACATAATCGATTAAGTAATATGTGTAATCGATTATCAGAATTTCAGTAGCTAACCAATATGATGTTGTTGGTGTGTTAATTGATTAAGACATAACAGAAAACTAACTTTTAACATCTCGTTAATCAATTAAGTGGATGAATAATCGATTAATAGCAATATTAGTATGTTTGGTATAAATGTTGGAATTCTAGCTCATGTGGCATAACATACTTATTTTCACATCTTGCATATCCACAAGATTTTTTAGCATACATTCTCATATAGATTGCATTAGAAAAGTTTATAGAATAAGGGCATGTCGAATATGGCTTAAAAAATTTGAATTTGTTGAAAGCGCAAAGAGTCAAGACTTGCACATTTGATACTAACCTAAGTTTTGATGAAGACAACAGACATGCGAGTAAGCTTGAAGATCGTACAACAAACAACAAGCTGAAGACTCAAGGGTTACATCTATAGATTTAGAATATTGTGAACTTTACTTTAATTAGAAGTTTTATGATGATTGTCTTAGATTGAGTCTAGGTTAGGTAAACCTAGGTAGAGTCTCACAGGAGCCTTAATATAAATAAGATTTCTTGATAAGATTTTAATGTGAAAGTAAGAAAAGTCTGTTTTCTGAAAATTGTGAAATCTATTTTGTGAGAACCTTTGCATAATTTTCTCATATAGAATTAGTTGTTGTAAGTATTATGCTTAGAGTTTTAAAGTTGAGTTTACATTGTTATATTCGAGTATTAAGTACTCAAGAAAACTCAAAATCTATTTTAATCAAGGAAAGTGATCTCTTGGTGAGTAAATTCACTTCAAGAAGAGATATTGTTGTTCTTCACGAAGGCTAGGAGGTCTTGGTGCAAGGGATACCTGGTTGGGGTTTAATCGCGAAAAGGTAGGTGATGTTAGTAGGCGAGACAGAGAGGTCAAACCAAGATTGTCAAGCTTATAAATTTCAAGATAGTTGTGTCTTAGTTTTATCGTTTATTACAAGTTTGTGTGTATCAAACAATTTTTCAATAGTGAAGAAGAAAAATCTCTCGAGATTTGAAGGGGAGGCCTGCATGTAGTTTTCAGTGGACTGCAAATGAACAAGGATAACAATTTCTTTGTGCACAATTTTCTAACCCTAATCTCATTTATATTTGCATATTATATTCTTGCTAATTGAATTGATTTTGTATTACATGTTATAATCTGTGTTAACATCATTATGTAATCTTTGTAATCAATTAATTGCATAAGAATTGGTAATCGGTAACTTACGTAGCAAGAAACCATTGAAATCAAGAATATGCAAGAGCATAGGATACTCGATTATCCACATGCATAATAGATTAAGTCCATCATGGATTAATTGATTAATATCAAGTTTAATCGATTAAGTGTAGTAGTTTTTTGTTTTGCACAAAATATAGGAAAAGCGGAGTAAGTGATATGCAACACCTATTCAATCCCCTTCTAGGTGTATTCTGACTTGATGATACCCAATAAGTGGTATCAGAGCTAGTATGAAAGTGCTAGCTTGACCATGTATTTATTCGATCCTAGAGGATAATAGGATGGGTTCCACAAACTCGTTTGGCGGTGATGGCGCATCCATCAACCACCCTCCAATATTCAGTGGCGAAAGGTATGCATATAGGAAAGTGCGCATGAAGATCTTCTTTGAGGCAATTGACACGGATATTTGGGAATCCATGGTCAATGGTCCTTTCTTTCCACTCCACTTGGTGGATGATGAATCCAAAGAAAAACCAAAAAGTGTTTGGACTGATGATGAGGGTAGGAAGGTTCAGCATAACCTTCGAGCTAAACATATTAGCACATCGGCCCTATCATACGATGAATTCTTCCGGGTTTCACAGTGCCAAAATGCGAAAGAAATATGGGACACTTTAAAAGTGACCCATGAAGGCATGAGCGAAGTTAAGCGTGCTAGGCTAAATGTGTTAACACATGAATACGAGTTATTTTGCGTGTTATCAAATGAATCTATTAGTGAAATGCAATAGCGATTTACGCACATTGTTAACCGTTTAGTTGCCCTTGATAAATATTTTGATAAAGGAGAATTAACTAACAAAGTCTTGTGTTGTCTTAATAGGAAATGGCAACCGAAAGTAACTTTAATCATGGAGTCGAAAGACTTGGATTCCATGCCTTTAGCTACCTTGTTTGGCAAACTCTAGGAATACGGGATGGAGTTAGGGCGCTTAATGATGAATGTGGATTCAGATAGGGAAAAGAAAGGCATCTCTCTCAAATCAATCACGTCACAAGATCAAGAAGTGAAAGAGGATGATGATTCTGATTCCGATCTAGATGAGGAAACCATGAATCTCCTAGTACGAAAATTTGGTAAATTCTTGAAGAAAAGAAGAGGAGTCAAGAGGTTTCAGAAGAAAGAAGCGCGAGACTCAACCAATAAAGTCAAGAATCCTAATGAGTGCTTTACTTGTCATGAATGTGGGAAGGCTGGACATATGAGGCTACAATGTCCGACCTACCTCAAAAGGGTTGAATATGAGAAGAGCACTCCTTGAGACTTCAAATCAAAGAGTGCATACATCGTGTGGAATGCTCCCGAAGAGGAATCAACATCGAGCACATTTAATGAGGAGGACTCTGCGAAACTATGCTTAATGGTAAAAACGCAAGATGCTTCCAGCTCTAGTGGTCAGGATGATGTGAATGACGTATATTCTGACACTTCATATTTTTCTAATGACTCCCCTACTTATGATGAATTGTAAAAGGCATTTGTTGAATTACATGAAGAATTGAAAAAGCTTGCTAGGATTAGCATAGATAGAAAACGGGTAATCCTATTGCATGAACAACGACTCATTAAAATGCAAAAAGAGTTAGATGAACTAAAATTGGAAAATGGAACTCTTGATTTAATCTACTCTTGTAGCTCATGTAATTACTCTAAAAATAATTTATGTCAACCTGATGTATGCAATACTTGCGAGACTTTGTAAACTGAGAATTTGAAATTTAAAAGAAAAACTCGCAAAGCTCACATACAATAGAGCTAATCTAGACACATTACTTGCTGAATCGAGAATTGCTGGTAACCACATGGGAATATGATATAAACCCCTAACTAATATGAAAAGGCCATATAGGAGACCATACTCATAAATAGTCACATTTTGGCATGCCTGTATGTTTCTATTGCGGTACACATGGCCATACCTCCATGGCATATTATATTAGAAAGTATGGTGTGCCTACTGGTACTTATGTTTGGGTGAAAAAGGGACAATGTCCTTTGGTTACTAACAAAAAGGGACCCAATATAACTTGGGTACCTAAAAATATAAGTAATCTGTTTTGCAGGTATGCCTTCTAACGCATGGACATCACTAGTATTTGGATAGCGGGTGTTCGAGGCATATGACCAGTGACAGATCAAAATTCCTGGATCTCTCACTTAAAGAAAAAGGGTATGTCACCTATGGCGACAACAACCAAGGGAAGATACTTGGCATTGGGACAATTACAAATAATTCTCAAGCTGATCGAGAATATGCTCTATGTGGAAGGCTTGGAACACAACTTATTAAGCATAAGCCAATTATGCGATAAAGGTAGCCGAGTATCCTTCGATTTTGATTGTTGCATTATTCGTGATAGTATATCTAATAATATTAAGTTTTTTGGTCATCGTATAAACAATATATACATTGTTAATTTGGAGGATGTCACTAAATTGTTCTCAAAGTGTTTCATTTCTAGAGATAATGACATCTAACTTTGGCATAGGTGCGTTACACACATAAATATTAAACACGTAGATAAATTGTCATCTCACAATTTAGTTGTTGATCTACCTAAACTTAATTTCAAATATAAAGAAACTTCTGATATTTTCCAAAAGTGTAAGCAAGTTAAGAACTCATTTGCGTCAAAAAATGTTATCTCCAAAACAAGGCCTTTAGAGCTTCTCCAAATGGACTTGTATGGACCATCGCAAATCATGAGTTCCGGAGGTAGCTATTATGCTTTAGTAATCGTAGATGATTTCTCTAGGTTTACATGGACCCCGTTCCTTTATGCTAAAAAGACGCTTTCAAATCCTTTAAAAGCCTTGCCAAGCAAATCTAAAACCAACTTAACCTGAAAATTTTATATATACGTAGTGACCATAGTGGTGAGTTTGAGAACCACCTATTTGACAAGTTTTGCGATAAACATGGGATCCTGCACCAATATTCAACTCCTAGAACTCCTTAGAAAAATGTAGTTGTTGAGAGGAAAATCGAGTATTGGAGGAGCTAGCTAGAACCATGCTAAATGAAAGCAAAGTGCCTGAATACTTTTGGGTAGATGTTGTACATATGACATGTTATGTCATAAATCGAGTACTTCTTAGGCCTAAACTATTAAAGACTCCTTATGAGCTTTTGAGAAGTGTTTTATTTTTGTTGGGAACAAGCGAACAATAAAATAGTAAAGAGTACATAGACAATAGAATAAAACAAGAGATTTGGTAACGAGGTTCGACCAATTGTGCCTACGTCCCTGGGAGCGTTGAGCGGCTACCACTATATATTATTAGAGAATAAGGATTAGTGTTTTACTATTCTTCTCCTTGTTACATTAGGTTTACATAACATCAATATATATAGCCCTCTACCCCAACCCCTTTACATCAGCCCAAGCCCATAACTTGTATTGTTGTTATCTAGAGATATGAGTCATTGCACAACAATCTCCACCTTGGCGAATATCATCAATCTCCATCTTCCGCCATTGGGTTGGGGGTGCTCCATAGTCCAACATTAGTGAATGTTCAGCAAGCTCAAGCAATGCCTGAACTTGTCCACAGTAACTGGTTTGGTTAGCATATCAGTTGCATTTTCTGAAGTGTGAACCTTCTGCAATAGTATCTACTCACAAGCTACCAACTCTCTGATCTTGTGAAATCTCACATCAATATGTTTGGTCCTAGCATGATACACCTGGTTCTTTGCCAAGAAGATAGCATTCTGACTATCACAATGAAGTAGAACTCCACCTTGCTCAATGCCTAATTCATGTACCAGCCCCAAAAGCCATAGGGCTTCCTTAGAAGCTTCACCAACTGCATGTACTCTACTTCAGTTGTGGACATAGCAACAACAGACTGAACTGATGATCTCCACATAATTGGTCCACCTACAAGGGTGAAGACAAACCCTGTTGTGGACCTTCTATCATCCAAGTCTCCAGCATAGTTTGAATTAACATAACCAATAACTGAAGGCTTACTCTGTTGGCGGCAAAACATGATATCGAGACCTATAATCCCCTTCAAATATCTGAATATCCATTTGACTGCTTCCCAGTGCTGCTTCCCTAGTTTATACTTGCATACTTGACTAACTGCTTGTGCCAAGTCCAGTCTAGTATAAACCATAGCAAAAATCAAGCAACCCAGTGCACTGGCATATGGAACCTTTGACATGTATTTCTTCTCTTCATCTGTCTTTGGACACTGATCTAGGGAAAGCTTGAAGTGATTTGCCAATGGAGTGCTCACTACTTTAGCATTGCTCATATCAAATCTCTCTAAGATCTTTTCAACATAGCTTTGCTGGGAGAGCCATAGTTTTCTAGCTCTCCTATCCTTGTGAATCTTCATCCCAAGAATCTTCCTAGCAGCCCCTAAATCTTTCATGTCAAACTCCTTACCTAGCATGACTTTCAGCTCATTGATATCACTCAAATGATTAGCAGCAATCAACATATCATCAACATAAAGTAATAGAAAAATAAAACAACCATCGTCAAGGCTTCTGACATAAACACAACAATCATACTCACTGCGCTTATAACCACGCTTCAACATATAATTGTCAAACCGCTTGTACCACTATCTGGGAGACTACTTCAACCCATATAGAGACTTCTTAAACTTGCAAACCAAGTGACACTGTCTAGCTGCACTGAACCCCTCTGGTGTGTCATGTGATTTTTCTCCTCTAATTGACCATGGAGAAAGACAGTCTTCACATCCATCTGTTCTAAGTGCATATCCAGGCTGACTACCAAGGCAAGCACTATCCTGATAGAAGTGTGTCTCACCACTAGGGAGAAAATCTCATTGTAGTCGATCCTCTTCTATTGTGAATACCCTTTTTCTACAAGACGAGCCTTGTACTCTTCCCTTTCTTTTTCGGATACTGTTGGCTTCCTCTTGTACACCACTTGCACCCAACTACGCGCTTGTATGGGGGCAATGAACAAGCTATCAAGTTTGGTTCTTCTATAAAGACTCCATCTCCTCCCTCATGGCACACATCCATTGTTCTTTCTCCTGACTTTTTATAGCCTCTTGAAAGCTACATGGATCTCCTGAGTTGATATGGAGAGCAACTGAAGCTATATCCTCAAAGTCATATCTCTCTAGAGGTTTGATGGGACGTCTATCCCTATCTCTAGAAAGTAGATACTCCTGCGCACCTGAATTCTCACACCTGAACTCTCTGCCTGAGAATCATCATGTTCTTGACTTGAACTAGTGCAGGGTTCCTTGCCTTTATTGACCTGAACCATTTCATTGCTCACTGGAATCATATTTGATCCCAAAGTTTCTCTATTTGGCATGGGCACCTCTGTCAAAATTGATTGTTTCATCATGAAATCCTCATCAAACACTGCGTCTCTGCCCAACACCCCCTTTCTGGAAACTGGATCCCAAAACTTGAACCCTTTCATACCTTTGGTATATCCAATGAAGATACATCTCTTTGACTTAGGATAAAGTTTAGATCGTTCATCACTGGGTACATGTACATAAGAAGGACAACCAAATATGCGTAACATATTATAATTGATTGGGTTACCTGTCCATACTTCTTCTACAACTTACCATCTAATGAAGCCCGTGGTGATCTATTGATGACATAATATGCCATACTAAGTGCCTCTGCCCAAAATCCTTTGAAAATTCCAACATTCAGTGTCATACATCTGACCCTCTCTGTAAGAGTTCTATTCATCCTCTCTGCAACACCATTCTACTGAGGAGTCTTCTTCACTGAAAAGTGTCTCTGAATGCCATGTTCCTCACAGAGTTTCTGAAACTGTCAGTTTTTTTACCCCGTACCATTATCTGAACACATTTATTTGATTTTCCTACTAGTCTGGTTCTCTACCTCTTCCTTCCAAACCTTGAACTTGGCTAAGACTTTTGACTTATGCTTCATAAAATATACCCAGACCTTGCGACAAAAGTCATCAACGAAGGTAAGAAAATACACAGAACCTCCTAAGGATGGTTCCAGAGTAGGTCCCCATACATCAGTGTGGACATAATCTGGAATGCCCTGAGTCCTGTGTTGGCCAGCCTTGAAATTAACTCGTGTCTGTTTCCCAAGCACACAATACTTGCACAAATCTAGCTTGCATTTGCTGACTCCCCTCAACAGTCCTCTTTTGCATAGTTCTATCATGTCATGCACACTCATATGTTCCAAACTCATGTGCCATAATTTTGTAGCACCATGGTCTGAATCTATTGAGATCTCTTCAGCCACTCCAGCAGCTGCACCTACAACTGTTCTCCCTAACAACTTGTAAGTGTTCCCTGCAGTCCTTTTACCCTCCATCACAGTCAGAGCACCTTTGCATACTCGAAGAATATAACTAAATCCTTTGGCCTGCAAGGTCCCCAAAGAAAACAAATTCTTCTTCAAATCTGGTATGTCCCTAACCTCACATAATGTCTTCACTACACCGTCATCCATCACAATTCTGAGTTCTCCTATACTAATAATTTCACATGCTTTATTATTTCTGAGAAAACCAAAATTGCCTACCGTGTATGTGGTGAACCATTCTCTGTTTGGCGTCATGTGGTGGGAACAACTAGTGTCAAGTATCCACTTATCTGTACTATGATTTGATGATACAGATAGTAGATCAACTTCACTGTTGTAACCAGAGTCATCTTTATGTGCAACATTTGGAGATGTAGATACTACATCTTTCCCCACCGGCTTGCTAGGACTCCATTCTTTAGGACAATCCTTTTTGTAATGCCTAGTCTATTTGCACTTATAGCACTCTACTGGTGTTCTTCCCCTGAAATTTGGTCTTTTCCCTTTTGCAGGACCTCCTCTGCCTCGTCTCCTCACACGTGCTTGGCTCCCTTTCACATACAGACCATCACCCTAAGACCATTCACCTATATTTTGTGTTCTTTGAGTGTGGGACAGAAGTGCAAATGTGATCTCATCCAGTTTGATTGAGTCTTTCCCGTATGTCAATGTTGTCACCAAATGTTCATAGGAATTTGGCAAAGAACACATTAATATTATTGATTGGTCCTCATTATCAACCTTCACATCAAGTTTCTACAAGTCATTAATCACTTTATTAAAAGTTTTGAGATGTTGTTGCAAATCAGCACGTTCCTATATCTTCAGGCCATAGAGTCTCTGTTTTAAATACAACTTATTTGTTAGAGACTTGGACATGAATCGCTTCTCTAATGTCTCCCACACATCTATTGGTGACATCAGATCCATAACATGATACATCACCTCATTTGATAGACATAGTCATATGGTTCCCGCATCCTTCTCCTTCAACTCTTCCCAATCTAGTTGATCCATACCCTCTAGTTTATTCTCACACAACGCCTTTGATAGACCTTGTTGAGCCAACACATCCTTAATCCTCATTTTCCACAATCCGAAATTACTAGTTTCATCGAACTTCCCCACCTTGAATTTGGCACCTGGGCTAAGAGCCATCTGATACCAATTGTTGGGAACTAGCGAACAATCAAATAGTAAAGAGTACAGACACAAGAGAATAACACATGAAATTTGGTAACGAGGTTTTGCCAATTGTGCCTACGTCCCTGAGAGCGTTGAGCGGCTACCACTATATATTATTAGAGAATTAGGATTAGTTTTTAATTATTCTTCTCCTTGTTACATTAGGTTTACATAACATAAATATATATCCCTCTACCCCAACCCCTTTACATCAGTCCAAGCCCATAACATGTATTGCTGTTATCTAGAGATATGAGTCATTGCACAACAATTTTAAACAATGGAAAATGTGCTTTAGGAAAATTTGATTCAAAGGCTGACGATGGTATGTTTTTAGGGTATTCGATGCATAGCAAGACATTTAGAGTGTTTAATAAATATACTATGATTTTAAAAGAATCGATCCATGTTCATTTTGACGAATCTTCTAAAAAAGAGAAGAGAAATGTTTTGTCTGATGATTTTACATGTGCTTTGGAAGAAGCAAACAATAAAGACTTGGAAAAGGACAAAGGATCAGGATGATCAAGAAGCCAATGAGGACCATAATGATTTTCCAAGGATGTGGAAAGCCAAGAAAAACCATCCACTTGATAAAGTAATAGGTGATATCACTATGGGGGTGGTAACCCGTAGTTCTTTGTGTAACTTTTGTAATTTTGTTGCTTTAGTATCACAATTAGAGCCTAAGACCATAGATGAGGCCATAGAGGATGGGCACTAGGATATAGCTATGCAAGAAGAGCTAAATGAGTTTGAACGTAATAATGTGTGGGTCTTTAGAAATAAACTTGATGAATCTGGCTTAATAATACGAAACAAAGCACGCCTTGTGGCCAAGGGGTACAACCAAGAGGAAGGTATCGATTACGATGAAACCTATGCTCTTGTTGCAAGGTTAGAGGCCATTAGGATGCTATTAGCATTTGCATCGATCATGGACTTTAAATTGTTCCAAATGGATGTCCAGAGCGCCTTCTTGAATGGATTCATTCAAGAGGAGGATTATGTCGAACAACAGCCCGGTTTTGAAAATGATAAATTCCTGAACCATGTCTATAAACTAAAAAGAGCACTTTATGGCCTATAGCAAGCTCCTCGAGCTTGGTATGATAGACTGGGTACTTTTCTCTTAGTAAAGGGATTCGTTAGGGGAAAATTTGACACAACACTCTTTATTCAAAACTTGGATAATCATGTCTTGTTAGTACAAATATACGGTGATGATATTACTTTTCGAGCTACTAACGACCTCCTTTGCAAGGAGTTTTCTAAGTTGATGCAGTGTGAATTTGAAATGTCAATGATGGGAGAGCTTATAGCCTTCTTCGAATTAAAAATAAAGCAAATTAAGAGTGACATATTTGTCCACCAGTCAAAATACTGCAAAGAATTACTTCACAAGTTTGAGATGGAAACGTTGAAAGAAGCATCCACTCCTATGGCATCCTAATGCTACTTAGACAAAGATGAAAAAGGAAAAGTGGTAGAGGTAACTAAATATTGCGGCATGATAGGATCTTTATTGTACTTAATTGCGAGTTGCCCTGATATTATGTTTAGCGTTTGCATGTGAGCGAGATATCAATCTATGCCTAAAGAATCGCATTTTAGTTCTGTTAAACGAATCATAAGATATTTAAAAGGGAACCCTTAGTATGAGATTATGGTATCCTAGGGATGTCTCTCTATCGTTGGTAGGATATTCTGATTCCGATTTCGTTGGATGTAAATTGGATCAGAAAAGCACTAGTGGAACTTTCCACCTATTAGGCAGCTCCTTAGTGTCATGGCACATCAAAAAGCAAGCCTGTGTTTCTTTATCCACTGCCGAAGCGGAGTACATTACTGATGGTGTATGTTGCGCTCAAATCCTTTAGATGAAGCAACAACTTATGGATTTCGGTCTCAATCTAGAAAAGATACCAATTAAATGTGACAATACAAGCACCATAACCTGTCCAAGAATCTCATCTTTCTTTCTAGAACTAAGCATATAGAAATAAGACATCATTTCTTGTGTCATCATGTTCAAAAAGGTGATTGTGTGTTTGAATTTGTTGAAACCACTAGACAACTAGTGGATATTTTCACCAAGGCCCTTCCATGAGATTCATTTTTTGTTCTTAGAAGAGAACTTGGAATTCTTGATGAACAATATCTCCACTAGTTCGGATATTGGTATTGAGTGCCTTTGCATGATACATATGTTTATCTATGTGATATATGTTGAATGCATGTTTCCCTTGTGCTTCTAATCTGTATTCTTGATTCTATGTTTATGTGCTAGAAGTGTATAATTATGTCTAGAATAGATTCTTAGGGTAAGTGTCTTGGCATGCATTGTAAATCTCAAAAAAGATACTCAATTATGCAATTTTACTGATGTAAATAGATTAACTTGTGTTATAATCGATTAAATTGAGTTCTAATAGCTAAAACATTTTAAAAAACTCTATCTTCAATTGATTAAGTCTTCATTTAATCGATTAACTAGGTTAAGGTGGTTAAGACTTTAATTGGTCTTAATTGATTAACAGAAGCATTAATTGATTAAAGGCAATAGAGTATGTCAGATTTAGTATGTGTTTGTGAAAGATTTTTTCAAACCCTAAATCACAAATTCCTACCCTTTCTTCTGTCAATCTATAAAATTGATCATTCCTAGTCATATAGCAATCCAAACCGAGCTTCAATAAGCCTAGTTAGTTATCAATTTGCCCTAAAATCTTGAGAAATTAGAAAACCTAGAATTTTCCCCAATTCAAAAACCTAGCCCAAAATCACCCTAAATCGGTTACATACTCGATTAAACCACATTAATCCTAAAAAGATGGTTGATGGTAAGCATAAAAGATTAAAAAAAAAACGGCTAACCACCCAAGGAGAATCGAATCTGGCTCTGCATCCAGCCATGGTGATAGAAGGGATCACGGTGACGCCTACTACTCACTAATTCTACAAGAAACCCGTTTAGAAAATTTCCAAGGAAGGAAGCCAACATGCATTCGCTATGTGGATATAGCTTCGATGATAGAACAAGGCATCGAGTTTCCTCATGGATTAGAAATTCAGGGTGTGAGCCAGTTTCTCGAGCTTAACGGTAAGGTATACACTTCTCTAGTTAGGTAGTTCCTTGCCAATTTTAGATACAAAGATGGTAAATTTTGGTCTATGGTTTCAGGAAAACCATTTGAGCTGAATGAGACCTTATTTCTGGATGTGGGTGGGTTGTCCAGTGACGATTCCAGCCTAAGAGAATAATCAAATGAGTTATGGAACACATTTGATGCAACTAAAATGTCCAAATCTTGTCTCAAAGGATCGCACTTGTACGTGCAAGGAGAGTTAACAAAGGCTGGATCGCTATCAGTTGCATATATTCTAGTACAAAGGAACACAAATCATGCTCAACCAACTAGCAATGACCTAATGTTTATGTTTTCTATCCGAGAAAACATAATGATCAACTGGCCTAAGGATATTCTAAAGGTTATGTATGGTATCTCGACCTCTTTAACCAAGTTGCTTGCTTATGGCATCTTCATATCCTACATCGTTGACCATCTAGAAATAGATACATCTAATACAATGATTATCACAACAAACTCTTGTGAGTACTTGATTGGTGATAACCTAATCCACAAAATGGGAATTTATAAGTATAATAATACATGGCAATACCAGGAGGATCACAACACAACTGTGGATTTGGATTTATCTGATGAAGAAATTCCAACTGCTATGGATGAGCAGGTTCCTGAAAATTAGGGGGAGGCTGCTGCTATGCCTCAAGAACCACCTTTCGGAATAGCTGATTTGGACGTCATGGAACAGAGTCTCAATGCTTACATTGACACACACTATGAGCCTCTAAGGAACTTTATTTAGTCGGGGTTTGAGAGACAAAATGAATGGTTTAATGAAGAAATCAACCGATTATATTTCCACATCCGGACCAGCCACTATTAGGTATCAGTGGTTACAATACACCTAGAAGGGGGGTTGAATAGGTGTAGCGGTTAGGATATCCACTTTTCGAAACTCAACACTTAATGTTGAATCACCCCTATTTAATCGATTAAAAGAATGTGGATAATCGATTAATGGATTTGATTTAATCGATTAAAATAGAAACAGTAAGCTTAGGCAGATTCGATTACTTGCACAACAATTAACCGATAATGAAATTAACACACAAAGCTTACAATATTATCAGAGTATTAACAGTATAGCAAATAAATATACGGAATATAGCAATTAATTCTACTATACAAGTTAACCGATTAAAAGCAATAAAGAGAGAGAGATAGAAAAATCCTGCAACACGATTTTTATCCTGGTTCGTTTGCTTGTCCACCGCAAACTACATCCAGGCCTCCCGGCTGATTTGGGAGATTTCCTTCACTATAATTGAAACAAAGTCTTACAAACACTTCTTCCAATTACAACACTTAGACATTCACTTGAACCCAAAGAACCTTATTCTTTGGTTTGACTCCCTTCCTACCAACAAAGAAAACCTTTCTTTCAGCGTAGCCCCAGCCAAGAACCTCTGTTCTTTCCTTATCTAGAACTCTAAGCAATATGAAGATACAACTCAATCTCTTAGGTGATACGACACCTCGAGATTCCCAATGTTACAACAATTTTTCACAACAAAATTCTAGAGTAAACTTAAGCAATTACAAAGCTCATATATGACAAGTAAGGCTTTACTCTAAACACCTAAAACAAACTCATGAAATATGACAATGTATTAGTTTCAAAATAGAAGTTACAGAATGTAAAACCTTCACAAAAAAACATCAATGTTCACCAAAAGCATCAATAATATGCATGAACATGTGAGATGAATGATGAGAAATATATCATGAAATGTCACTCAATCCTAAAGCATAGAATTCTTTCCTTTCTAAACTCACAAATGCACTATCAACTAGATGCAACAAATATCACGAAAAATGCTCTAACTCTCTAATAAATGCAACATGCAACTTATAAGATCAGTTCTGAAAACGCAGTTTATAAAGAATCAGTTCTGAAGCCCACTTAATCGTTTAAAGCTTTGGTTAACCGACTAACGTTGTTAAAAAATGTAACTGATTCTGTTTTCCAAGCTTTTCTCAAACAGTTAGGTTAATTGATTAACGTATGCCTTAATCGATTAACATCATATTTTCATGTGTAATTTTAAATACAAAAACTCAAATACGTTATGCACTTAATTCATACATGTTTAACACTTAGTTTATGCCTAGAATGCACATATACATGTATTTATGTGATGCATGAACATATTATGAATGACATATCTCAAGGATGAAATGATTTAAAAGATTTATGCATATGAGACATGTATTAGGTGACCTAAGCCTTAGACTCAACTTAAACTAGTTTTTAGTCTAAGCCTAGTACCAATAAAAAGACTTAAGCATGTTGATTTGTTGGTGATCTTCAAGCTCTTATTAGCACAAGTTGTCCTCATCAAAACCATGACATATAAAGAGAGCTTTTCAAAGTGTTCCTCTTGACATGCACACTTTCAGCCACGACATGATGCATCCACAACCAAGATGTCCTCCTTCACCACCTTAGGGATAGTTTAGGAGTGTCTAGTCTTTAGGGTGTTATGTTTTGTGGTATAGTATATCTTTTGAGTCTTGTACTTTTTTTCATCTTGGGTATTGTATATTTTGCTTGTAATATGCTTTCAAACTCTAGCTATGTACTTGCTTTAATTCGCTATTTCATGTTTTGTTGAACAATGTTGAATTATGCCGATAGTTTATGAATTGTGGTTTTTATGAGAATCTTGATCATATCTTGCATGTATACTATATGCTTGATTAGTCCATGCTTAACCTTAATAAATCAGAATTATTAATCATTCCATGCATAATTATGTTTTATACATGTTGGATCTGTCATATAAACATTGTTCATATTTGTTTTTTGTCATTTTAATCGATTAAGTGTCTTGATGATCAATTAAATGTAGTGATTTATGCACTTGTTCTATTCTGTAAAGATTGGTTAATCAATCATAACATGTACTTAATGATTAATTACATTTTCTCTTCATCAACTATAATATCTCTTCTTACTTTTGACCAGTTATTATCATTTAATTGTCTATACTTTTTGATAATGTCAAAATGGGGAGAAATGTTGTTGTGTGGTTCAATGTGTTTCAGGTTGTTGAGCTTCCGTAAGTTTGCTACCTAAATCTTGCTTAAATCACCTCATTGCTTGATTGAGGGGGAGAACAAAGTGACGGGGAGCAGCGCAACTTTGACATTTAACCAACCTAAGAAAACACATGTTGATCATCATCAAGCTCATCAAACAAGGATTTGGTGTAGAGTTATCATCATCAAAAGGAGGAGATTGAAAGTACAAAGAGTCAAGACTTGCACATTTGACGCTAACCTAAGTTTTGATGAAGACAACGGACATGCAAGTAAGCTTGAAGATCATACAACAAACAACGAGCCAAAGACTCAAGGATTGCATCTATAGACTTAGTATATTGTAAGCTTTACTTTTATTAGAAGTCTTAAGATGATTGCCTTAGATCGATTCTAGGTTAGGTAAACCTAGAAGGAGTCTCACAAGAGCCTTAATATAAATAAGATTAAAATTGAGACATCACATCTAGATATCATATGATAAGTAGGCTCATGCATTCACATACATAGTATTATGCATTAAAGATATTATATTTGAAAACTATGTATAGCATGTGCATATCATATAGGTAGTTTACCTCACATGAAGAAAAAACATTTTTAATGAGTATAATCGATTAAGTACTATGTGAAATTAAAAAATTATCGTGAATTACAATAGTTAACCAATCTAATGTTGATGGTGTGTTAATTGATTAAGACACTATATAATCGATTAAGACGTAACAGAAAAACAAACTTTTAACAGCCCATTAATCGATTAAGTGGATGAATAATCGATTAATAGTAGCATCACTATGTTTAGTATAAATGCTGAAACTATGTGGAAGTTTGTGTGTATCAAACAATATTTCAATAGTGAAGAAGAAAAATCTCCCGAGATTAGAATGGGAGGTCTGGATGTAGTTGACCACAAACAAACCAGGATAAAAATTTCCTTGCGCACAATTTTCTAACCCTAATCTCATTTACTTTTACTTATTATATTCTTGCAAATTGAATTGATTATGTATTACATGTTATAATATGTGTTAACATCATTCTGTAATCTCTATGATCAATTAATTACATAAGGATTGGTAATCGGTAAATTGCATACCAAGAAACCATTAAAATCAAGAATCTGCAAGAACGCGGGATAATTAATTATGCACACGCATAATCGATTAAGTCCAGCACAAATTAATCAATTAATACCAAGCTTAATCGATTAAGTGCAGTAATTTTCTATTTTGTGCAAAATATAGGAAAAGCGGAGTAAGGGATCCGCACACCTATTCAAAGTAAGAAAAATCAATTTTTTTGAAAATTGTGAAATTTGTTTCGTGAAAACCTTTCCATAAGTTTCTCATAAACAATCGGTTCTTGTGAGTATCCTCCTTAGTATTTTTTTGAAAATTGTGAAATTTGTTTCGTGAAAACCTTTCCATAAGTTTCTCATATACAATCGGTTCTTGTGAGAATCCAAGAAAGTAGCATCTTAGTTTTGTCGTATATTGGAAGTTTGTGCGTATCAAACATTTTTCAACAGTGAAGAAGAAAAATCTTCTAAGATCAGAAGGAGAGATATGGATGTAGTTTGCAGTGGACCGTAAATGAATCATGATAAAAATTTCCTCGTGTACAATTTTCTTACCCCTATCTCAATTACTTTTGCTTATTACATTCTTGTTATTTGATTGATTCTCTGATGTATGTTATAATCTGTATAAACATCATTATGTTATCTCTGAAATCAATTAAGTGTATAAGAATTAGTAATCGTTGACTTGCGTAGCGAGAAACCATTAAAATCAATATTCGGGAAGAACTTGGGATAATCGATTATCCACACGAATAATCGATTAAGTCCAGCATTGTTTAATCAATTAATACCAAACTTAATTGATTAAGTGCAATAATTTTCTATTTCGCGCAAAATATAGGAAAAGCGGAGTAAGTGATCCACGACACCTATTCAACCTACCTTCTAGGTGTATTCTGACCTAGTGATACCCAACAGTTAACTACTACATTGGCCCTCTAGCCATTATGTACGTGGGACATGGATATTCTAGGACCTTTTCCTCAAGCAG
Source organism: Lupinus angustifolius (assembly GCF_001865875.1). Lineage (NCBI taxonomy): Eukaryota > Viridiplantae > Streptophyta > Magnoliopsida > Fabales > Fabaceae > Lupinus > Lupinus angustifolius. Next base: position 14,641,444 of record NC_032028.1, on the reverse strand, counting down.
TCGGCCAACTAAAGTTTCTGATAATAGTCGTGGACTATTTCACCAAGTGGGTTGAGGCCGAGACCTTGTCCGCCATCACGTCAGCCAACATCCAAAAGTTCATTTGGAGAAATATCATTACATGGTTCGACACTCCGGCTCCCATAGTAACAGATAATGGTCTGACCAGAAACTACTAGAACTGTTGTATGGTTTGCATATCAAACAACACTTCACATATGTCGAGCACCCTCAGACAAATTGGTAGGTACAGGTAACCGATAAGGTCATTCTGAGGGGAATCAAGAAAAAGCTAGATGATGCTAAGGGAACTTGGCCCAACGAAATTCATCATGTGCTTTGGGCTTAATGAACAACTCCACATTCCACAATAGGTGAGTCCACTTTCAACCTCACATATGGCGCTGAAGCCATGATCCCAGTGGAAATAGGAGAACCTACATGTAGGACTTTGCACTATAATGAAGAGGGCAATCAAACCTTAATAAGGCACAACCTGGGTTGGATTGAGGAAAAGAGAGACCGTACACAGATAAGAAAAGCGTTCGTCAAAAGGAGGATTGTAGAAAAATACAACTCCTCGATCGTCCCCAGGAACTTCGAGGTCGAGGCTTTGGTTCTCTACAAAGCGGACATTGGTCGGGTAAAGGGAAAATTGGCGCCAACAAGTTGGAAAACCTTGTCGGGAAAGAGATACCCTGGAGATGGAATGCTGCAAACCTTCGAGTCTTTCGTGCTTAAAAATGTAATGTCAACCCCTTTTGTGGTTAGACAACCCCTTGCAACACAAAAATATATATGGTAACGAGGTCTTGTTCATTTCATGTTTTTATCGTAGGGACCCCATCCAATATCAATACCCCTCAAAGGTATGGCCCATGACCCCCTTTGACGGCAGTCAAATAAATCACCTAAGGCTAAGACAAAGTCCCCTTGACCGGTGGTCCATCATCAATACCGATCCAAGGCGTGGCTCGTGCCCCTCTTTGACGGTGATCAAATAAATCACTCAAGGCAAGGACCAAGTACACCTTGACCAGTGGTCCAATATATATACCCCTCAAAGGCACGACCCATGTCCGCCTTTAACGGCGCTAAAATAAATCACCCAAGGCCATATCAAGTCCACTTGACTAGTGGTCAAATATCAATACCCCTAAAAGGCGTGGCCCACGTTCCCTTTTGACAGCGGTCAAATAAATCACCCGAGGCGTGGGCTAAGTCCCCCTTTATTGGTGGTCCAATATCAATAACCTTCAAAGGCGTGGCCTATGTCCCCCTTTGACGACAGTCAAATAACTCACCCAAGGCGCAGGTCAAACCCCCCTTCATCGTTGGCAGAATACGAAAACCCCTCGAAGGTGTGGCCTATGTCCTCTTTTATGGCAATCAAATAAATCACCCAGGGCGTGGGCCAAACCCCCTTGGTCACCTTCGTGTTCAAGTTGTTCAGCTTGACTAGGCTCAAGTTAAGTGTCTGAATGACTGTGTCTGGTCACGATTACTCTCGTTACTGTTTATTCTAATCATGGTTGTCTTGTTTATATTCAAGTTCTGTGACTAATCTTGATCAAGGCAACCTTGGGCAAGTTCAAGATTCAGTTGTTTCTGTTTATAATGTCTGGCAAAGATTAACTTGATCAAATTCAGTTATTCAAGTTGTTTCAATTATCCCAATATGTCCTAGTAATCTCGGTTATTATGATTCGAATATCGATCAAGTTCTACTTGTTTAGGTTCAAGTTCAAGCCATCCCGAATTACTTCCGATCAGGCTTATCTTATTCAGATTCCAATTTTGATTAGTGTTAAAATGGCGGATCACACAAAGGCCAAATCCGACCAATATAATTATTAGTGTCATATTACGATTAGAAGTTTAATGTCAATTAAATTATCTTACGTTAATTCTAGATCAAGGATTCAACTTGTTCAGATCCGAGTGGAAGGGTTCAACTTATTGGTATGCTCGATCAAGGTCATCTTGGTTATATTCAAAATCCTTGGGTTATTTCTAGCCAAGGTTACCTTGTCAAAATTCAAGATTAATTTATTACAATTATTGGAATCTCCGGTTATTATTGGAATATCAAGTCAGATATTACTAGTATCTTCGATCAAGTTTGCTTTGTTTATATTCAGGTTCTATGGGTTATTTTCGGTTAAGGTTACCTTGTCCAAATATAGGTACAATTATTATTAATTATGACCAAGAAGATAGCATGAAGAAAAAAAATGGACAATTGAATAAAAATGCTTCATTAAAATTTGCAATTGATTACAAAATACTTGTAGAAAATAAATCTATCCTATACTACCCCCTCCTACTCGGAATCGACAGCCCGAAAGTGTCGTCCGACCCCTCTAACACCCGTTCCCCATCAACGACGAGGGCCTGGATGTTCATCTAGGAGAAATCCTTGTAGTGGTGCACCACGCGGACCTAGCTCACAACATTGTCCCACGATAGATGAATGGCTTCATTTGTCAAGCTGACCATCACTTCTAGTTCAGAAGCCTTCTCAGCCTTCTGTTGCGCGAGGACAACCTTCTCCCATTCGAGCACCACCACTCGAGCCTATGAAGCAGTCAACTCCCCAGCAAGGCGGTCAACTTCTCCTTGGGCGGTGTTAGATATTTATGGAACGACAAGCGAACCGTGTCGTACAAGTAATACAATCCGATAAAATACCGGGATATCGTCCTCAGGGAGCAAAGTGGATTTACACTAATTCCTATAATAATCAATTGAGCAACTATGTACAAGATTTGGTTGATAAATTTGCATTGGTTTTAGAAATAATCAAATTTAAATAACGATTGAAGATATTAACATAAAATGGTTGGGATTGAAACTCATCATTCTTTCCCTTTTGACATCCATGGATTCAATTCCTAATAACTTGTGAAGTTTATTGAATTTTATGCACATTTTTTCATAAATCAATTACATCAATCCCTTGATTGTAACATTCTTAGGTAATCATTCAATTACCAATTCCTTGGATAATTAATTGACTAACTAGCATTAAAATCAAATGTAAAAGCAATTCCTATATCATTGTCCATCCCTGGATCAATTATGTAGCAAGAAAGACAATCCAGACCCAGTATCAAGTTTAACTTCCCAGTTAAACTTGAACCTTAAATCATGAATTCAGTGACTATTAAACTCAAGCAGTAAGCAAAGGATAAACTTTCCAAAATCAAACAACGTTAATATAAAATTGAATCCCGGAGTACAAAAGGTAAGAATATTACATTTCAATTCCCAACTCGAGATCTTTAGCCACGCATACTCGCCATTACACACTCGAAATGATACTTAATACAAGAATCAATCACTCTAGAGTTGTTCCCACAACTCCTATGACCTTTTCTCCCTTTTTCTCTCTAATTCTCATGTGTTTCTTGCCTTTCTGCAGTTCTCCCCCCTGTTTGAATTCTGGAACTGCCCATATAATTTCCAACTCCCGCATTCTCGCCCAAGCGAGAGATTCTCGCTTGGGCGAGCAGTTAATGATTTCATATGCCTGAGTGCCATGCCTGAGCGCAGCTAGGCGCGGATATCTCGCCCGGGCGAGGATTTGATCTTTGCTTGGGCGTGGATTAATGCCTGGGCGAGAATTGGGAAGAGAGCTCAACTTTGGCCTCTTATTGGGGTCGCTTGGGCGGCAATCCGCACTTGGGCGCGGCTCATCAGGGTCCATAGCTCTAATCTTCTCTTTTTTTCTCTTTTTTTTCTTGTTTATTAACCAGAAACAACATAACACACGTAATCTAATAACAACTGAAATTTAAACTAGGTTATCGGGAGTTACACACAATTTATATCATTTCATACACTAAGTGTCCCAGAATTCATGATCATTTCATTAACAATTTGACACTTAACAGGCGGCTCACCCATTCTCATCCGATTGCTCTAGCTTCGCCCTTAGACGCTAGATTCCAATCACTACCTCTTCAACCCGAGTGGTCATCTTGATATGGAAAATCACAAGTTCACGATTATGTTTCCAAGTAATAAATTATCGATCCCACGAGGACTAGAAAATTCCTTTAATTATAACAATTAATTTATACTTAACTCAAATAAGGAATAAAATTGAATTTAGGACAATAGAGCAATTAACAAGAATAATTATAAAAATATTAAAAAGGATTAAAATCTAATTTAGGAATAGTTCCCAGGATAAGAGTTACCGCATTTACACTCGCAAATCCTTGTTTTGCTCCTTTTCAAGAACTTTAAGTTGTGAGGGTGAATTGCTCTTTGATATATGTCATCCTCTCTCGAGCATCGACACATGTACACAATTGAAGTCACACCTAATCTTGTGGTATGATTATCATTGAATCCTTTACTTGGATCTTTCTATCCAATCACTTTGTAAGAACCCAAGGTGAATTCTAGAGACCCTCGAGAATCCTAAGACTACTCTCGTGAATTAGGATTCTAGTTTAAATAACTAAATGATCGGATAGTTGGGTTCACCTCTCGGTCCTTCCCCAATTTATCTAAGAGGTGTAATTTGTTGGCCAAACAACTCACACGAATAAAACTCAGTTTAATGATTCTAATCACAACATTCAATGAAAAAGAAGTAAGAACAAGTGTTTATTAAATATAAAAGGGCATATCCTCAATCCTAGAAACAAAGGAAATTACTTACTCATGATGGAGAAGAGAATACCAAATTCTAAATTAGAGAATTGTAATGTAAGGTGTAAAGTATTTGAGGGAGAACCCCCATTTATCCTAATAACAAAATATTGGCTAAGCCCAACAAAACAAACCTTAAAAATAGGAATAGAATATAATATCCACGACTTCTTTTCGCCCTTCAGTTGGTCTTTGCATAACCTTCAACACCAAATTTCATCTTCTTGCACCCTAGCTCTACTCCTTTTAGCTTCAATTCATCCAAACTGCACAACATTACCAAAAACACCTGCTCAACCCGAACAAAGAGAAATAAAGGCTAAAAATAATCTTAAAGTTCTAATTATGTCCTAAAATGCAAGTTAAATATAATACAAATGTAGCATAATTGCATGAATGATGATATAGAAACCATGACCCAAAATAACAAGCATCCCATGTTAGTTCTGAAACAATCAAGATATCAAGACAATCATAAACAAATTTAATTCAAGCTAAGTCTTTGAATCATAACAATTGCATGAATTAAGGTCACTCTTCTCTCATTACTCTCATGTGTTTAAATATCATAGTGTTCCACTCAAAGAAATTCATGAACATGACTTACCATATGCTTGATTATAGATCAAATCGCCACTGACTGTATTTGAATGCATGCAAAAATCAAGAGGTCTTTAAATGGTTGTAATGGGGCCAAAGTGAATGATTTAAGGTGGAATAATAAAAGAAAATGTACTTCAAAAGGCTTACAAATGTTTCCCAAAATACTTAAATTTTTTAGACATCTGATTGAAGCATTGGAAATCTTTTAATAGGCTTTACTTTATCATATGATCATTTTTCGATCAACCATTTTTTTTACAATATATTTTTTCAATCCTTTCTCCTTCAGTATATTTTGTATTATATTTTTTCAATTTTTTTTCATTCTTATTATTCTTTCTGAAAGCGAAAGGATGAATTTTTTTTATTTTTCAAATTTTTATGGTTTCTTTCACTATACATCGCCTTTTTACGTTTCTCATTGCTTCAACCAAACATCACAAATTACCCCAAACCCTCATTTTAGTAGCTATGAAAATTCATTAAAGTTTCAGCTCAAAAGTGGGCAACTAATGAGTTTTCAATGTTTATAGCAAGCGGTTGAAGATCAAAAGAAAACGTCTTAATTGCCTCTATCATTTTAATGCATACAAAAAGACTTTAATCTTGAAACGGTCACAAATTAAGCTCTAGAATGTACAATCATAGAAAATTATGCACTCATGAAATAAAAAGGGTTTTTATGCAATTGCCAATTCAAATCAGAACCCGTATTATTTTTTTGCCCAAGTTTCTCACATTTGGTTCATTCAGCAAAAGTTATGAAACAAAGACTTTTATTTAACCAAATTTAATTCACAATTGTCAAATATAATATCTTTCATGTGATTATTTTATCAAAACTTTTTTCTTTAATGAGGTCACATATCAACAATCATCATTCATGCATATTTTTTATTTAAAGCAAACATATAACATATTGAACAAAGTAGAGGATAGATGAAATATGAAACATATGGTAATGCATGCTAATATGAATATTCAACATAAAAAAAATTTAAAATCTATATGGTATGCATGACATAGTTGAACAATCAAAATGTAAAACTCCCTCAAACTTAGAAATTTACATTGTCCCCAATGTAAAAAATCTAAACAATAAGAGAAAGAAAAAGAAAACTCACGGGTTAGGTAGAAAGTGTCCTTAACTCATATGTCAATTAGAAGTTGTCGGCTTTATTGGGTGTAGTGGAAATACATGCAAAATAAGAGAGAGAAAAAAGGTCCCAAATGGCTCATGTGTCTTAAGTGGACTACGTGCAGATACCCTATTTGAATGGGACAGCTAATAGGCGTTATCATATTAGCACTTTTCCATGTAATTTTTGTTATTTTTATATTTTTTTAGAGTTAATGAATTTTTTTTGGGCCGACACTATATACACCCTCTACAAAGGCTCCAAACTTAGAGACACTAAAGCTGACACGAAAACACTAAAATTAATGAATTTAAAAAATATACCTCCAATGTTGGTTGTCTACCACGAAGTGCTCTTTTACCGTGATTAGCTTGATAGTAGATCCTTGTGCGTCAATTAAGATCTCATGAACTCATACCCAAGATTTAAGGGAGTGCTTTTACTTTCGTTTTAGGTGTTTTCCATTTCTCCCAATTATCATAGTTACGTATGACCCTCAAGCTCTTCTCATGTGGGTCACAAGAGAATGGTGAGCTTGCAATTATAGATTCACTACCCTTGGCTACTTTCTCATTAAATTCGAAATGTCACCTGCGTGCTTCTCTTCAAGAGTTCCTCATATTTCACTTTCGGCACTTCCTCCTTCACTACTTGGTTCAGCATATTAATATTGCAATATGAATCCTCAAGAGAAGGTTGTTTAATAGGTTTAGCAATATCAACTTCAACCTTTTTATCCCTTATGCTTAGAGAAAGTTTTCCATTTTTAACATCAATTATAGCACCAAAGGTAGCCAAAAATGGTCTTCTCAGTATGGTTAGAATTTGTGCATCTTCTTCCATCTCTAGTATTACAAAATCCATTGGAATAAAAAAATTTCCAACTTTGATAGGAATATCCTCCGATATGCCTATAGGAAATTTAACTGACCTATCCGCTAATTGAAGTGATATAGTAATGGGTTTTAATTAACCCACGTCCGATTTTTTACAAACAGATAAATGAATAAGGCTCACACTTACCCATAAGTCACATAAGGCACGATCAAAATTAGTGTCACCAATTAAGAAATGGATAGAGAAACTACCAGGATCTTTTAGTTTCTGAGGCAATTTATTTTAAATTAAAACACTGCACTCATCAGTTAAAGCAATTGTTTCATAATCCTCTAGTTTTCTCTTTTTAGATAGAATATCCTTAAGAAATTTCTCAATGAAGGGCAGATCGATATATAATTTCTTAAGGATATCTAAGAATTTCCCATATTTCTTTTCAAACTTTTCCTTTGCAAGTCTCTAGGGAAAAAGAATTGGTGGTACATATGGTGGTGGAGCTACATACTTAGACACATTTTTAGAATTTTGTTCCTCTTCAGGGAGTTGTGTCTCAGTATGTTTCTCTTCCACTTGTATATCATTCTCAGTTCGTTGGACATCCTTGAGTTCCTTCCCACTTCTTAATCGGATAGCCTTACAATGTTCATTATTTGGATTTTTCTCTGGCTGTCCCGGAAACATCCATATTTGCCTATTAAAGTTGTTAGCTTGTTGCACAATATGTGTTTTTAATATCTTTCCATGGATGGTCAGGTTTTCTATCTTAGAATTCAAATCATTTAACATATTTGAAACATTTTTATTAATTCTCATTTGATCTTCTTGAAACTTATTAAGGTTAGCCAGTAATATTTCATGACCTTCCATTATTGCTATAAGAGTGGGATCAATATGGGAAGATTATACTTGTTGGAACCTTGTTGTAGATTTATGATTACCTTGCTCATCCTGATGTTGATGATTTAGAGTGTTGTTACTCCTCTACGAAAGGTTGAGATTGTTCTGCCTGTATGGTGGGTAGAATTGTTGTCCGTTCATCTCCTTGTTGTCATAGTAATTGTATGATTCAGGTTATTCATTAGCCCAAGCTCCATATACAGGTTCAATGAATTGTTTGCATTCAGACTACTTATGTCTTTTTGCTCCACACCCCTCACATGTTGCAGTAGACCCAATAGCAATAGCATGGTACTTTTCCAGCTTTCCAAACCTTTGAGAAAGGTTCTCCAACATGGAAATTACCTTCTCTATCTGATTGTGTGAATATTATGCACTAAAGTCTCTTCTTGGATAGTGTCTCCTCTCACTAGCCCATTGATGATGATTGGAAACTACATTCGATGATCTTTGAAGCAATATCAATTACTTTGCACATAAAGGCGCCACGTGTTGAAGAGTCCAACAATTGTTGTGATGGAAAGTCTAGCCCATTATAGTGTGAAGAAGATATTTCCTCCTGACCTTGGCACGATTTTGATGAAGATATCAACATCACCAAAATGAAGAAAATGAAGAATACTTATGAAGACAAAGAAGACAAAGCTTCAAGACAAATTAGTTTAAGTCTAAATAGGTACTTCTATCATATACTCTTGAATATACAATAATAGTAATGCTCAAACTATTTTTAAAGAAAATTGAAACACTTCAAGTATAAACAAAACAATTTACAAAAATAGTGTATAACAAGTTATTGGATCTAAGTAACAAGTTACATGAGTGAGAAAACCAATTATCCAACAAAAACTGTGTAGGGTAATCGATTACTATATATGGGTAACAGGTTACCCAGTTCTACCAAAGTTGGATAATCGATTACTCAAGGCTGTAATCGATTACTCTAATTAAATTTTAAATTCTCAGTTGGACAACGAGTTTGGGTAATCAATTACTCAAGCCTATAACCGATTACTGAGAGTTGTTGCACCAGTTTTCAAATTTCAAAGTGAATGGTTTTCATCCCAAACGAAAAGGTTTCATTCCAATCAATTCATACCCTTTCTAAGAGGTGTTATGGCTGGTTGGAAAGCCTATTTAAAGGCATTGAAACTCATGTAAAACACACACATAACTCTCACACAACTCTTACACAAACTTTCAAGTTAATTCTAAAAATTCTCTGAAACATTTTTCCGCACTTATTGCAACTTGTTCTTAAACTTTCAAAGTGAATTTTCTGAGTTGCTTTAAGTAAAGTGTTTCAAAAGTTTTACAAACTATAAGAGCATTATTACTTAGTATACAAAAGATTTATTGGATTGCAAGTGATATTACATTTCATACTTGTATAGGCAATCATGCCATTGTTGTATATTCTTCATTGTTATTGCAAATTAATTTTTTTCATAAGTGTGTGATAAGAAAGGGGATAGAGTCACTTGGAAAAGGTGTTTCCAAGAGTGATATAAGTATTAGTGAGTGTGTAAGGTACATAGAGGTATCGGGGTGAAATATTGTAATTACAACTCATAATATTTAGTGAAGAAATCTCTTGTGCTGCAAGAATACTAGACATAGCCTTCGGTGGACAAGAAGGTGAACCAATATAAAATTTTGGTATAATCTCTTCTCATTTATCTCTTGATTTTTACTTGTTAATTTTCTGCATAATTTCACCGCTACACTTAACTCTTGATTTTGCAGAAAATGTGGCCATAATTTTAAGTCAACTAATTCACCACCCTCCCTCTTAGTTGCAATCTTAGTCTTTCAATTGGCACCAGAGCTATTTGTGAGTATGTTATTCTCAAATTTGATCCTATATGATTCCATGTTCTCTGATCTACTCCTTTGATATACCTTTTGAGAGAGTTTTGATATGATGACCTTCCTCAACCAAATCATTAATTCCTTTTGGAACTTTCATTTTCTCTCTGATGGGAAGAGGTGAAAATTATTTGTGATTTAGTATGTTAGGAACCATAACCCTTCCTTATATGTTAACTTATAGGGTTCCCATTATCCCCTATAGGCCAACCATTTGAGTATCCACTCATTAAGCTCATATATGTTATGAGTTTCAGAAGTCTTTTAGGTTGTCATTAATTAGATCACTTGTTTTGTAACCCAAAAATAAATAGTCAACATAATTGTATTACATATATGATGTCCACCTTAATTAGAAATTATGAATTTCTAACAATCTCTCATTTGGGCTTCATATTTTTCTTGGAACAATTATAACACATTCTTTAGGCGTGCATCTGTTGTAAGAATGAGATTGCAACTA
>NC_032028.1:14626500-14630871 GCF_001865875.1 Lupinus angustifolius | reverse complement strand
GAAGAATTTCAACGATGGCTTTGGATTGCCTTTACAAGTATGAAATATAATAACGCTTGCAATCCAATCAACTCTCTTTGTATACTTAGTAATAATGCTCAATAGATTTGTAAAACTTTGAAACAATTACTTCAAGTAACTCAGAACAATTCTCTTTTGAAAGTTTAAGAACTTAGTGCAAAAGTGCAGAAAAATAGTGAGTGAATTTTTCAGAGTCGTATGAGAGTTGTATAAAAGTTGTGTATTTATGTTGTGGGAGTTAGAGTCTTTATATAGACTTTCCAAACACCCATGGTGTCTTTCTGAAAGTGTAGGAGTTCTCTGAAGTGAAGAGATTTCATTTGTAGTGAAAACATTTCGTTTTGAAATCTGAAATCTCATGCAATAGTCTCCAGTAATCGATTACTGATAGTGGGTAATCAATTACCCAAACTCACTGTTCACTGTTTATTTAAAAACGAATTAGAGTAATCGATTACACCATTTGGGTAATCGGTTACTAAACTTTTGTAAAACTGGTAATATGTTACTCAAAGGCAGTAATGGATTACTCTGAACAATTTAAAGTTGGATAACTCTTTTTCTCTCACATGTAACTTGTTACTTGAATGAAGTAACCTATTACACATCATTTCAAAAAATGTTTTAAGTTTGAGCATTACTACTTTGTATTTATAAAGAGTTTTAGGATAAAAGTACCTATAGAGACTTAATCTAATTTTCTTGAAGCTTTAATCTTCTTTGTCTTCATAAGTAATTTTCTTGAAGCTTTAATCTTCTTGAAGCTTGATGATGACAAACCAAGATCTTCTTGACAATGTAATTTTCTTGAGAGCAGCATACTTTGAGATATGTTGAAGTTTCGACTTGAGTATGCTCCCCTTATCTTGTATTCTCCCCCTTTCTTTCGGAGTAATGTGCCTGAAATAATTTTACAGAAAATACACTCCCAACTTTTCTCCCCCTTTTGACTTCATCAAAAAGTAGAAAATCAAAGAGATTCCAGCACAATATATATATAGCATACATACACTTTATATAATTAAGATATAACAATATTGTAGCATATACTCATGTAAAGATATAGATAAGTATTGCAATGCATAAATAAGATGTTTCAATCAAATATCCAGAAATAGAAAAATAAAGCATAAAACATCATAAAGTAACTTGTTCAGGAATATGCAGCAATAACTCAAAACAACAACCAAGTAAAAATTTGTCCGAGATTTAAAATATTACAACCAGAAAATCCTAACAACAGTTATACTAAGATTCGGGCTCCGAATTGTCTTCATCAATATCCTTGCTGTCCATCCTAGAGGAGAGGAAATAAAGTTCATATTGGATTTTTTGATTATGAGAGTCGAGAGCATCCATACAATTAGTGATGTAGCCTCGGAGAGAAACCAACTCATCCATAATCATTTGGTTCGAGGGCATGGCAGCAAATGAGGACGATTGAGCATGAAACTCAGATGGTTGTGAAAGGTTAGGAGCTCCAGGTTTAGATGGTTCAGCATTAGTAGTCGGCTTGTCGGTTCTATGAGTATAAGTGTGGGTTCTAAGGTCTTTGGTGAAACCCATCTTGTGGATCACATCCACATTAATGTTGTTTTCTCGAAGGTTCAGAGACATCTTTGTTTCACCATTCATAGAAACTCCAAAATGCTGAAGAATTTTGGTTATAAAGATGACATCAAAGGGCTTTGAGTACCTCTAACAGTCCAAATTTGTCTCATTATCATTAGAGCCCAATTGATTTTGATGTTAAACTTTATGACATACATCGATTGGAGTTCTATGTCACTTATTTGAGAATGATTTGAAAATTTTGGTATGATGACATAGCTCAAAAAATAATGAATCAAACGTTCCTCTAGTTTGAGATATCCAGCAGATAGGATGTCTCGGTGTTTGACAGTTTCTCCAAAGCCTTCTTGCTTACGCATTTCTATTTCCCTTTTCGAAAGTCTACATAACGAATGATAAAAATCCTTTCGATCATAATCATCCCATTCACATACAAGGTCGAAACCTGTTATGTTACCTTGAGAGGGTATGTTACATAACAATGAACTGAAAGTTTTAGATCTAAAATAATGTCTTTTCCTTTTACATAGGAGGTAAGACGATTTTTCCGAAAGTTCATGTTACAGTAAAATACTCGCACAAGTTCGGGATAAATGTCATTTGTTTCACAACAGAAGTCAAAAAGGTTTTGTTGACGTAAGAGATAAGGGAAAAGAAAATCTTCAAACTCAAAATTGTCAACATTACCGAATTTAGGAGTAAAAATGGCGCGATCATGGAAGTGTTCCTCAAATATCTTGTGTTGCTCATCATTAGTAAGAAGTCTTGTTAAATACAGAGGGTTACACTCCAAAGATGTTGTTCATTGACTCCTTTGAGTGGTATTGGAGCGTTGTTTCTTTGATTTAGAAGAGGAAGCCTTGGATTTGGGATTTTGAAATTTTAGGTTTTTGAGGTTTTGGAGATTTTTGGGGTTTTTGATTCAAGGCGCTAATCACGCTAATGATTGGTTAGAAGTGTTTAGAATCGAAAATGTGAAAGGGATGGGCACAAAAGTCTCTTGAAACGGATTAAAAACAAGGTTTTAGAGGTTGTGAAGAAGAGAACACGAGTTGAGTGGGGAAGATGAGTTTTGAAAAGATTAAAAATTGCAGAATTTTCATATATAACGGCACAGAGTATTCGGTTACTAAAACACGCTGTTCAACCCTGTAATCGATTACTCTCCAATGTAATCGATTACTGACCCCACAAAAACTTATTTTTAGGCAAATTAAACTATGAAAATGATTTTTCAACCAAAAATTGAAATTTTTGAACATAAATAAATATTTTAAGATCAAGTAGGCATGAGATAATTATAATGAAGCAAACATATAATTATATAAGCATATTAAGATAGGTAAGCTTCATCAAGAATGCCTAATTCATGTCTAATTTTATAAAAATGTTCTTTTGCCAAAGGTTTAGTGAAAATGTTTGCAAGTTGGTTATGAGTATCAACAAATTCTACAAATACATCTTTCTTTTGAACATGGTCCCTTAGGAAGTGATGCCTTATATCTATGTGTTTGGTTCTAGAATGCATAATAGGATTCTTTGTAAGGTTTATAGCACTAGTATTATCACATTTCAGCAAAGTGCAGCCTAAGTCTAAGCCATAATCTCGTAATTGTTGTTTAAGCCACAACATTTGGGCACAACAACTACCTGCTGCTATATATTCAGTCTCAGCAGTGCTTAGCGCAACACATGCTTGTTCCTTGCAAGACCAAGAAACTAAAGCATTGCCTAAAATGTGACAAGTACCACTTGTACTGTTCCTTTCAGATTTACATCTGGCAAAATATGAATCCGAATATCCAACCAATTCACATATACTTCCTTTTGGATACCATAGTCCAACTTTAGTTGTACCTTTAAGATATTTCATAATTCTCTTAACAGCAACTAGGTGTGATTCTTTTGGTTTAGACTGATAACGTGCATATAAACATATACTAAACATGATATCAGGTCTACTGGCAGTCAAATATAGAAGAGATCCGATCATACCTCGATACTTTGATATTTCAATACTCATCAGTATCAATGTATGTGCTAGATCCCATAGCAGTAGCTATTGGCTTGCAGTCATCCATATCAAATCTTTTTAGTAAATCCTCGCAGTACTTGGTTTGACTCACAAAAATGCCATTATCAAGCTGTTTGATTTTTAGTCCAAGAAAGTTGTTCAATTTTCCCATCATGGACATTTCAAATTCTCCTTGCATCATTTTGCCAAATTCACTACACAAATTTTCGTTAGCAGAACAAAAAATAATATCATCTACATAAATTTGAACTAGTAAAGTATGATGATTTATTTTCTTTATAAATAGAGTAGTGTCGACCTTCCCTTTGGTAAAACCTTTTTCTATCAGAAAAGTTGTTAGACGATCATACCACGCTCGTGGAGCTTGCTTTAGACCATAGAGGGCTTTCTTTAACTTGTAGAAATGATAAGGATGTTTTCAAAACTAGGAGGTTGTTCTACAAACACTTCTTCTTGAATGTAGTAGTTGAGAAAAGCGCTCTTGACATCTATTTGATATAACTGAAAATTAAGAGAACAAGCATATGCAAGTAATAGCCTAATAGCTTCAAGTCTAGCAACTGGAGTGAAGGTTTCATCAAAGTCAATACCTTCTTCCTGATTTTATCCTTGGGCTACTAGTCTAGCTTTATTTCTAACGTAACACCATTTTCATCATATTTATTTCTACAGACCCAACGAGTTCCAATTACATTCCTATTTTTCGGTCTAGGAACAAGTTCCCAAACTTCATTCCTCTCAAA
>NC_032028.1:14625894-14626400 GCF_001865875.1 Lupinus angustifolius | reverse complement strand
ATTTATTCTCTTACCCGTAAGTTTAGAATTATCCTTACTTTCAATGACGCATTTATCTGGGTAGAATGCCACATGAAATCCTTTGTCGCATAATTGACTTATGCTTAGAAGGTTGTGTTTGAGTCATTCAACATATAGTACACCTTCTATAGTTGTTGAGGGCGACTTTCCAATTCTACCAACTCCAAGAATTCTTCCCTTGTTGTTCTCACCATATGTAACATATCATTTGTCCCTTGGAGTGAGGATAGAGAATTTACTTTTATTGCCCGTCATGTGTTTTGAGAAGCCGCTATCCAGGTACCATATATTGTAGGCGGCTCTCATGTTTTCCTAAAAAACAAATTAAGTTTTGTTAGGTATCCAATATTCTTTGGATCCTAGATGGTTAGTACCTTTCTTAACCCATTTAAATTTTCCTAGGGGTACATCGTATTTTCTAATCATGCATGTGTTTGGTGTATGCCCATGAATTTTACAGTATGTACATATGGGTTGATGAATGT
>NC_032028.1:14624335-14625794 GCF_001865875.1 Lupinus angustifolius | reverse complement strand
TTTTCTTTTGGACACTTGGTTTCTTGAAACCATGGCTTTTTGAATAGCCAAGACCTCTTCGGTTTGTTGAGTGTCTTTGATTATTGATAATCTTTTCTAAGCTTTTACCACTTTTGTTTAGTTTATTAAGTTCGAGACTTAATGTTAATACTTTCTTTTCAAGAGTTACGCAGTTTTGACAAGAGGAAGAAGAAGGTTTGTTTCTAAATGAATCTATTTCAGATTTTTGTTTTAGAAACATTTTTGACAATTTAACATATTCATCATGTAAATCATTAAATGCATATTGAAGTTCGGAAGAAGAAAATAGATTAGAGTCGTTTACATCTTCATCATCAGAATGATGAGATACCATAAGTGATAGATGTGCTTGCTCTTCGTTTTCTGTTTCAGATGAAGAACTTGTATCGTTGTCTTCCCAAGCAATGTATGCTCTCCGTCCAATCTTTATATCATTCTTTCCCTTGAAAGAACCCTTTTTCAAATTTGGACAATCCATCTTTATGTGCCGGGTTTGCCACATTCAAAACATGTAAAGTTTTGGCTTAAGATGGAGGCATCATTGCTTTTGGTGAATTTCCTTGTTGGGCCAGTTTTTACGCCTTTGTTCCTTTTTAGGAACTTGCTGAATTTCTTTACGAATAGACTTATATCTTCCGCATCATCTTTTTCTGATTCATCTCCAGATGAGTCATATCTATCTACTTTTGCTTTGAGAGAAATATTTTTCTTCTTCTTTTCTTGCTCCTCGTGTTGATCAAGTTGGCTAAGTTCTAGTTCGTGTTCCTGCAATTTGCCAAACAAAGCAGCCAATGAAATTTTGGATAAACTTTTCTTTTCAGAAATTGCAGTTACTTTTGGTTGCCATATTCTGGTGAGAGATCTAAGAACTTTTAAGTTTAAGTCAATATTTGATAGAACTTTGCCAAGTGCAAGAAGGTGATTGGTAAGATGAGTAAATCTCTTTTGTAAATGAAGAATTTTCTCTCCAGGCTTCATATGAAACATTTCGTATTCCTGAGAAAGAGTGTTGAATCTTGGCCTTTTTACTACCTTTATTTTTTCGTGTGTGGTCTCTAGAGTATCCCACGTTTCTTTTGCATATTTACAATTTGATACTCTAAAGAATTCATCAATACCAAGAGCGGAGGTGAGAATGTTCTTTGCTTTTAAATCATATTGTACCTTCTTTTTGTCTTCATCGTTCCATGATGATTTTGTCTTTATTTCCCTTATACTGTTGATAACAGTAAATGGAATATATGGTCCTTCTTCAATGACGTTCCATATGTCTAAGTCTTGAGATTCAATAAAGATCATCATTCTAATTTTCCAGAAATCATAGCATTCTCCAACAAAGCTTGGAGGGCGGTTGATGTTGGATCGGATTTAAGAGTATCTTACTCAAATATAGCTCTGGTGCCAATTGTAAGAATGAGATTGCAACTAAGAGGGGGGG
>NC_032028.1:14600660-14624235 GCF_001865875.1 Lupinus angustifolius | reverse complement strand
TTAGTTGACTTAAAATTAAGATAGCTTTTTCTGCAAAATGTAAGAGTTAATGTGCAGCGGATAATATTGCAGAAAAATAAACAAGAATAAATTAAATAGGTAAGGGAAAAGAGAGTACACAAGGATTTTATATTGGTTCACCTTCTTGTCCACTGAAGGCTACGTCTAGTACTCTTGCAACACAAGAGATTTTCCACTAAATATTATGAGTAGTAATTATAATATCTCACCCCGAGATCTCTAAGTATCTTACACACTCACTAATATTTATACTCTTGGACAATTTAGAAGTTAATATAAAACAAGGATACAAAGTCATGCTTGAATCCATGTTCTCTGATTTACTCCTTTGATATACATTTTGAGAGAGTTTTGGTATGATGATCATTCTCAACGAAATCCTTAATTCATTTTGGACCGTCGTTTTCTCTCTGATGGGGAGATGTGAAAACTATTTGTGATTTGGTATGTTGGAGACCATAATCGTTCCTTATGTATTTACTTATAGGTTTCTCATTATCCCCTATAGGCCAACCATTTGAGTATCCAACCATTATGCCCATATTTGTTATGAGTTTCAAAAGTCGTTTAGGTTGTCATTAATTAGATCACTTTTTTTGTGACCCAAAAATAAATAGTCAATAATTGTGTTAAATATATGATACTCACCTTAATTAGAAATTATGAATTTCCTTTAAATATTTAAGAGCTACTCCACCATTATCACCTATTAGCATTTCTTCTGAACATTTTCAATCCAATATGTCTCCTTCTCTAGCTTTTTTCTTCATTAATTCCATACTTGCTTTAGGCGTAATTGCACGACTAGATGCCATGTCAAGTGGTATTTCTTATTTAATCTGAATTGTAATGTTTTGAAAGATGATAGTTTTACTATTTTTTAACAAAATAATAATTCAATATTTATTTCTTTTTATAATAAAAAAAAAATATAAATGATAAAATAAAATAAAATAAGTAAAGGCCATTTTGGTATTTACCACATTTCTAAAATTATGCATGTTTACAAAATCCAAACACCACTTGCCCTATCAAAAATACTTTTAATCACAATATATTCAAACATAAAATTAGTTCTTCCAACTTTTATCAAAACCTAATTTGTAAGATCTATTACATGTTTGGTATGAACTAAAATTTTAAGTTTTTACTTATTTTTAAAAATAAGTTTAAAATGTAAATTGTGTATTTTTTACAACCAAATGAAATTCAATCCTTTTTTCGAAGAAATAAACTAAAAGTATAAGCTCCAAAGTCATAGGTTGATTTATTTTTTGTTAACTTATTTTTTCAATTTTTCCACTACTCATTTTACTCCATCATAAAAATTGATATTTGTATATTATTTATTTTATGAATTGTATAATTCAAGTTTATCAACTTTTATTTATTTGTAAATCATGTAAATTTTTAATATTGATTTTTATATTATATTTTATTTTAAAATATTTTTTAGTCTTTATTATGCAATATTAAAAATTATAGTAAAAGTATATATGATAGTAAATATTTTAAAAATGTATATTCAAAAATAGTGTAAAAAACAACTAAAACAAGCATAACATAAACAAATAACCTCATAACATTTTCTATAATTTACTATGTAAAATAATCTTTCTACCTTACCCAAACAAAATAAATTAATTTATATTCAGTTTTGAGTATAAATATTATATTTTATTTTAAAATATTTTTTAGTCTTTATTATGAAATATTAAAAATTATAGTAAATATATATATGATGGTACATATTTTAAAAAATGTATATTTAAAAATAGTGTAAAAAACAACTAAAACAAGCATAACATAAACAAATAACCTCATAAGATTTTCTATAAAGTACTATGTAAAACAATCTTTCTACTTTACCCAAACAAAATAAATTAATTTATATTCAGTTTTCACCTAAAGATAAAGCACGCCTCAGTTTATCAAAATTCATTTTTGCAAATGGTATCACAAACACACTTTTAAGATTACACAATTACAGGGCCTACAAATACAACCACAGATAAAATCTAAAGAATACGAATGAAGTGAAAGATAGTGTAGGGCTTGTCTATCTCCTTATCTGGGATTGTAAGTTATAGGAGAAGGAATGCTCTTAAATTCAAAGGGAGCGAGAGAGAGAGAGATTAGAGTTAATAAATAATATAAAACCATTTAAAATCAAGTCAGCAATGATCAGATTGAACAAAATCTTCAACATCAAGCAAAATTTATATCAAAAGAATCTTAAGTTAAAGGACACAAACTGTCCACAACAATGTCTTGCTTTAAAAATGAAAGAGAAAGAGGCTTCTTCACCAAACTAACTTAGTAACTAGTCCAGCATCTGTAACAGAAGATATATGGATCTCTAAAATACGCAAACTGCGCTCCCCATCGTACTCTTCACGTATAGGCATCTCACATATTTACAATGAAAATAGAGAGAGGTATAAAGCGGTCAATAGCAAGGAAAGGCTATTCCAAAAAAAGAACAAATTTCATGGAATATTCAACAAGTTTCTCGTTAAAGCCACAAGCATTGCATTGGAATTATACTCAAACATTAACATGTGTAATACTAATACAAGGACTTCAAATATGAACTTACATTTTGCCAGTTTTTCTTCAATAACGAAACAAGGAAATTGACACTGAGTTGTACATTTTGGAAAATCTGCTTCTCCTCCATTGCGCAATTTCCAACCGCAACACCCATACAATGAACCTTCTTTAGTTGAAACTTCACCATTGCTTTTGTTTCATTAACTTTTGACTCCATGGATACCAGATGAGACACCAATGTTGGAAATTTACCTGCATACATGCCCTCCTATACATAAATACCATAAAAGGAGCCAAAACTTTCATGACTGAAGTTCCAACCATCATAGCCTCTCAATACCACGAAGGTAATATATCTGAAGGCATCATAATTAAAATGTGAAGTTCACTAGACAAGATTCTATTACTCAGATTGACAATGATATTTTTTCAATTAGTAACATAAATTTCTTGGCTGAAGAAAAACACAAAACTGAAGAAAAATAATTTGTCCAAGTACACTTTAGTAATCAAAGTTTTACAATTTGAGTAATGATTAACAGTGTTGTCCATGGCGGATGGCGGCCCATGGTGGTTGCCAAAATTCAGCCATGATGATGTTGCAAGCAAATAGCGGACATTATGGCAGTTGACAAAAACTAAATAAATAATATAACATAAAAGAAAAAAATTAAATAAATAATACAATAAAATAAAAATTAAACAATAACATAAAGTTAATAAAAATAATTAAGTATCAATGTCTCATAACTTCATAAGATCACTAGATAATTAAAAATAGAGATACTAAAAAGTAAAATAGACTAACAAGTCTAGTAAAGACCCACAACTAAAAGTCAAGAAAAACACAAATATAAAATGTAAAAAGAAATTAAAAT
The DNA here is from genome assembly GCF_001865875.1 of Lupinus angustifolius. Taxonomy (NCBI): domain Eukaryota; kingdom Viridiplantae; phylum Streptophyta; class Magnoliopsida; order Fabales; family Fabaceae; genus Lupinus; species Lupinus angustifolius. The sequence goes on along the minus strand of NC_032028.1, from coordinate 14,620,783 downwards.
AACATACAAAAAAGTAAATTGAAATTTTAAAAAATGTTCTGAAAATAAATTAAAAAAAGTAAACTGAAATAAAAAAAATGGAATATTGGAAGGAAAAAAAACTAAATATAAAAACTTCATTAATGCAAGGGATGAAAAGAGAAGACGAAGGAAGAGGAAGAGAAATAAAAATTGCAACAGTCCTAAGGAAAGAGCGCGACGATGTCGGCAGCAACTGTAGCAGTAGCGGCTATGTCGGCAGCAACCGTAGCAGCAAGACAACAAGTTTTAAGATGGAGAGAGGCAACAAGGAGAGAGAGAGGCAGCAAGGAGAGGGAGAGAGCCAACCAAAAATAGAATGTTTTTAGGGTTTTAACCCACAAATGGACCAAAAAAACCTAATCCAACCTATTTTTTCTTTCAAAAATCCTGACCCATAAGCCCAAAAACCCACTATTTCTTACATGGCCCCTCCACCGCCATACTACCATGGCGGATTTTTCAAGCAAAAGGCGGACACAACCATTTGGCGGCATTTCCCGAATGGCTAATGGCAGTGGGCCAAAAAATGCCGCCGCCATGGCCGCTTTTTGACAACACTGATGATTATTACACTCTTCTTAAAAATTGTGCTGGTTCCAGATAAAGAGTACTACAAAGCAATCCTACCTAAATCCTAATGCATAAAATAAATGGCAACCAGTGAAGCCAATACAATAACATTTTTCTTCAGCTACGTACACTAATAAATTGGGACCGGGAAGTGAGACATATTTTATAACCATTATTATAACAAATAAAGCTACTTGTCTGCCTTGTTTAAACTAGGTCCCAGAAGACGAGGAATTTGCTTGATGATAGCTTCAGATGCTAGAAAAACATGGTACTTCTTAGCAAGCTTCTTAACAAGTTTCTTGTTTTTATTAAGCTTTTTCAGAGCTTTCACATCCATGTAATCCAACCCTAATTTTTCTGCCTGTTGAATATATAACATAAAAACCATGTAAATAAAAAAATGTAATAACTCCAATAAATTATTATTGATTGATTAAAAAGCAAAGATCCTGTCAAAACAATTGTAGCATGCAACATATCAATGGCTAATATGGTAGCAGCAAATTTGTGCACCATCATTGTCAAGATGTTTGATTAAGTGACATATATTGCATGCTAAAAGCATCAACATTTTTTTTATAAAAAACAACAAACACGTATCATCCCAATACGAATGGCTTATAAACTTGCAAATTTGAATGCATATTACATAAGTTTATATAACTTACTAGGTTAATTTATCATTTTGGTCCTTATAAGGGTGAGCCTCGGCGCAATGGATTTAATCCCCACACTTTTATTACTTATAGATGAGTATAGTTATAAATGTCACAAGACAAGACCTTAATTTCCATATCAACAAATTATTACATTGTTATAGCTACGGCTAAGAATGACAACGAGGACTTCCATGAAAAAAAAATTTATAACAAGGACACATTTGAATAAATGTAGGGACCAAATGAAAAACAAACAATCCATAAGGACCATAATCTTAATTCAACAAACTTAACAATGCATACATAGATTATCAAGAGAATGAGGAATAATTACAAGACCTCTTCAACATGTTGAGCATCACCGAGCATGCAAATCTTCATCTTAGGTCTCAGAATGTGAGGAAGCTTAACATAACCACTAAAACGCTTGTCCTTTTGAGGATCGTAATTCTTCAATCCAATCTGAAGCTCAATAGTTTCATTGAAATTTCGCTTCTTTTCCTTTGAATTTGTTACGATCTGAGATATCGCTTCTCTCAATGCTTCACTTTGTAGCTTACTATGTTCATCAGAACAATAAAAAGTTCAAATTTTGAAGGTAAATTATATAAGAAATTTGATGGGTTTTGATTTAAATAAAGGTAAATAGGAAAATCACCTCATAGTTATATAAAAGGTTTCTCGATTCAGCAAAGATCTATCTGCAAATTGAAGGAGGAAATTAAAGAAATGAAATTGCGATTGAAAAAAAAAAGTAATTTAAGATTAATCTGTTAATGGTAATGATGGTGATGAATAAATTGTTAAAGTGAGAATGTGTTAATTGGAAGAAAAGGGGGGAATGAAAGAAAGCGAACCTGAACGGCGGCAACAAAGAACCTTAGTGTTAGTGCAGGTCTTAATAAAAACCCTGAAAAAAGTTTGAATGGGTTGGGTCAGATTGGGTTGAGATCCTTATGAACCTGGCTCATTTATAAAAACACTAGATTTTAGTAGAGGGGGCTTTTCAATGAATGGAATTACATTCCACATAACCATTTTTCCTATAATGTTTTTGCTGATTTTTTTGTTGGTAAATCCGAAAGAAAAACATAAACGAAAGGGTGAGAGAGGTCCATTTTTAAGATTTGAATCATTTCTATAGAAAAAGTGTCCCAGATTCTTAAATTTCATTGACAATTTTGACTAATTTTGGATATATAGTCTGCGAACATGTTATCGTATCTCAAAACAATGTGAAAATCAGCAACCCAAACTTCAAGAAGCAGATGACACATGTTATTAATAATATGAGCAAGATGTTCGATATGAATCTACAATCCTTTAGAAATGATATTAATCAGCTCAAGAAAATCATTCTCCAAGATTCAATTATGATGACTCGAATTTCATATCAACCTTAGACCATATTCCATTGTGTGAAGTTCTGCTAGAATGGGAGTTCATATTCCAAAGTTTGCTGAAAACTCAGAAATTCAATGACCTTTCTAATTGTGAAAACATCTCCTACTCTAATCGATTTATCTTCCACATTACATCTTCCATCAATATTAAGCTTCATAATTCCATTCTCTAGTCTACACTAGTGGACACTAGATTGAGTTTCTTTTATAGAAAATATATCCATATTACACCACTCTCTGAGATCACGAGGAACAATTTTTGAAACATAACTAACATCCCATGATATATTCCTTAAGATTTAGTTATTTCGTCACCTCCATGCCCACTAAATACATGCTAAGAATAACCGCCCATGAGTAAGCCTTGATTTCTCCATCAACCAGGACATGAACAATTATTTTCCCAAAAGAACCCAGTCACTGCCGTAGAATTATTGATTCCTCACAATCTATGAAAGTATGTAGGGGTCTTCCCCAATTCTAATACATTGAAAGCAAATAGTTCAGTTTAGTTTATATGTTCCTTGCATATCGAAGTAAATTAGTTGGCAGAGATTCACGATGAGTGAGTTATCAAATGAACTTTACTTTTTCTGGATCCGTAGTCTTCACAACCAGCTACAAGAAGTTATAGACCTTCCAACTCCATCATTAGTCTTAATCCACCAATAGACTAAATTTGTTGAGGAACACCCAAAGGCATGGAACACCCAAATTTGTTAGAGGTATTTTCATAGGTACCTACAAATTGTGTATTTTTGTCATCCATATTTATCTTTGACCTGCAATAAGTTCACTCTTACAATTTTCACAAATATACAAAAACATCTTAAAAATCTGTTCTTCACTTACAAATTAAGATTTCATTCAGTCTTCTAAAAAGCTTTGCTAAGCTCACACCCTTGGTTATCATAGAGCTACAAGTTGTATTTGCTATACTAGAGTGTTTCCTTAATTGTATTCAATTCATATCAAGGGGGTGTTAAAATATATTTGTTTTATGTTTTGTATAGTCGATTAACAATATGATTAACCGATTATCTAGTTAGTTGCTTCAGTTAGTTAAACTGAGTTTTGTTTGTGATTTCTTCTCTTTTAGTATAAAAGGTGATTCTTACACCTTTGTAATCATAATGACAATAATGAGAAATGTTACATTTCAATAGAGTTTTGATTATCTATTCATTTCTCTTTCATTCTTTATGTTTTCTTACTCATTTCTTTCTTTCTCATTCATGCATGGCTCTACCATTTTAATATGATATTAGAGCAATGTAATTATGTCTTCCGTTGTTTATCCATCAACCTTTCTTCTTGTGCATTCTTTGCTTATGAGCAATATATCTATTCCACATACATTTTTTTCTTTCTTGTCCATGTTATGTATGACAAGAAGAAGTTATTCCTCTTCACATTCAATTGGTTACATGGCTTCAAATTCTCAAAAGGAAAAGGAGGCATTCCTTATATCACATTCACAAGCTGCAAGATTCAGTAATTCAATGTCATCAATATGCAATCCTACCAATTGATGGTGACTTGATTGTTGTAGTTCTATTGTGAAAGCCAAGTATTCAACAAATGAGATGGAGGCACTAGGCTTCAAGAATATGGACCACCAACACAAGTTATGAAAATCTATCTTCATCAACCTTCAATCTCCTGATATTGCTAAGGCATATCAAACTTTGGTTGCAACTCATCATCACAAATTCAACAGTAATCCTCCCCACTCTCTTCCAAACAAGAAATAACCACCTTAAATTCTTGTGTGTAATGAAAATACGAACATTGGATTACAACTCATCAAAATAGCGAAAATGTGAGTCTTAATGATCTTTCTTGTTTTCCTTGCTCTTCTTCTCTATATGGCGGTGCAACATTTTTTTTCTTTTTCCCTTGGAGTCAAAATGACATTGTCTTGCTCAGATACTGGTTTTGAATGCTATGAAAAGAGGCTTGAGATATCATTTTTTGAACCTAGGCATTGAATTGTTTTGTTCAACTCTTGAGAAACTCACGATGCGGGGTCTATATTCTAGTGATTTAGATAGTGCACTTGAATCTGCATGGGCATGGATGGTTAAATTCAAAGAAAAGTATACTCAATAGCATTTCAACATAGAAGTAGTGGTGTTGAGTGGATGGCATTGAAGTTTGTTGAAGCAATTATTCATCCTAAACCAACACCCTATTTGAGTTTGTATTCAACCATTCTTCATGCAGAATTGCAGACTCCATTATTGGAAATGTTGAACAAATAAAAGGTTGTCTTCCTTCATTCTTTTGGATATCTTCTTGAGAAGTTCTCTTACATCAATGACAACAAGAATCCATATTATTCAAATTACAAGAATCTCTACGTTCTTTTCTTATTCTTCACCATTTCCCCTACCCCCCCAATTACCTTTATTTCTTCATACTTTATTTTCTTTACCCTTCTCATTAAACACACAACATTATTATAGTGTGTATTTTACATCATTGAAGCAGCATATGCGGATCAAGATTCAGATCCATTTTTCTCTCTTTCATCCATTATGGTTGGTTTGCTTCTGTCAAGTAAATGGTTAAGCATTGGATGGTTAAGCTTCTGTCAAGATGGATGATTAAGCTTTGGATGAAGTTGTTTCTGCCTATGGTGGTTAAGCGTTAGTATTGCTTCACTTTTTTTTCAAGACTAAGAGATCAAGATTCGCTCACTAGCAAGAGGAGGTTTTAGAGTATAATCATCATGATTCATTAGAATCATTTTAAGCTTGGAATGCTTGATATATTCCAGCTTACGGGGCATGTTAAAATAGATATGTTTTCTGTTTTTTATAATCGATTAACAATATGATTAACCAATTATGTAGTTAGTTGCTTCAGTTAGTTAAACTGAGTTTTGTTTGTGTTTTTTTCTCTTTTAGTATAAAAGGTGATTCTTACATCTTTGTAATCATAATGACAAGAATGAGAAAGGTTACACTTCAATAGAGTTTTTATTCTCTATTCATTTCTCCTTCATTCTTTAATTTTTCTTACTCATTTCTTTATTTCTCATCCATATATGGCTCTATCATTTTAACAAGGTGAGACATTCCTGCGAGGACTAGTATATTTTAAAAGGTTTGAAGGATGCTTTGTCATTAAATGATCACATACATCTTGTAACTTGTTGGAACTTGGTTTGTTGAAAGCTATTAGTGGGAACTTTTGGGTGTGAAATTTAAAAAACTCTCAAGTCCCACAAAGAAGAGTTTTGAAAAAACAACTCCCAAGTCTCAGATTGGAGAAATGAGGAACTTGGAAAAAATCTCATGTTATAAATAAAGGTCTTCTCCCCTCATTATAACTCGCCCCAAGTTGAATATGCTTTCATTCAACTTTTTCTTTCTCCCTCATATTTTTCGCTGATGCATTTCCAACAAATTTATCCCCCTTTCTTTCCGTGACACTAAGAATTGGCACAAACAACCAAATTGTGGGAATTTCGAGAACTAACACTGGTAGTCAGTATTGAGGAAAAGAATAGACACGAGCAGCCATATTGTGGGCATTTCGAGAACTAATACTGGTAGTCAGTATTGAGGGAAAATAATTGGCACTGATAGCCATATTGTGGTGGGTGTATTTGAGATTGGTTCTTACAGTGTAGTAATAATTTGATAACAAAGATGTATGATGTTTTATCTTGGGGACGACGTGGTTGATAGTCTGCTTGCACATTTTGGGCAGTGCCACAAAACTTCTTAAAGAGAACGACATGGTCGTGACTCAGCACCTAAGTATTATTTCATGCCATTTAGAATTGTTGCAAGCTACAGTAAGAACAAAACTCCTAGTCATGTAGCTTTAGGACTAATTGTCTGCCATAGTGGAGTGGTTGAATAGTACATATACACTAAGTTTGCATTTTTCTTCCTCATCTTCTCTACTTAATTTTGTATTTCACAATTTGTTTTTATATTCCATTTTCATTGTCTAGTAAACCTTCTATTGATTCATTCATTTGCATCCAATCAATTAATTTTGAATTATATATATATATTATGCTTTCAACTTTGTGGAGTTTTAATTGTGGATAATTTATGTTCAATACCACTTTCACCCCAAAAGGTTTCAAAAGTTTAATTTTAAACCGAACGAGTATACATTTAGTTATCAAGATGTAATCCTATATACCAATGATCTAGCTTGTTATAAGTCCACAATCCTACCCAAAAAGGTCGTCGGTCTAAGGCTCCACCATGTTGGCTTAACGGCTTAGTGAAACCCACTTTCTTTTTACTCTAGGGCTATGCTTGGCAACAATGTGCTTAGTAATCCGATTGGACCCTAAGAGTAAGACCGAAAGGTAAGTTCCTCTTACTCTTCTTAAATAAGGTTAGATATGGTACGGAATAAGGATCACTTCATTACTGAAGAGGCTAGTGTCACATAATAACAAACAAAAGATAATATATAAATAAATTTTTATCATTTTATTTATCATAAAATTACATTTTTATCATTGAAAATATGAAGAAAAATAAACAATTATCTCTCTATTATTAGAGAGAATCCTTATTCCATGTTAGAGTGAGGTAACCCTATGTTTCCATTGTTAATCTTCTACTGAAGCTCACCAAATGAAAAGTCGCTTTAATGCAGTTACAATTAGCATTTTGTTCCACATAATGTGTCATAAGAAATGATATGTGTAATAAAGTAAGACTTTGTTTATTAATAATTAATTCATAAGTGATATACATATTATTTTCTTATAAGTAGGATGATTTATAGAGGATTTAGTAGGATAATATATCATTTTATTTTTGTAAATAATGCTAAAAACATAAAACAATTAATAATTTAAAATAAATAAATTATAAATCAATCATAAATTTGTAATCCATGGAGTGACTCAATCGATTTTTTTTTGTATTATTAAGGGTTCTCCTCACCTTTTTGGGTAGGAATTAATCCATTTTAGGTGCACGATTGGTCCTCCCAATAAGTGTTGCTTACATGAATCGAACTTTTGACCATTTGGTCATCCTAAAAATTTAATACGGCCTTATACCACTAAAACAACACCTTGATGGCAAATCAATTGATTTGGTCATTATATATATATATATATATATAATTTTCAAATTCTTTTCATGTTGATAATCTTGAATTTTTTTCTTAAAACATTAAAATTTTGATATTTATAAAGAATGAATAATGGTCACGTTTATCTAGAGTATTCATCAATAAACTCAATGCCAACATATTTCCACTAAAGCTTTATAGTTGATGAAGGCCCTCATAAATGAATGTGTACCAAGAATCACAAAGCTTGTTTCTTTTTCCAAAATTGAGCTTGGATTGTCTCATTTTTGGAGAAAAAATGCCCCTTCATTTGAAATATGGGAAATTTGGAACGAAATGAAACATTGTGGATCCCATGATTTTTTTTGCAATGAAATTGGAGGAAGAGAACCTTATTTTGTGATGATAAATTTAGATTCGTTCGAGATATTTGGGGGCCAAAAGCAATTTTACATGCCACAGTCCTAGTTGGGGCTATATATTTTATTCTAAAAATAACTTTCAAACTTAACCCCAGTTATACGTTATAATTGTTGTGATCGAAGGGTTCATTTGATTTGCACATGAGGAAAGGACACCGCAACTTAAGTAGTAGTATAGTACAATATAACATATAGAGTTGAAGACCACATAACTTCTTGTTATGTTGTTGCTTGATAAATAATGTACAAAACTAAAAATGTGTACTATTTGTTTGACACGTATACGTATTACAAAACATCTACTAAAATATTACTTTTATAAGTATGACTTGATATTCTCTCGTTTTCCCCTCTTTCTTCATTGGTAATCCCCATTGTTAGTGGCGAATTCTAGTGTTAAAGAACATAGTATCCCATACAAAAGAAATAAACAATCACTGAAATCTTTGCTAATTGAATTTTCTTGTTAACTACAAAGGGAAGAAGACATGTCTATATATAGCAAGATAAGGTGGTTAGAGTAACCAACTAAACTAACTGAAACCAAACAAATTTACTAAAAGAAGAAAATAAAGAAAATGGGCCTCCTAAACTAAAAGCCCAACCAGAGACACTTGCAACTCTGTTTTGTAACTTCACTCTCCTTCTTTATTTATAAGTTTTGCTTATTTTCTTCTTCCTTCTTCTTCCTGATTTTGTTTCTCTTCTTTTCCTTTTGTTAAAGTGTATGATTGATTTTCCAACTCTAACACTCCCTCACAAGCTGGAATGTGGATGTCTAACATTCCTAGCTTGGAATGCAATTTCGTGAAGATGCTGGGAGATAAAGATTTGGTGAATATATCTGTAGTTTGTGACAGAGTTGGGATTAAGAGTAGATGAATGAGCCTATATTGAATCTTCTCCCTTACTGAGTGACAATCCACTTCGATATGCTTAGTTCTTTCATGGAAGATGGGATTTGCAGCTATATGGATGGCAGACTGGTTGTCACAGAATAATGCTATAGCCTCTGGATGTGTTATCTCCAAGTCCTTCAAGAGGTATGCTAGCCACTGTGCTTCACAAGCAGCTAAGGCTATGGCTCTATACTCTGCTTCAGCAGAAGACCTGGCCATAACTTCTTGTTTCTTGCTCTTCCAGAAAATAAGAGCATTTCCAAGATAAAAACAATATCCAGATACAGATTTTCTAGAGTTAGGACATCCTGCCCAATCTGAATCAGTATATCCCTTTATCTTGAAATCAGATTCTGCAGGGAAGAAAATTCTAGCACTAATTGAGCCCTTAAGCTACCTTAGTATCCTTTTGGCTCCCTCAAAGTGAAGATTAGTAGGCTTAGCAGCAAATTGCCTAAAATGCCCAACTGTGAAGCTTAGATCAGGTCTAGTATGTGTTAAGTAAAGAAGCTTACCCATGAGTCTTCTATAGCTAGTAGGATCACTTAAAAGTTCACCATTCTCAGAACTGATCAATCTTTTAGCATTCTCCATTGGTGTAGAGCATGCTTTTGATCCCAACATTCCAGTGTCTTCTAGGAGATCAAGAGTGTATTTCCTTTGATATAAGGAAATTCCTTTATTTGATCTAGCCACTTCCATACCTAAGAAAATTTTTAATTGACCGAGGTCCTTTATACTAAATTCAATATCAAGAAGCTTCTTGATTTTGTTAATTTCTGTGATGTTGTTTCCTGCCAATACAAGGTCATCAACATATACTAGAATAGATGTAAAGTTAAGATCAGTAGATTTAATGAACAACGAATGATCAACAAAGGATTTTTGGTAGCCTGATTGAAGAAGAAAACTTGTTAATTTCGCATGCCACTATCTATTGGCTTGCTTAAGTCCATAAAGAGACTTTTCAAGCTTGTAGACCAGGTCAGGAATGTCAACATATAACCCTTGAGGAATTTTCATATACACTTTCTCTTTTAGGTCACCATGGAGAAAAGCTGTGTTGACATCTAATTGATGCAAATGCCATTTGTTGGCTGAAGCCAAAGCAAGTATGACTCTAATGGTTGTCATTTTGACCATAGGACTAAAGGTTTCCATATAGTCTATCCCTTCGGTTTGAGTAAAACCTTTGGCAAAAAGTCTTGCCTTGTGCCTCTCAATAGAGCCATTAGATCTATATTTGATTTTAAAAACCCATTTGCACCCTATGGCTTTCTTGGTGCTAGGTAAAGTGGTCAATATCCAAGTATTATTTTCATTGAGAGCCTTTAGTTCATGTTGTATAGCAGTTCTCCAACAAGCATGCTTACTAGCATCATTATAAGAATTAGGTTCTTTATGAGAAGATATACTAAGAGAAAAGTGTTTGTGTGCTAAAGACAGTTGATCATATGATATGCCTTTTGATAAAGGATATTGTACCTTTGAAGACTTTGATGAGGATGAATGAGAAGTGGAAGTATTTAAACTGCAATGATAGTCTTGCAGATAGTGGGATTTGTGTCTGTTCCTAAGGGATTTTCTAGTATTGTGATTATCACTTTGATGAGTATTGTGTTCAGTGGCTGAGATGATAGGTTGAGCGTCACTATTATCATTATTCATTCTGTGTTCATCAATCACAATAGGGTGGTTATGTTCAGGTGCATCTTGATAGGTATGGTCATATTGGTGTCTAGATCACTATTAGCAGTCTCTGCAAAGGGAAAAACATGCTCATAAAATGAAACATTTCTAGAAACAAAAATTTCATGAGTTCTAGTGTCCAAAATTACATACCCTTTTACCCCTGCTTTTAATCCTAAGTAAACTCCCTTTCTTGATCTAGGATCAAGCTTCTTTCTATGGGAGGTAACGGTAGTGGCATAACATAGGCATCCAAAAATATTTAAGTTGGAAATATTAGGCAACTTTCCATATAGCACAAAGGAGTATCATTGGATAAGTAACTACTTGGTTGCCTATTAATCAAGTAAATAGCATGAGCTACAACATAGTTCCAAAAACATAGAGGAACCTTTGATTGAAAAATTAGAGATCTAGCAACACTAAGAATGTGTTGATGTTTTCTCTCAACTACCCTATTCTGTTGGGGTATCTCAACACAGTTGGTTTGGTGTTCAATCCCTTTCTTAGCATAGAAGTCATATAAGGAAAATTCCTTTCCATTATCACTTCTAATGCATTTAGCTGTTACCCCAAATTGAGTTTGTATAAGGGAGATAAAATTTCTAATAAGGTCAGGCACTTCAGACTTAAGTTTTAAGAAGTAAAGCCATGTGAATCTAGATTTATCATCAACTATTGTTAAGAAATATATGTGACCAAAGGTACTTGGAGTGGCAAAAGGCCCCCATATGTCCATGTGAAGCAAATAAAAAATATAGGCAAATTCAAAAATTCTACTATCATAAGGTAAATTTTTCTGTTTTGCCATGTGACAAATATGACAAGGATTAGTAGTTTTACTGCATCTAATGTAAGGAAAATCCTTTTGCATTGTTAACATCTTGTTATGAGATATATGACCTAGTCTAATATGCCAAATATTTGTGTCATAGGTATTGAAACTGTTAGCAACATTACTGCAGTTTTTCTTATGAATGATGGGCAAAGTCTTCACACAATCCTTCATTGCATATAGTCCACTTCTCAATTCAGCTACACCAATCATCTTCAATGATGGGAGATCCTGAATATGACAAATGTTTTTGGAGAAAGTCATTTGGCATGAGATGTTCTCAATTAACTTGGAAATCGAAATAAAATTAGAGGTAAAACATGGTATATATAATACAACTATCAAGTATAATTGAGAAGAGAAAATAACACTCCCTGAGATGTTTGTAGAAACTTGACTACCATTTGGCAATGTAACAAAAATGGTATTGATTTGCTTGAAAGTTTGAAATTGTGAGAGTGTATGGCATATATGGTCAGTGGCCCCTGTGTCAAGGAACCAATCAAAGATTTTAGTACAAGAACTCAACATATGCTTTATACCTTTTTCGTTGGTACTGTTATTTGCAGTGTGTGTAGTAAACTGATTAGTGCTATGATTGGTGTTAGGCTGTAGGATTGACAACAGAGTTTGTTGTTGTTAGGGAGTAATGCTAACTCCTGATGTCCCCTCACTATTCTTATTGCTTATGGAATGCTCCTTCACTTCATCTTGATTGCTAGAGTCATAGGACTGAACATCACTTGCTCCAATGTTGTTGACAGTATAATTCTTGAAATTTCCAGGTGGGAATCCATGCCTTTTGAAACATTGATCAACAGTATGTCCAGTCTTATGGCAGAAGGTGCAGATTTTGGAGCCTCTACTATTTGAAGATCTACCTGAGTTCCTTCCTCCTTGGTATCCTCTTCCTCTACTTCTTCCTCTACTGTTTCTTGTATTTCTTTCAAAATTATTGATATCAAATTCACTGCCCACTGAGTTCATCAGGGCCCTTGGTTCAACAAACTGAGAATTAACATGTCTTTCTTATTGTACTAACAGATAGAAAGCTTTGTTAATTGATGGGAGTGGATCCATTAGCATGATCTACGATCTCACTCTTTTATATTGGTCATTGAGACCATTAAGGAAGCAAATGACAGTCATTTTCCTTATACCCTTTTATAGTAGGAATCAAGTTACATCTACCTCTATGTGTGCAAGAACATCCAGGAATTGGCCTAAAATTATCTAATTCCTGCCACAAACCTTTTATGTGATTGTGATAAGCTGCTATGCTAAGGTTACCTTGTTTATAGGTGTAAATTTCACAAAGCAATTGTGAGATTCGGTAAGCATCTCCTTGGTAATACCTCTCATGCAAATCTTGCCATATCTCCGTAGCCGTTTCCATCCATAGAATGCTTTGGACAATCGAAGCATCTATTGATTGGGTTAACCATGAAACCACCAATGTGTTTACTCTGTCCCATGTATTGAAACTTGGATCTTCAATCGATGGTTTGAGGAGAGATCCATCGATAAATTGAAGCTTATTCTTTGTTTTGAGAGACATCCACATAGCACGAGACCAAGAATGATAATTGTTACCATTAAGAGGTTTGGATACGAGTATTGCACCAGGACTCTCATTGGGAGGTATATAGTAAGGGGAAAACAGATCTTGCATTGGGTTTAGTGTGGTTATGGCTATATTCTCCATTTTTAGCAGAAACAGAGAAAGTGATGAAGAGATGGGAAAGACTCTGAAAGGAAGGTGAACTTTGAGGATGAATTTTGAGGAAGAAGACGGGTTGATTAGAATGAGATTTGCCACCGAAATGGTAGGATATCAGGGCTTTATGCAAGCTCTGATACCATGTTAAAGAACATGGTATCCCATACAAAAGAAATGAACAATCTCTGAAATCTTTGCTAATTGAATTTTCTTGTTAACTATAAAGGGAAAAAGACAGGTCTATATATAGCAAGAAAAGTTGGTTAGAGTAACCAACTAAACTAACTGAAACCAAACAGATTTAATAAAAGAAGAAAATAAAGAAAATGGGCCTCCTAAACTAAAAGCTCAACCATAGACACTTGCAACTCTGTTTTGTAACTTCAATCTCCTTCTTTATTTATAAGTTTTGCTTCTTTGCTTCTTCCTTCTTCTTCCTGATTTTGTTTCTTTTTTTTTCCTTTTGTTAAAGTGTATGATTGATTTTCCAACTCTAACATCCAAACTTGACAAAAGATATAAGTTGTATTGAATAGTATAAAATATATTAGAATAGAAAAAAGAAAATGATATAAGTGCAATTTTATATGATTAGGAGGTAAAAATATTAATTATAAAGGAAATGTATACAATATTTTTTTTCAAGGTATGCATATAAAAACCCTTGACTCTATGTGGCTCGCCCACTGGCCATTATTGGCATTTGCAGCTAAGTGGAATGATTGGATGTCTGTGTCATTGGCGGAGCCACAAAGTGAGGTCTGCATTTGCATACCCAAAAAAATTGTGTATTATCCTTATAGTCAATTTTTTGTACTACCGGTCATATAATTAAATTTTACCAATTTTATTTATTTGTCATATTTACATACATTTTGGATAACTTAACTAGTATTATTAAATTTGTATTAGTAATGGACTCAACTAGGTTATTAGGTCTAATTAGATTAGTGGGTTACTAGTTAGACCACTTAGATTAGTTTAAATTAATAAATTCTAATTTTTTTATAATGCTGTAAGACTTTTATACTTTAAAATTTAAAAACATTACTATGATACAAGTATCTAACTAAACAACATTAAACAACCAACAAGTAAGGTTTTACTATAATAAAATGTCATAAATAAGTCTAAATCATCATTAAACAATATATGTCTTATGTTTTAACCGCAACAAAAGCGGACTAACAAAAATTGACAAGCAAAAATAAAACTTCAATTATAACAAACATAAGTATAAATAATTTGAAAGTACAAAAAAAATTTCCCCCCAAATCCACATTATTTTAGTATTTTTTTTAATAAATTGATTATGATGGTACAACTAAAAGAGTCACCAATTTTATGTGTAAAATAGTTTAATCAAATTGATTCATGCCGGTTCTACTTTATGGCGGACTAAATGAACAAATTGGACTAATTAGGTGTGTATTTTAAGTCAGACCAATTAGAATAATGCCGTCAATTAACTTGTACCCTTTGTCTCAGGTCCTAATTGTGCCCATTGTCTTTGTAACGAATTAAAGTAAACCTTAGGATTGAACAGAATTATGTTCTCTGTTGAGGGGAAAGGTAACAACTTTCCTTAAAAAATGTAGTGGTTTGCAAAATACTAAAAACAACATGTGGGGCAAGGTAACCAACATGATAAATATGCAAGCCTATTATGCCATTATAATTATTAATTTTTTAATCTATGTTTATAAGTTTATCTTTTAAAACAAATTTCTTATTTTAGAGGAGTTAGATCCTAATCTATTTTAATAAGCTTATTTTCATAATAATTTTATTATTTCATAATTTGACAATTCCAAAATATATATATTTAAGATTTCAAAAATTCTTCACATCAATATTTTATTTAAATAAAATTTAATTTCAGACCCTTAAGACTTTTTACTTGATATTATATACTTGTATAATTAACATAATTTTCCTTGTTGATGTTAACAATTAAGGAAAATTGTAATCTATTTTAAATATTAAATAATAATTTTAAAAAGTGTTGTCAAAAGTCAAAAAGTCATAACCTAAATAAAAGACAACATCTCATGCTATCCTAGTTAAAAACTGTTGCATACAACAAAGAGAACAATTTTTCGATATTTAAAAATGGTTTCTAGCCGTTGTTCTCAATAAAAAATATTGTAATGAAAACTATTCCTAAGAGTCGACTTAGTTTGTGGAGTTGCTAATTAAAAAAATGTGAATGTCCCTTATGTAGCATGAGGCAAAATTATGTGGTTGAGACAATGAACACATACTATTGAAAACCAATTTGGTTTATGTTAGAGAGATCCATCATTATGCTATATACTTTCTATGATGATTGATAGAGAAATAATGAATGGTCCAAAGAGAGTTACACATGAAATTTATTTATTTAGAGAATACGAATAATAAGGTGTCTAGATATATATTTTGCGAAGCTTTAGATAATAATGTAGTCTCAGTAGATTCCCTTGTTGATATAGGACTACAATATTGATCAATATTAAATCTTGCATGTATACATTGGTCTTAGATGTGCTTACTAAGCGTATTTGACAACTAGTATCATAATGCACGTTTTTTTAGGATGATATTGTCTTAGTTGTAGGATCGAGAAGGGAATTAAAGAGGAAACTAGAAATAAGAGACAAGCTTTAGAAAGACATGACTTTCGTATAAGTCAAAGTAAAACAAAGTACATGGAGTTTAAGTTTAGCAAGAGACACACTAACTCTATGGTAGAGGTAAAGATTGAAAATCATATCATACCACAAGTTAAAATATTTAAGTATCTTGGATCACTCACGCAACAAGATGACGAAATTGAGAGAGATGTAAACTAAATGATTCAAGTAGAATGGATGAAATGTTTTGTACATCAGGTGTCACATGTGATAGAAATGTGACACTCAAACTTAAGCAGAAATTTTGTCGAATAACTATAAGACTCAAAATGTTATATGTGATTGAATGATGAAGCATAGAATATTATCAAGAGAATAAAATCTAAGTAGCAAATATGAGAATCTTGTATTGGATAAGTAGACACAATATAGAATATATGATTAGAATGAATGCACTAAGGAGAAAATTGTGATAACTCTTATTATAGAAAACATGGTAGAAGGATATCTTAGTTTAAATTAAGGTAACAAGACTAGATTAAATTGAGGTTAATTTAATTCCTAGAGGCAAATAGAAGGTAAGAAAAATGATAAACAAAATAATTACCAAAGATTTTGAAATTAATGTTTTATCAATAAATATAAATTATGATATATTAATATCGAATTGTTCACCTAGAGTAAAGCTTGATTGTATTGATATACATGTTAAATCTCAAATTTTATTTTTTTAATGTATCAAAAGCCACCAAAATCAAATTCATATTGTGGATCTATACGTACAAAACAAAAATATTAGATCAGGAGTAACAAACCATCCATAATATGATCAATATATGAAAATTCAACACCTGTTCTCTACTATTAAGCCACCACTAGTACTTGTTCTTGGACCTTCTTCAACCAAAGCTGTTTTTGCTGTCAGGATGCTGCTTGGAACCAAAGGAGCATCAAATGCAGTAGTGCCATCTACCCAATCCTTCAACTGCTCCTCCTGACCCCAAATATCAGGAACCCAAACCTTTCCAGCCACTTCAACTCTGTGCTTCTTCAGCCTCTCACGTCCACTATCCTCTTCCATGGCCTCAGTTTCAAGTTCAACACTTTTTTCTGTAATATCCACTTCAGGATGCAAAACCAGTCCTTGCAGTGCATTTTCTATGTTGTTACTGAGATGGGTTTTTGAAGCAGATGATGGGGTTTGTGTTTGTGTTTGTGTATCATCTTTGTCACTTCCATTTTCTTGTTCTTTCTCCATAATGATATTATCTTTTCGTTGGTTGAGATTCTTCAACTCCATTGTTTTTGGTTGAATCTGGTCATCAGAATCAGCAGAATAATGGTGAGCCATTGGAAGGGTATTCTCTTTCACACAGAGATGAGAGCGTTGTTGCTTTATATGTGTGCTAGTTATTTCTGTGAAGCAATCTTTTTGTGTAAAGCAGATTTTGGAGGTAGAGTGGTATGTATGTGCTGGGAATATTAGAGCAAAATGAATGGGTGGGGAATTAGTTGACACGTCACTCACAAGAGTTTCTTTTGTATGGTAAGTGACAAACCTACGTGTCTTGTTTGAAGTGGGGATTTTATTTGTATAATTATAGGAAAAGTGAATTTAAATTTTAAGAGTGTAATATATATACTACTTTTATAAATATTTATATACAATTAGTGTAATATTCATTATATATATATTATTTATTTTTTAAAAATAAATATTAATTAAATATGAATAATATATTAATACTATATAAAACTTATAAACTGTGACTAGATATATTTTTCCCCCTCAAATTTTAAAGTACTTGTAATGATATTTAACAAATACACATGTAAAATTTTAATTCAACTGGGTCCATAAACTAAATAGTAACTACTACTTGAATTTATGGAGATTTATAGTTATACCATTTTCATCCCTTAAAAAACGTAATTGTTAAATTAGTCCTCATATTTATAACATCAATGAAACCAAAGTAATGGAGGGAGTAAATGTGAGTCACAAAGAAAAAATATGGTGATTAATTTTTATAATTAATTCCTTTAGAGAAGAATGGTGCATACAAAAATCTTGAGAACTTAATGCTTACTTTACCTTAAAATAAGTGTTTATCATCTTAGTTTGGATAAATTTTGAGGCAAATGTGATATAAAAGTTATTCGTGATTATGTTTAGTTTGGTTGAGGATCCAAGAATTACTCGTATTTAAGATTTGATTCACTTCAGTTTTTCTTTAATAATTTAAAATATAAGTATAGTAATATAATTTGATGTAATAAATTTTTATTTTAAATAAAATTAAAAATTATATGATGAATTGTCCATAATATATCCAAATGTAGGGAAGAGAAAAAATTGAGGAAGTGATATACAACAATAATCATAACTTTACCTATATACTTATATATTAGTTTAGAGTAAATATATAAATTATCATAAATTATAAGATGTGTGGTTTTGTTTGTTTGTCTGTCTTTATAATGAGTTTGAAATTTGATTCTATTTATACCCAACAAAAATCTATCCAAATGAAATATTAGTTATGCATGATATTGTGAAAGTTCATTTAGTGAAATTTTGTGAAGGTTTGTTTGATCCTAGTGCCAAGACTAATCAAAAGTGGCCATCAATCGGGAATGAGGTGAATAACCAGTCAACTAAGATCCATTTATATATAATTATCAATCATCCAAATGGTCTACGAATCATGTGAAAGAAAGATATTATAAAACAAAGTCAAGTAAACACCTACTACATTGGAAAACATTCCTTCTCACCAAATGTAAGATCATGTCACCTAATCACAGAACATGTTCACAATGTTTCCAACACGATAGAGATAATCCAACATCATGGCATTGTCATACTCGTAAGATGAAAAGGACAAGGGCATGTCATCCATAATGATGATAGACATCCCCTAACAGTGAAGATCACTCTACCTCACATTATAAATAGGTGAAATCACCCATAAGATGATGTCATGTGCTCTTATTCTACCTTCTCTCTCTAACATACACCTATAAACATTATCTTGAACATCGAAGTCCCTTTTCAGTTATCCATCCAAGAGGTTCCAAGGACGACAACCACACACTTCAATAGATTATCAAGACTCTGACAACCCTTTTCCATCTCAAAAGAACATTGGCGGGAAACCTACACCATGTTTATAAAAAAAAATCAAGTTCATATTCTAATTTATCTTGATGAAGCATAAACCAACCTCTCCCTTAACCAAAATGTTCAACTGTTCAATTCACAATCTCAACTACTTCAACCTTTAAAATAGGCTAACAGAAAATATAACACCATCACAAGTCAGCCTCCACCCATCACTCAATACATCTTGGCGATGATGGAACGCCAAGAGAAGATGATTCAATAACAAGGAATAACCTCAACAAATATTGTTTGAGCTTTATCAATCCAGAACAAGTAGAATAAAGACCAACTACCAACCATTTAGATTGTTGGATCACATCGAAGAAACTTTGTATGGACTGAATCTGATGGAAAATCTCGCCCTCATGGAAGGCCAACAAACCCTAAGTCTAGGGCATATATCAAGAAGCTACAATTGTGAAAACCCTCAGGGAATGTGGGGCCAAACAACCACTCACTTCTTGGATTATGGCTCTTAGACTTCAAATCCACTTTGACCAACCTTCAAATATCGAACAATATGATGAGACAATAGACCCTAAAGATCATCAAGATACTTTCGAGGAATTAATGTTGTTATTGTGAAGAAGATCTTTGCTCCTGACCTTGGCACGGTTTTGATGAAGACACCAACATCACCAAAAAGAAGAAAATGAAGAATACTTATGAAGACAAAGAAGAATAAAGCTTCAAGAAAAATTAGATTAAGTCTCTATAGGCACTTCTATCCTAAAACTCCTTGTTATGCAAAGTAGTAATGCTCAAACCATTTTTAAAGAATAATGAAACACTTTAAAAATACTTAAAACATTTTTTGAAATAATGTGTAACGAGTTACTTCATTCAAGTAACAAGTTAAATGTGAGAGAAAAAAAGTTATCCAACTTAAAACTATTCAGAGTAATCCATTACTGCCTTTGAGTAACAGATTACCAGTTTTACAAAAGTTGAGTAACAGATTACCCAAATGGTGTAATCGATTACTCTAATTCGTTTTTAAATAATTAGTGGACAATATGTTTGGGTAATCGATTACCCAATGTAAGTAATCGATTACTGA
>NC_032028.1:14600219-14600560 GCF_001865875.1 Lupinus angustifolius | reverse complement strand
GGTGAACCAGTATAAAATACTTGTGTACTCTCCTTTCCTTTTCCTCTTTAATTTATACTTGATTATTTTTCTACAATATTATCCGCTGCACATTAACTCTTACGTTTTACAGAAAAAGTTACTATAAGTTTAAGTCAACTAATTTCACCCCCCTCTTAGTTGCAATCTTGTTCTTACAATTGGCACCATAGCTATATTTGAGTAAGATACTCTCAAATCCGATCCTACATCAGGATGGCCTCAAGATCATTCCTAGGAGAAGGGTCCAACATCAAACGCCCTCCAAGCTTTGTTGGAGAATGCTATGATTTCTGGAAAATCATAATGAGGATCTTTATTGA
>NC_032028.1:14598852-14600119 GCF_001865875.1 Lupinus angustifolius | reverse complement strand
GTTCATGGACCGTTGAAGATAAAAATAAAGTCCAATACGACCTTAAAGCCAAAAACATTCTTGTGTCGGCTCTAGAAGAAAAAGAATTCCATATAGTGTCAAGTTGCAAAACGTCGAAAGAAATTTGGGACACTCTAGAAAGGATACATGGAGCCAAAGAAGTACAAAGGTCTACAACAAATAGTGAAGCATCAACATCAAAGCAAAAATCTACATACTCAATATGCAGAAAACCATATAATCTAAAATGTGCTTGTCCAGCCCTACAAAAGCATCATACTTTCAAAACAAAGAAGGAGAAGAAGCATAAAAGAACAAATGGTATATCAGAAGCTAAAGATGATGGTTCAAATGCAGAACTCAGAATTAAGGAACAAACACATATTTCGTTGATGGCTTCACATAATTCAAATGACGATTACGAGGTTAGTAACTCTGAACCAAATGATACATTTTCATATAATGAGTTACATAACACTTTTTGTGAATAACATGAAGAATTTATTAGTCTCTCTAAAGTGTGCATAAATAAATAAAAACACTATAGAACTTCTTGAGAGTCAAAATAAAATTATACAAAAAGATTTGGATGCTTTAAAATCCAAATCAAATGACAAGTGCATTTGATTGTCCAAAATGTGACACTCTTGAAACTAAAATTGTTTCATTAAATCAAGAAATGAATATGATCAATAAGAGTACTTATAAATTGGACAATATTTTAAATACTCAAAAACATACCAATGACCGGAGAGGTCTAGGCTACACAAATAGCCGATAAACTAATGGTATGACAAAGAGTACTTTTTTTGTGAAAACTAAGAATGATTGTATGCATAATATTTTAGGAGTCACTTCCTAGTACTACAATTTTAATTGTTATATTATTTGTATCGGGTACGACCTCGATCAATCAACCCACATGCTTTTATTGTAAAAATGTTAGTCATACTCCTAATTCATGTCATATTAGAAAAGTTGGTATTTCAACTGACCAATATGTTTGGATTGAGAAAGGTGCCAACCCTACAGGACCCAAATCACATTGGGTACCTAGAAAATATTTTTAATTTGTTTTGCAGGAGTGCTTGGAAGCCATAAGTATAAATGTATTATCACGACAACGGTTGTTCAAAGCACATAGCATGAGGAGATTCAAAATTATCATTTATTCAAGCAATAAATGCCTTTTTACCTATGCATAGAACATCAAAAGAAAAATCCTTGGTACATGTAACATTGTTATTATATTTACCTAAGTGCATGG
>NC_032028.1:14598437-14598752 GCF_001865875.1 Lupinus angustifolius | reverse complement strand
TTGGTTTACCCAAAATTAAGTTTGTTAAAGACAAACTATGTAGTGCTTGTCAAATGGGTAAACAAGCAAAAACTTCTTTCAAACCAAAGCACATGGTTTCTTCTGATAGACCATTACACATACTTCATATGGATTTATTTGATCCCTCAAGGACAAAAAGTTTTGGTGGAAATTACTATGCTATTGTTATAGTGGACGATTTTTCTAGATATACCTAGACTCTCTTCTTAGTACATAAGAATGAGGCATTCAAAGCTTTTAGAATTTATGCTAAAAGAGTTCAAAATGAAAAATCTCTAAAAATTGCTGCTATAC
>NC_032028.1:14598050-14598337 GCF_001865875.1 Lupinus angustifolius | reverse complement strand
GAATCTGTTCATGTAACTTTTGATGAAACCAATCATGTTTTAAAAGATGTGATATCCTGTGATGAAGACGACTTGCCAAGTTCCTCTTCCAAAGAAAATTCTATTGTTGATGTTACAACTGATCCTGAAGAATTGAGAAAAGATGATAATCTATCTTCTCAAGAAGAGCATATTCACTCAGATCTACCAAAAGAATGGAGAACTCATCGAAATCATCTTATTGACAACATCATCAGTGATATAAGTAAATGTATAACCACTCGTAGAATGCTTGATGCTTGTCTAAA
>NC_032028.1:14597739-14597950 GCF_001865875.1 Lupinus angustifolius | reverse complement strand
CCTTTCTCAACGGCTACATTCAAGAAGAAGTGTTTGTAGAACAACCTCCTGGTTTTGAAGATTACAAACATCATTCTCATGTCTAGAAGTTAAAGAAAGCCCTCTATGGTCTGAAACAAGCTCCACGAGCGTGGTATGATCGTCTAACAACTTTCCTAATAGAAAAATGTTTTACCAAAGGGAAGGTCGACACTACTCTATTTATAAAGAA
>NC_032028.1:14594662-14597639 GCF_001865875.1 Lupinus angustifolius | reverse complement strand
AATTATGAAATATCTAAAAGGTACAACTGAAGTTGGACTGTGGTATCCAAAAGGAAGTATATGTGAATTGGTTGGATATTCAGATTCAGATTTTGCCGGATGTAAATCTGAAAGGAAGAGTACAAGTGGTACTTGTCACATTTTAGGCAATGCTTTAGTTTCTTGGTCTTGCAAGAAACAAGCATGTGTTGCACTAAGCACTGCTGAGGCTGAATATATAGCAGCAGGTAGTCGTTGTGCCCAAGTGTTGTGGCTTCAGATATGGCTTAGACTTAGGCTGCACTCTGCTGAAATGTGATAATACTAGTGCTATAAACCTTACAAAGAATCCTATTGTTCATTCTAGAACCAAACACATAGATATAAGGCATCACTTCCTAAGGGACCATGTTCAAAAGAAAGATGTATTGGTAGAATTTGTTGATACTCATAACCAACTTGCTGACATTTTCACTAAACCCTTGGCAAAAGAACTTTTTTACAAAATTAGACTTGAATTAGGCATTCTTGATGAAGCTTACATGTCTTAATGGTTATATGATTATATGTTTGCTTCATTATTATTATCTCATGCCTACTTGATCTTAAAATTATTTATTTGTTTTCAGAAACTTAAATTTTTAGGTTAAAAAACATTTTTATAGCTTAATTTTGCCTAAAAATAAGTTTTTCTATGATAAGTAATCGATTACACTGGAGAGTAACCGATTACAGGGTTAAACACCATGTTTCAGTAACCGATTACCCAAAGTGAGTAATTGATTACTCAAAGCTGCTGTTTGAAAATTTTAAAAAATTATTTTTGAGTAACCGATTACTCAAAATGAGTAACCGATTACTCTGTGCCGTTATATATGAAATTTCTGCAATTTTTAACTTTTTCAAAACTCATCTTCCTCACTCAACTCGTGTTCTTTTCTTCTCAAAGCCTCCCAACCTCTAAAAACCTTATTTTTTTATCCATTTTGGGTGATTCTTGTGTCCATTCCTATCACATTTTCCATTCTAAACACTTCTAACCAAACATTTTCGTGATTAGTGGCTTGAATAAAAAAACTCAAATTCTCGAAAAACCCAAAAACCTAAAATCTCAAATTCATGGCTTCCTCTTTTAAATCAAAGAAACAACGCTCCAATACCACTCAAAGGAGTCAAGGAACAACAACTTTGGAATGCACCCCTCTAGACTTGACAAGGCTTCTTGCTAATGATGAGCAACACAAGATATTTGAGAAACACTTCGATGGTCGCGCCATTTTTACTCCTAAATATGGTAATGTTGATAATTTTGAGTTTGAAGATTTTCTTTTTCCTTATCTCTTACGTCAACAAAACATTTTTAAACAAAAAAATTTTGACTTTTGTTCTGAAACAAATGACATTTATCCCGAACTTGTGAAAGTATTTTATTGTAACATGAACTTTCGGAAAAATAGTATTACATCCTATGTCAAAGGAAAAGACATTGTTTTAGATCTAAAAACTTTCAGTTCATTGTTATGTAACATAACAGGTTTCGACCTTGTATGTGAATGGGATAATTATGATCGAAAGGATTTTTATCATTCGTTATGTCGACTTTCGAAAAGGGAAATAGAAATGCGTAATCAACAAGGCTTTAGAGAGACTGTGAAACACTGAGACATCCTATCTGCTGGATATCTCAAACTAGAGGAACGTTTGATTCATTATTTTTTGAGCTATGTCATAATACCAAAATTTTCAAATCATTCTCAAATAAGTGACATAGAACTCCAATTGATGTATGCCATAAAGTTTAACATCAAAATCAATTGGTCTCTGATGATAATGAGACAAATGTGGACCGTTAGAGGTACTCAAAGCTCTTTGCCATATGTGATCTTTATCACCAAAATTCTTTAGCATTTCGGAGTTTCTATGACAAGTGAAACAAAGATACCTCTGAATCTTCGAGAAAGCCGCATTGATGTGGATGTGATCCACAAAATGGGTTTTACCAAAGACCTTCGAACCCGCACTTATACTCATAGAACCGACAAGTCGACTACTGATGCTGAACCATATGAAACCATCTGAACCTAAAGCTCCTAATTGTTCTGAACCACAACCATTTGAGTTTCATGCCCAATCATCCTCATCTACTGTCATGCCCTCGAACCAAATGATAATGGATGAGTTGGTTTCTCTCCGAGGCTACATCACCAATCGGATGGATGCTCTCGACTCTCAGAATCAACAAATCCGATATGAACTTCATTGCCTCTCCTCTAGGATGGATAACATGGTTATAGATGAAGATAACTCGGAGCCTGAATCTTAGTATATCTATTAGGATTTTCTGGTTATTCTACTTTAAAATCTCGGACAAATTGTTACTTAGGTGTTTTTTGTTTTTTATTGCTGCATACTTCTGCACAAATTACATTATGATGTTTTATGCTTTATTATTCCATTCCTGATATTTTGATTGAAACATCTTATCTAGTCACTACATTAATTTTTATATCTATTGTGATGTACATCATGTATGCTATATATGCTATATATCTTATGCTTGACTCTTGACTTTTCTACTTTTTGATGAAGTCAAAAGGGGGAGAAAAGTTGAGAAAGTGTATTTTCTGTCAAACTTTATTCCAGGCACTTAACTCCAAATGAAAGGGGGAGCATACAAGATAGGGGGAACATACTCAAGACAAGCCAAGATATATCACAAAGTATGTTACTCTTAGAAAATTCAGAAAACTACACTGTCAAGAAGATATTGGTTTGTCATCATCAAAAATGGGGAGATTATGAAGAAGATCTTTGCTCCTGACCTTGGCACGGTTTTGATGAAGACACCAACATCACCAAAAAGAAGAAAAGGAAGAATACTTATGAAGACAAAGAAGAATAAAGCTTCAAGAAAAATTAGATTAAGTCTCTATAGGTACTTCTATCCTAAAACTCATTGTTATGCAAAGTAGTAATGCTCAAACCATTTTTAAATAAT
>NC_032028.1:14541504-14594562 GCF_001865875.1 Lupinus angustifolius | reverse complement strand
CACTCCAAATGAAATCTCTTCACTTCAAACAACTCCCACACTTTCAGAAATGCGCCATGGGTATTTGGAAAGAATATATAAAGACTCTAACTCTCACAACATAAACACAAAACTTTTATATAACTCTCATACTACTCTGAAAAATTCTCTCACTATTTTTATGCATTTTTGCACTAAGTTCTTAAACTTTCAAAGGGAGAATTTTTCTGAGTTACTTAAAGTAATTGATTCAAAGTTTTACAAATCTATTGAGAATTATTACTAAGTATAAAAAGATAATTAATTGGATTGCAAGTGTTATAATATTTCATACTTGTAAAGGCAATCCGAAGCCATTATTGAAATTCTTCATTCATTGCAATAAACTTTCTTTCATAGGGTGTGAATAGAAAGGAAAGGGGATAGAGTAACTTGGAAAAGTGTTTTCCAAGGGTATAAATATTAGTGAGTGGGTAAGGTACTTAGAGATCTCGGAGTGGGACTTTGTAATTACTACTCATAATATTTAGTGGAAAATCTCTTGTGTTGCAAGAGTACTGGATGTAGCCTTCGGTGGACAAGAAGGTGAACCAGGATAAAATACTTGTGTACTCTCCTTTCCCTTTCCTCTTTAATTTATACTTGTTTATTTTCTGTAATATTATTCGCTGCACATTAACTCTTACATTTTGCAGAAAAAGTTATAATTTAAAGTCAACTAATTCACCCCCTCTTAGTTGCAATCCTGTTACAGTTATATGGGGATTCTGACCAAATTATGTGCAGAGTCTTACCTTGGCACCCAATGGAGGGAGCTTGCGTAAATCTCAACACAAGATTCACATTTAACAAGGAATAACCTCACTCTTTCTACACCCTGTGCTGTATAAAACAAGGGAACAATGATTCTATCAGAGACTACCTCGATAGACTCGACAAACTATCCATGCATGTAAAGTGATTTAACTTGGGTGTGGCATTATACCTGTTAACTACAAGTCTACAAATAGGACTATTCAAAATAGAACTATATAAAGATCAAGTAAATAACATGAATGATTGATGTGCATGGGCACAATATTTCATCAACCTAGAAGAGACCCTAAATACTTAGCCAAGAACGACGAAGTCTGGAGAACCATATGATGAGAGAGATTACAAGATGAATCCATCCATTGAAACAAAGAAGGGTCACAAAAAGCCAAATACAACGTAAATATCCCATTAAATATTACTCGTTCAAGAATCCTACAAGAGGTCATGGCCACCCACGTGACGGTGGATAGACAAACCAAACCCTATTTGAAGAAAAAGGAAGAAGGACCACACAAGGTATTATGACTTCCGCATATGAAAGAAGAATGCTTACAACATCAAAGACTTAATCCAATTGGGCAAGATGAATCAGTTTTTTTGCTAAGAGGAAGGAAACCATCCATTACAAGAGGCCATAATCACCACCACACTTTCTAAGACAAAGGACACCTCCAAGAAGGTTCACACCCCACACAACCAACATAGGCGGTCAACACAACCATGTGGGGCATTGTGAGAGATTTCAAACAAATTATCAGAGGACTCGAAGTCCTGTTGATATCAATACAATATCTCGTGAGTTCATAGTGGGGGTAACTCTATGTATGTTTAGTAGAGATACCTTTGATAGGTGATGTAGGTTGTGGCTAGAAATGACATCAATCCAACCCATACAAGCAAACAAGCCCCACTATCTCCCTCAATGACGATGATTCAGTGATTGCTAGTAGATGCCTCAATAAATATAAGGTTCAAAGACTCTTTATCGATCAAGGTAGCTCGACTAATGTCATATTCTAAGACCTCTTTGAAATCTCGAACTAGATGACATATACCTACTAGCGGATAGGGCCAACTATCTTGATTCCCTCAAAGGAATAATACCCAAAAGATATGTGGAGATATAGTTGGCAATGATCAACCACCCCCTATCTAGTATAATCAAACCAAATTATTAGTCATAGATTACAATGTCATAATTGCAATGCTAATAGAAGTTTCTCATATTTACTAGAGTTGTTATCAAAATAGTTGCGATGCTAATAGAAGTGCTAAACAACGATCACCACAAGGAAGATGTTCTAAGAATGTTTTCATGGTCAAGCTTGATGCCTAGACATAAAAAGTGGAGTTCAGGCCACAACCCGAAGGAGAAAATATGCCAATACAATTAGGGCCTAGAGAAGACTAGTAGATATACATCGACAACACCCTACCCAAATTCTGAAAGCAAAAGTTGATTATCTGCCTATGGGAAAACAAAGATCTCTTTGCATGGTGGTGGTTGACATATTGGGCATTGACTCAATATTCATTTGCCACTACCTCACCACTTCCCAAGATTCCAAGCAGGTTTCCTAGAAAAGACGTGAAGTGGGTGCATAAAAAAAGAAGGCCATTAAAGAAAAGAACCATGAACTTTTAGAAGCTAGTTTCATACAGGAAATAATATACACTACATGGCTTGCAAATGTGGTTTTAGTAATAAAAAAAGAACCATCGAGAAAATAAAGGATGTGTGTAGACTACACCAACTTGAATAAGGAGTGCTCGAAAGATCTATACCCTCGTCTATAGATACTTCAATATATAAGTATAGATACAACCAACAACATCATGTGTTTCATCAAAGCCTGAGGGGTGACCTTCTCGAACATGGTCGTGGCTCCATCATTTATTAGAGATTGGTCGATGGCCCGAGGAAGATTAATATCACCCACCGCTCTGGTAGACCGTTCCTCAATTGTTCGAGCGCCAACATGCCAGCCAGTTCTAGACGTTGACACCTTCCCTTTCTAGGTATTCCTCTTTGGCACAGTTGTGGCTTTGGGCAAGTCTTCAGTTGGCATAGGAGTCTGAGCAAATCTCCCACTGTCATGTCAGATTGAAAAGAACAAGATCGTATCATCTATAATGATGATAAATCACCTATAAGGAAGTGACATGTATGTTCACTCTACTTTCTTTCTAACATACACATATAAATATTGACTTGAGCATCAAAATCCTTTTCAACTACCCATCCAAGATGTTCCTAAGCTGACAACTGCCCAATTTAACATACTTCCCATATTATGACAACCATCTTCCTACGCGGAATCACAAATATGGTTATCATATAATTTTAATGGTCATAATTCAAGTTTATAAATTTAGTGTTTTTCATTTCAAAACTGACATAGAAAACATTTGATATTGTAGTTAAAAATTTTCAACAAACCTATGAATATTTTCTTTCAAGGCAGGAATATCTATTTTTCATCAAAAATAGTCTGCAACAAACTTGCTATTTTGTGGCCAAATTGCCAATTGTTGAGGCATGTAGATAAAAAATGGAATGACTGTATGGGAAGAAGACTCGGAAGCAGGTGGAAGAGGGTGAGAGATTCCTTGGTGGTTTGTGAGATCGATGTTTATCTGCAACTGTATTGCATTTCAATTCAATCAATGAGGATGGAGGATTTGATTTTCATTAGGGTATTATACGTTATTAAATATTCAACTAAAAATTGAAAGATGGGATGGAGACCTTTTTCTAGTTAACTGAATATATTTTTATTCTTCTAAAATTTTGTCACAACCACTACTTTCCTGATTCAAATTAACTTCTATATACATGTCACAGTTAACTTCAAATTAACTTCTTTATACATGTCACAATTAACTTCAAATTAACTTCTATATACATGGCACAATTAACTTCTATATACAAGGGTCTATCATCCTAATTGCAATAACTTCTATGCTCTCACTATTCTATATTAGTTAGAACATAAAATTGGTTGGTTAAACTTGTTTAAACATGTAGGTTTTTAAAACAACAAAGGAATGTTGTTTTGAGAGAAAAAATATGGTGCTTTCAATTTTTTTTATAATCATGCATGTGTTATTGTAATTATATTTGTTAATTACTTTTTTATGTTATAAAAAAACTTTTGCTCAATCGAGTTTTAAATTTATTTGTTTAATTTTTATGATTAAAGCGTAAAACTTATATTGTTTGATTATATATATTATTTATTTGTAAGATTTTCTTATATTAAATTATTCAATGTTAATTATTTAATTGACCACTTATGCAATGATAATATTTTAAATTTAGAATATCAAGTTATTAAATAATATTAGTTATTATTATGTATTTTTTAATATAAAAGGAAATAATCCAAAGGTTCGACCAATAACCTATTAATTCAATATCATGACCAAGTCCAAGACGGGTCCTAGTTTAATAAAAGTAGCCAAAATAGAAATGTTTTGATTTATTGTAAAAATTGGAATGTAAATAGGTAAAATAGATTGCAAAAGTTCCATCCGCAACAGAAGAGTTTAGTTAAAAACTTCAATCGTGATATATTTGGTTATATAAAAAGAAAGTAAAGAATTCAATGATTTCAATATTGTTAACTAATATTGTTTTAATATTATTCTAAGAATAAGAAATTAATTAAACTTGACTAGTTTTATTGGTATATATAATTCAATTAAAAATGTGTTTTAATATATCATAAAACACATGTTAAAATACTTAGAAAGGTGGGTTTATTGATAAATAGTTTATTTAATAACTGATAATAATATTATTAATTTTTCGATGCAAACTTCTCGGGTAATTTTAACATGGCACACCACACAGATTAGAAAAACTCTCAAAAGAGAATTTTTAAAGTAAATTTACTATTAATTATTTATCAAAAAATGTTAACAAATATTTTCAGGATATTTTTTAAAAAACAAAACAAATAGTTTTGTGTTGACAACTGTTATGTTTAACATATTAAAAATGATATACTTTTCAATGTAGTTTAGTATTTACTCATTTCATAGCTCTTAATAGTCATGTTAATATTTAAACTGACATAAAATAAGTTTTATACGTTTATTATCCATTATAATTATCATTAATTTAAAAAAATAAATAAATAAATAATATATTAGTTATCTATAAATTTTTATATTGATAATATATAAATATTATACTTGTTTCATTAATCAAGAGAGAATTAAAGTATTCACATCCATAAATAATTATAGTGGATAAAGACAAAGTGATTGATCTGCTTTCTCAGCAGGCAATGAAGGCTGAAGGTGTGGAGATTTTATGCTCCAGGTGGCCCTCTTTCTTCGAAGTCCCTATCTGACTCGATAATTTGTCGACTGTGACTAAGAAAAACTTCAAAATCAAATAAGGTGGTTGAAGCCCAACACGAAAAATGTAGAAAATTATATTTTCTTAACAATCGAATTTTGATTATTATAAATTACCTTTTGATTTTTAGATAACTAAAAATATATCTACATATATACTATTAATAAAGCCAAAATAAGTAATAATTACCATTTATGATATAATTTTTAAATTCCATTTTTATCATTTTTAACCTCTCCTTAATAAATGGAAACTTCCACATTTTGCTTTCATTTTTTTATCAATACATTATTACTCACTCACACATTCTTTTTTATCTTATCTCTTTCTCAATGCAAATATAAGACAATAGACATGAAAAAATATATCCAACAACTTAATAATGATTATTAGATGCACAAGAAATTTATAAAAGTTTTGTGTATATCATATCAATTATTATATTTTATATTCTTAAATTTACATTTTTTATTGAACTTATATGTTTCATTTTTCATACTTATAACTTATATCAAAAAAATAAGAATGCGGGTCGATCGGCACGGAGTGCCAGTCGACACACTAGTATAGATAAAGGATAAAATTAAATTAGTAATTTAGCTTGTGGTAAGAGAAATTATTAAATGTTTATTATCACGATTTTGACTAGACAACTTTGTCCGACCATTATTACCGTTCCTAGCTAACATCTAATGCCACCACTAATACCAACCACTACCGAAAAATCATGAAAATTGTCTCGAGTGGTTAGTGCTCTAATGGTTTGTGCTTTCATGTTAAAGTAGATATTCATGCTTCAACACTTACACATTATATTATTTGATTTTCATTTTTTTGCAACCTTGCCATGTGTTTATTTTTGTGGATGAAGAGTTTAGTTGGACCGGAGATCTTCAAATATCTAGGCAAGATTTCTTCTGAAATCTGGACGAAGGTTGACTTGGACCCGCCAGTGGAGATACCTAAGGTTCTCCAACGATCAAGTCAATAAACTGAAGAGGTAATGCTCAAGAGCAATAAATGAGAGGCAAACAATATGTAGAGAGTAATAATGACAAGTGATAAGTTCTAAGTAATACTTCCTATAGGGGGAGACCCCTATTTATAGTGGTTGAGATGGATGACATGGCTCTGGAAGGTACTGTTGGCATGACTGACCATTCTGGTCTATCCGGGGCTGATTTTCCCATGTTAGACGGATTTGGCAGACCCATACTCTATGCGTAGTTGACTTATAGGTGGTGTTAGGTCTGGTAGTTGTATTGCAGTTTGTCTTTGTCGTGTTGGCAGAGGGTAGGTGGAATTGTAGGTGGCGTGGCAGTATATTGTTGGCGGCGTGTCAAGCAAATGTGGTCCCAAGCTCAGCCTAATGGGTCCGATCAACGGGCATGTGAAATACTCTAACTAGTTGTGCCCGAGAGAGAGGACTATCCGGACCGATAGTATATCTGGATGACCGAGATGGAACAGTTGTCCTAGTCTAGTAGGATGCTCGGTAGCCGAGCATGATGGTAGACTCTAGGCCATCATCAGGGCTTGACTTGGTTAACACGTGGTTGGTCATTGTCAATTTGTCATCAAGCAGTTTTTGGCGCAAGGTACTTGAGTGTGGCTCTTTGGTCTTGCTGCCTTTTGTCCTTGTTCTTGGGTCTCCATTAGATTGCACTCGAGTATTTTCTGAATGGGCGGGATGAGCCGGTGACTGGGTCCTGGTCCATCTTTTCCTATAAATAGGGGGACTCTCCTTCATTCACTTCATTTTGTTTTTCTAAATTCTTCTGCTACTGAGCATGCTCTCCTATTGACTATCTCTCCCGTCTTCTTTCAAGTTTCCAAGCTTTCCTTTAGGTAATTTCTTTCCCTATATTTTTCATACTCTTTTGATAATGGCCTCCTCTGTCGAGCATGAGCCTAACTTAGATAGCATGGAGGATTTGACCAAGCCTCCACCCATCTTTACTATCCATTCCCGACGAACACTGTTTTCTTGAAATCCCCTCAAGTTGCCGAGAGGGTCTGCTAGGATCTCCAAGTTGAGGTTGGGGTCGACTACGCCTTCTACTTGTATGACATTTTCTCTCGAATGCTTGACATCTCCCTTTTGACTAGTCAGTGAAGAACTGGAAGATGGGTTTTACTAGGTGGAGGTCAAGGGGGTGCCTAGTCATCCATGGGCCTATAGACCGGATAAAAGGAGGCGATTCTCCTTTACTTGGAATGAGGAGTTCCATCAAAAACCTGGTCGGGAGGTGGATGCAGCCAAGGATATGTTAGACTAGCTGAAGGAAGGTGCAACCAGGTCTTGCTCGTCCTTGAAAATGGGGGATGGGGTCATGGAGCAGATCATAAGTAGGTTTGTCGGGTTGTCTGTGTGCCTAGTCAATTATTTGCCATATACCTAACCTGTTTTTGTTTCTTTTTCAACCGATATGAGTAGTAATTTGGACAAGACCCGTTTGCTGGCCAAAACTCTCAAAAGGGGCCGAGATGGAGCCTTTGCAAGCAAGCGAGCCCATACATCTTCTCCTTCATGGGCTCCTTATGCTTCTGATCAAGGATCGAACCCCCTTATATTCAGAAGTGCCAAGTGAAGTTGCTCGGCCCGTTGCCATTTTCTAGCTAGCCCAACCAGCGGTCGACTTGATAGTAGAATTTGGGTTTATCCTCCTTCGGGACAGGAGGTCCTCGCTAATGCTGACGTGCAGACAGCTAGGCATGCTAGGCAGAAATCCACTAGGAAGGGGAAAGATTCGGCTACCCGATATAGCTGGATTCTCTTGTTCATTCGGGTTGCTCAAGTAGTGGAATAGAACCTCTTAAGTCCTTTAGTGAGAGAGGTTAGGGACGAAATTTCCCTGTCCGACATGCTAAAGCATTTGTAGATGTCTCATCTCCTCTCGGCTGCAATGGAAAAATACTTCGAAGAGGAGGGGGTTCTCCTCAGCAGGGTGGATAACGACGTCCTTGCCACTCTTCAAGAAGTGTATTCGGCGGAACTGAAGAGTGTGGAAGCTTAGGCCATGGTGGAAAACCATGAATAAATGACCGATATGTGATGAGTGTAAAATTATGCTACATTTGTATTACATGAAACTTGCATTTTAGGACATAATTAGGACTTTAGGAATGCTTTTAGCTTTTATTTTTCTTTGTTCTAGTTGAGCTGGTGTTTTTGGCTATGTTGTGCAGTTTGGATGAATTGAAGCTAAAAAGAGTAGAGATTGGGTGCAAGAAGATACAATTTGGTGTTAAGGCTATGCAAAGACCAATTGAAGGGCAAAAAGAAGTCGTGGATATTATATTCTATTCCTATTTTTTAGATTTGTTTTGTTGGGCTTAGCCCAATATTTTGTAATTAGGATAAATGAGGGTTCTCCCTCAAACACTTTACACTTTAGATTACAATTCTCTAATTTAGAATTTGATATCCTCTTCTCCATCATGAGTGAGTAATTTCCTTTGTTTCTAGGATTAGGGTTATGCCCTTTTACATTTAAGAAACACTTGTTCTTACTTCTATTTCATTGAATGTTGTGATTTGAATAATTAAACTGAGTTTTATGCGTGTGAGTTGTCTGGCCAACAAATTACACCTCTTAGATACATTGGGGAATGACTGAGATGTGAACCCAACTATCTGATCATTCAGTTATTCAAACTAGAATCCTAACTCACAAGAGTAGTCTTAGGATTCTCGTGGGTCTCTGGAATTCAGCTTGGGTTGCTACAAAACAATTGGATAGAAATATCCAAGTAAAAGATTCAATTGATAATCGTACCAAGAGAGTAAGTGCGACTGTAATTGAGTACACATGTCGGTGCTCGAGAGAGGATGACACATATCAAAGACCAATTCACCCTCACAACTTAAAGTTCATGAAAAGGAGCAAAACAAGGATTTGTGAGTGTAAAAGCGATAACCTTTATCCTGGGAACTATTCCTAAATTAGATTTTAATCCTTTTTAATATTTTCATAATTATTCCTGTCAATTTCTCCATTGTCCTAAATTCAATTTTATTCCTTATTTGAGTTAAGTATAAATTAATTGTTATAATTAAAGGAATTTATCTGTCCTTGTGGGGTTGATATTTTATTACTTGGCGATATAATCGTGCACTTGCGATTTGCCCTATCATGTTTTTGGCGCCGTTGTTGGGGTCTGTGTCAAAATTTCTTCAATTCTCAATTAATTCATTACTTTACTCTAGTGTAATACGCGTTTTCCTTTTTCTTGGCACCTCTGCATGTTGCCCATTTGATTTATGCAAAGTTGAAATTACTACTCAGAGCTAGAAAGGACTTTCCATAGAAGAAGAAGGCAACAAAGAGAAAAAGCAAGAGAAAGACGTGTGTGTACAAACAATGGCTGAACGAGATGAAAAACCACTTCGCGATATGAAGCCCCTAATGCCCATAGTTCACGTCCAAGAATAATCCTCCCAACTATTGAGAAAGAGAACTTTTCTTTGCCATATGCTTTGATACAAATGGTGATGCAAAACTAATTTGGAGGAGGAGCTCATGAAGATCCGAATGCCCATATTGATCAGTTCTTGGAATTTTGTGAGACTGTAAGGATCTCTGAGGCTTCTGAAGATGTCATTTGTCTCTGTATGTTTCCATATTCCCTTAGAGACAAAGCTAAGACGTGGCTAAGGAATCAAAATGCTGAAATTCAAGCAACATGGCGAACTTTGGAGGAGGCTTTTCTCAACAAATAATTTCTCCTTCCAAAACTGTGCACTATAGGCACCTCATCCAAAACTTCAGTCAAAAGGATGGGGAGTCAATTACTGAAGCTTGCCCTCATCTGGGCATTCCACCATGGATGCTAGTTCAAAACTTTCATATGTAAGACTAAGATTGCAACTAAGAGGGAGGGGGGGTGAATTAGTTGAGTTAAAATTATGGCCACTTTTGTTTTTCAAAATCAAGAGTTAAGTGCAGTGGAGAAATTATGCAGAAAATTAACAAGTAAAAATCAAGAGATAAAGGAGAAGAGAGTACACCGAAATTTGATATTGGTTCACCTTCTTGTCCACTGAAGGCTACGTCCAGTACTCTTGCAGCACAAGAGATTTCTTCATTAAATATTTTGAGTTGTAATTACAATATCTCACCCCGAGACCTCTATGTATCTTACACACTCACTAATACTTATATCACTCTTGGAAACACCTTTTCCAAGTGAATCTATCCCTTTTCTTATCACACCCTTGTGAAAGAAAGTAATTTGCAATAACAATGAAGAATATACAACAATGGCAAGATTGGCTATACAAGTATGAAATATAATATCAATTGCAATCCAATAACTCTTTTTTATACTAAGTAATAATGCTCTTATAGTTTATAAAACTTTTGAAACACTTTACTTAAAGCAACTCAGAAAATTCACTTTGAAAGTTTAAGAACAAGTTGCAATAAGTGCAGAGAAATGTTTCAGAGAATTTTTAGAGTTAACTTGAAAGTTTGTGTAAGAGTTGTGTGAGAGTTATGTGTGTGTTGTACATAAGTTTGAATGCCTTTAAATAGACTTTCCAACCAACCATAACACCTCTTAGAAAGGGTAGGAATTGATTGAAATGAAACCATTTCGTTTGGGATGAAAACCATTCACTTTGAAATTTGAAAACTGGTGCAACAACTCTCAGTAATCGATTACAGGCTTGAGTAATCGATTATCCAAACTCGTTGTCCAACTGGGCATTTAAAATTTAATTAGAGTAATCGATTACAACCTTGAGTAATCGATTATCCAACTTTGCCAGAATTGGGTAACTTGTTACCCATATACAATAATCGAATACCATGCACAATATTTGTTGGATAATTGGTTTTCTCAGTCATGTAACTTGTTACTTAGATCAGATACAGTAACCTGTTAGACACTATTTTTGAAAATTGTTTTGTTTATACTTGAAGTGTTTCAATTTTCTTTAAAAATAGTTTGAGCATTACTACTATTGTATATTCAAGAGTATAGGATAGAAATACCTATTTAGACTTAGACTAATTTGTCTTGGAGCTTTGTCTTTTTTGTCTTCATAAGTATTCTTCCTTTTCTTCTTTTTGGTGATGTTGATGTCTTCATCAAAATCGTGTCAAGGTCAGGAGCAAAGATCTTCTTCACAATCTCCCCTTTTTTATGATGACAAATCAATATCTTCTTTAACAATGTAGTTTTCTGAGAGCAACATACTTTGAGATATGTTAAGATGACTTGAGTATGCTCCCCCTTTCATTTAGATTTATGTGCCTGGAAGAAATTTGATAGAAAATACATTTCTCCCAACTTTTCTCCCCCTTTTAACTTCATCAAAAAGTAGAAAAGCCAAGAATTTCCAGCATAATATATATACAACATACAATATGTATATGACAAGCATAAAAGTAATCATAAAAGGATATCACATAATAGAAAGTTAAAACATTGTTCAAACCATAACAACAAAAACAACAAAATAACAGCAAATTGTCCAAATCCAAGAAATCATTACAATCAGAAAATCTTAACAATAAAGATAATCTAAGACTCAGGCTCGGAGCTGTCTTTATCAATGTCCATGCTACTCATCTTAGAAGATAGACGATGAAGTTCAAACTGGATTTGTTGATTATGAGAATCAAGAGCATCCATCTGGTTAGTGATGTAGCCTCGAACAAAAAACAACTCATCCATAATCATCTGATTTGAAGACATGGCAGCAGATGAGGAAGATTGAGCATGAAAGTCAGAAGGTTGAGATTTAGGAGGGTTAGGATGGGCAGGTTCTGATTGTTCAACAGGAGTAGTCGGTCTTTTAGTTCTATGCTTATAATTGTGGTCATTAGAATTGAAATTAAAGCCCATTTTGTGGATCACGTCCATATCAATATGGCTTTCACGAAGATTAAGAGAGACCTTGGTTTCACCAGCAGTTGAAACACCGAAATATTCAATAATTTTGGTTATGAAGATTGCATAAGGCAAGGGGATTTGAGTTCCTCAAACAATCCACATTTGTCTCATTATCATCTGAGCTCAATTGATTTTGATGTTATAATTCATAACATACACCAATTGATGTTCTATGTCACTTATTTGAGAGTGTTTTGAAAATTTAGACAAAATGACATAGCTCAGAAAGTAATGAAGCAAACGGTCCTCAAGTTTAAGATGTCCAGCGGATAGGATATATCTATTCTTAATAGTCTCACCAAAGCCCTGTTGCTTACACATTTCTACTTCCCCTTTTGAAATTCTGCACAGAGAATAGTAAAAATATTTTCGATCATAGTTATCCCGTTCATAAACAATGTCGAAACCCGTTGTGCTACCTTGAGTGGGCATGTTACAACACAATGAGCTAAAAGTTTTCAAATCCAAAACAATGTCTTTTCCTTCCACATAGAAAGTAAGACGGTTTTTCTGGACGTTCAAGTTGTATTAAAATACTCTAACAAGTACAGGATAAATATCATTTCATTCACAGCAAAAATCGAAAAGTTTTTATTGTCATAAAAGATAATGAAAAATAAAATCTTCAAACTCAAAATTCCCTACATTACTGTATTTTGGAGTAAATATGGTTCGTCCATGAAAGTGATCCTAAAAGACTTTGTGTTGTTCATCATTTGCGAGAAGTCTTGCTAAATCCAGAGGGTTAGACTCCAAGAACGAAGTCCTTTGCTTCTTTTGAGTCACGTTAGTGCGTTGCTTCTTTGTTCTTGAAGAAGATGCTATGGATTGAGTTTTTGAAGGTTTTTAGGTTTTTGGGTTTTGGAGATTTGAGGTTTTTTGATTTGGTTCACTAGACACGAAAATGATGGCATATAGGTGTTTAGAATTGAAAATGTGATATGAATGGACACAAAAATCACTCAAAATGGATGAAAATGAAGATTTTAGGGATTGAGATGGTTGAGCACGAGTTGAGGAAGAAGATGAGTTTGAAAAAATTTAAAAAATGCAGAAAAAAAGGAAAATATATGCTAGTTGGTTATGGGTATTAAGAAATTCTACAGTCACATCTTTCTTTTGGACATGGTCCCTAAGGAAGTGATGCCTTATATCTATGTGTGTGGTTCTAGAATGCATAAGTGGATTCTTTGTAAGGGTAGCACTAGTATTGTCACATCTCAGAGGGGTGTAGCCTAAGTCTAAGCCATAATCTCGTAATTGTTGTTTAAGCCACAACACTTGGGCACAACAACTACCTGTTGCTATATATTCAGCTTCAGAAATGCTTAGGGCAACACATGCTTGTTTCTTGCAAGACCAAGAGACTAAAGCATTTCCTAAAATATGAAAAGTACCACTTCTACTTTTCCTCTCAGTTTTGCATCCATCAAAATCTAAATCTGAATAACCAGCCAAATCACATATACTTCCTTTTGGATACCACAATCCAACGTCAGTTGTGCCTTTAAGATATTTCATGATTCTCTTAACAACAACTAAGTGTGATTCTTTTGGTTTAGATTGATAGCATGCACATAGACATACAATAAATATGATATCAGGTCTACTGGCAGTTAAATATAAGAGAGATCCAATCATACCTCGATACTTTGATATTTCAATGCATTTAACTACGAGATCACATAGGAGTAGCTATTGGCTTGTAGTCATCCATATCAAATCTTTTCAGCAAATCTCTACAATGCTTGGATTGATTTACAAAAATTCCATTATCAAGTTGTTTGATTTGTAATCCAAGGAAGTAATTCAACTTCCCCATCATGGACATTTCAAACTCTCCTTGCATCATTTTTCCAAAATCACTACAGAAAACTTCATTAGTAGAACCAACAATAATACCATGTACGTAAATTTGAACAAGAAGAGTATGATGATTTATTTTCTTTAAAAAGAATGTAATGTCGACCTTCCCTTTGGTGAATCCTTTTTCAAGTATAAAATTGGTTAGACGATCATACCATGTGTGTGGAGCTTGCTTCAATCCATAGAGAGTTTTCTTTAATTTGTAAACATCAGAAGGATGTTTGTAATTTTCAAAAACCAGGATGTTGTTCTACAAACACTTCTTCTTGAATATATCCATTTATAAAAGCACTCTTTACGTCCATTTGATATAATTGAGAATTTAAAGAACAAGCATATGAAAGTAATATCCTAATAACTTCAAGTCTAGCAACTAGAGCAAAAGTTTCATCAAAGTCTATACCTTCTTCCTGATTGTATCCTTTGGCTATTAGTCTAACTTTATTTCTAACAATAATACCATTTTCATCAGATTTATTTCAAAATACCCAACGAGTTCCTATAACATGCCTATTTTTAGGTCTAGGAACAAGTTCCCAAACTTCATTTCTCTCAAACTGGTTTAATTCTTCTTGCATTGCAAGAATTCAATGTTCATCCTCGATTGTATCATCAATCTTGAAGGGTTCTATTTGAGAGACGAAGGCCATGTTATGACACGCAACTTCTAGAATTACATGGGTAGTAATACCCTTGATAATATCAACGATGATGTTGTCAATATGATGATATCGATGAGTTCTCCATTCTTTTGGTAAATAAGAGTGAATATGTTGTTCTTGAGAGAATAGATTATCATTCATTTTCAAATGCTCAGATTTAGTTGTAGAATCAATAATAGTATATTCATTGGAAGGGAACTTGGCAAGTCCTCTTCATCAAGAGTTAACTCTTCCTTTAACACAGGATTGGTTTCATCAAAAGATACATGAACTGATTCTTCCATGGCTAGAGTTCTTTTATTAAAAACTCTATAAGCTTTACTCATAAGAGAGTATCCTAGGAAGATACCTTCATCAACTTTTGCATCAAACTTTCCTAAGTTGTCCTTACCATTATTTAAAACAAAGCATCTACAACCAAATACATGCAAATGAGAAATATTTGGTTTTCTACCTTTGAAGAGTTATAGGGGGTTTTCTTAGGAATTGGTCTTATAACAACTCGATTCGAAACATAACATGCAATACTTACTGCATCAGCCCAGAAATATTTTGGGAGGTTAGTTTCATTTAACATTGTACGAGCCAGTTCTTCTAAATACCGATTCTTTATCTCTACAATACCATTTGTTGTGGTGTTCTAGGAGTAGAAAAATTGAGATTGATGCCAAGATCATCACAAAATTCTTCAAATGAAGAGTTTTGAAATTCTTTCCCATAATCACTTCTTATAGCAGCGATTTTTAGTGATTTTTCATTCTGAACTCTTTTAGCATAAAGGTTGAAGGCTTTGAATGCCTCATTCTTATGAACTAAGAATATAGTCCAAGTATATCTCGAAAAATCGTCTACTATAACAAGAGGATAGTAGTTACCACCATAACGTTTTGTCCTTGAGGGGCCAAATAAGTCCATGTGTAGTAACTGCAATGGTCTATCGGAAGAAACCATGTGCTTAGGTTTAAAAGAATGTTTTGTTTGTTTACTCATTTTACAAGCATTACATAGTTTGTCTTTAACAAAATTCATTTTGGGTAAACCAACAACTAAATCTTTCTTAATGAGTTTATTCAAATGGTCCATATGTATATGAGCAATTCTCCTATGCCAAAGCCATGCATCATGATTATCATTAGCAACTAAACATTTGATTTATTCCTAGAAGATTGTGCTTGAGTCCTTCAACATATAATACACCTTCTGTGGTTGTTGAGGGTGGCTTGCCAATTCTACTAACTCCAAGTATTTTTCCATTGTTGTTATTACCATATGTGACATAGCCTTTTTCCCTCGGATTGAGGACAAAAAACTTGTTTCTATCGCCCATCATGTGCTTTGAGCAGCCGTTATCCAAGTACCATAAGTTGCAGGCGACTCTCAAATTATCCTGCAAAACAGTTTAAGTTTTATTAGGTACCCAATCTTCTTTGGATCCTACATAGTTAGTACCTTTCTCAACCCATCTAAAATGACCTAGGGGTACACCTTATTTTCTAATTATGTAAGTATTTGGTGTATGTCCATGGTTTTTATAGTATGTACATGCGGGTTGATGTTTATGTATCCTAGATTTATTATTACTATTTTCAAATGCATGGATATTTTTTTTTTCAAAGTTTATCTTAGTTGAGACACTTTGTTTCTTAGAAACATAACTTTTTGAATAGTCGAGACGTGTTCGATCTGTTGAGTATCTTTGATCATTAATGATCTTTTCTAAACTTTTACTACTCTTGTTCATGTTATTAAGTTCAAGACTTAAACTTGAAACTTTATTGTCAAGAATAATGCAGTTTTGACATGAAGATGATGATGGTTTGTTTCTAAATGCATCTAACTCTGTTTTTGTTTTAGAAACATTTTTGCGAGTTTAACATATTCATCATGTAAGTCATTAAATGCAGTTTGTAATTCAGAAGAATATAATTGAGTATTATTTACCTCATCATCATCAGAATGATGAGATGCCATTAAAGAAAGATGTGATTTTTCTTCATTTTCTTGTTCAGAGGCGGAACTGGTATCATTGTCTTCCTAAGCAATGTAGGCTCTCCGTCCAGTACTCATTTCATTCTTCCCTTTGAAGTAGTTCTTTTTCAAGTTTGGACAGTCCATCTTCATATGGCGAGGCTTGCCACATTCGAAGCATGTGAAATTTTGATTTGAAGTGGAGGCGTCATTGTTCTTGGTGAATTTCCTCATTTGTCCAGTTTTACCACTCTTGTCCCTTTTAAGGAACTTTCTGAACTTCTTTACAAGAAGACTCACGTCTTCTATCTCTTCCTTCTCAGATTCATCTTCCGATGATTCATATTTGTCTACTTTCGCCTTTAGAGAGATATTCTTCTTTTTCTTTTCTTGCTCTTCATGTTGGTCAAGTTGACTGAGTTCTAATTCATGTTCCTACAATTTTCCAAACAAAGCAGCCAAATACATTTTCAATAAACTTTTCTTTTCAGAAATGGTCGTTACCTTGGGTTGCCACATTCTGGTGAGTGATCTTAAAACCTTCAAGTTCAAGTTACTGTTTGATAGTACCTTACCAAGTGCAATAAGGTGATTTGTAAGATGAGTAAACCTCTTTTGAAGATCCAAAATTTTCTCTCCAAGTTTCATATGAAACATTTCGTATTCCTGGGAAAGAGTGTTGAGTCATGATCTTTTTACCTCCTCAATTCCTTCATGTGCAGTCTCTAGAGTATCCCACATTTCTTTGGAAGGTTTGTAGTTTGATACTGTACAGAGCTCGTTAATGTCCAGTGATGATGTGAGGATGTTCTTTGCTTTGGGATCATACTGCACCTTCTTTTTATCTTCATCATTCCATGAAGATTTGGACTTTACTTCTCTTACGCTATTGATTACAGTGAAGGGTTCATATGGTCCTTCTTCAATTGCATTCCATATGCCCAAGTCTTAAGCTTCTATGAAGATTCTCATTATAATTTACCAAAAGTCATAGCACTCTCCAATAGAGCTTGGAGGGCGGTTGATGTTGGAACCTTCTCCTATGAATGATCTTAAGGTCATCTACAAGGAAAGTAGCTTGATAATCGAAGGAGGTTTGCCACAAGGAAGGGTCCTTGATAAGAACTAAAGTTAAGGCGCTACATCAATGATGATAAGCCTATAAACGTCATAAGGAGGGATCCTTGATAAGTTATAAGGGTAGGAGCAAGGCTCAACTAACAACGATTTAATCCAAATAAATTCAAACTTGTTATTTTATGGGAAATGACTTATTACATATATTTTGTAACTGCCTACATGGCTCCACGAAAATTGCACAAAATAAACAACTTTAATGGCCTAATTAAGACAATAAAAACCAACCAATGGTCATTGCAA
This sequence comes from Lupinus angustifolius, assembly GCF_001865875.1. Taxonomy (NCBI): domain Eukaryota; kingdom Viridiplantae; phylum Streptophyta; class Magnoliopsida; order Fabales; family Fabaceae; genus Lupinus; species Lupinus angustifolius. The sequence continues at coordinate 14,576,619 of NC_032028.1, read as the reverse complement.
TCAGCCCCTACCCCACACGAAATTCCATACAAAGTGTTATTATTTTGAATTCAAAAAACCACGTGTAAAAAGAAATAAATAAAACATTCTTAACTACAATAATAAATATCTTGGATTTGAACTTGAATGGCTTCATGATGAGTCACACAACTAAGGATGTCCAACTTCAATGTATTTCCTCAAAAAGGAAACAAAACCATACTCTTAACTTCATGGTAGTCATGTAAGGAAACTGTTTAACACGACCATAACTTCTTGGGCATATAAGGTAACTTCTCATGTGCCCCATAATGTTGATTGTGCATGTTATAAGTGTTGTAGTTCGAATTCAAATGCTTACTTGCGATAAGGCAACTATTGAACATGCTATACCAATAAGGAAACTCTCGTACATCCTTTAAGTGTTATTTTTTAATGTTATCACATCTCCTTCCAAGAAAGGCAACAAATCATTTCTCCTAATCTTTGATCTACACACCTCCTTTCAAAAAGGAAGTAATTCCTCGTTTTAAATCACATGACAATCCCTCAATAAGGTAAATAAATCATCCTCTTTTAAGTTATCATGTCAATCCACCAAAAGAGGAAATAAATCATTCTACATGTCTAATCCAAGAAGGAAAGAATTTTCCCCACAAACTTAAAATGTTTAATGGCAATATGAAAATACTAAAAATAAATGTGGGATAAAGGACCCCCACTTTATTAAATTCAACTTAAATTAAGTCATGATTTCCAAAAAACGGGGGGCCCGTTTGGATCATATCATATCCTATGTTGGATTACCATGAGTTTCAGGCAAGAACGATCGGCAAAGAAAGCAAACCACCCTTGGAGGTTCGCCACAAGGAAGGATTCTTGATAAGAACTAAAGGTAAGGCATCACACCAATAGTGATAAGCCTATGAATACCACAAGGAAGGATCATTGATAAATTCTAAGTGTAAGAGCAAGACTCAACTAACAAGGATTTAATCCAAACAAATTCAAACTTGTTATTTCATGGGAAATTACTTATTACATATATTTTTGTGGTTGCTTACTTGACTACACGAAAATTGCACAAAATAAACAACATTAATGGCCTAACTATGATAATAAAAACCAACTAATAGATGTTTGTAATCAGCCCCTACCTCACACGAAATTCCATACAAAGTGTTATTACTTTGACTTCAAAAAACTACCTATAAAATGAAACAAATAAAACATTCTTAACTACAATCATAAATCTCTTAAATTTTAACTTGAATGGCTTGATGATGACTCACACGACCAAGGAAGTCAAACTTCAATGTATTTCCTCAAAAAGGAAATAAAACCACACTCTTAACTTCATGGTAGTCTAAGGAAATTGTTTAACACAACCATAACTTCTTTGCATATAAGTTAACTTCTCATGCTCCCCATAATGTCGATTGTGCATGCCATAAGTGTTGTGGTTCGAATTCAAATGCTTCCCTCTAATAAGGCAACAATTGAACACACCTATATCAATAAGGAAACTCTCATGCGACTTTTAAGTGTTATTTTTTAATGTTATCACGCCTTTATCTAAGATAAACAACAAATCATTTTTCCTCATCTTTGATTCACACGCCTCCTTTTAAAAAGGAAGTAATTCCCCTTTTTAAATCACATGTCAATCCTTCTATAAGGAAAATAAATCATTCCATCTTAAGTTACTATGTCTATGCACCAAAAGAGGAAATAAAACATTCTACATGTCTAATCCAAGAAAGAAAGAATTTCCCCCATAGACTTAAAATGTTTAATGGCAATAATGAATATACTAAAAATAATCCTAGGCTAAATGTGGGACAAAGGGTCGCCACTTTATTAAATGCAACTTAAATTAAGTCATGATTTCTGATTGAGATGTTTGAAATATGTTATTAAATGAAGTCTCATATTGCCTAGCATTAGAATAGAGTATAATATCAATGTTGTATATTGGACTTAGATCCCTTGTTGTAATGTACACCAGATATAAGCACCAAATAGAAACACCCCATAGGTAGGTGGGCTCATGGGTGTGCTAGGGTTTGTAATCCTTATTCTCTAATAATATCTTGGTAGTCGCTCAGCACTCTCGGGGACGTAGGCACAATTGGCCGAACCCCGTTACCAAATTCTCTTGTTTCTTCTCTTCTATTTATTTTATGCACTTTATTTGATTGCTTGTGGCCAACGCTATGCAACGCTCACTTCCACTGCACCAACAATTGGTATCATAGCCAATTGGTAGATGGCTCTTAACCCACACAGCATATAACGGCTAAATAGGGTGAAGACGTGATGGCTAGACAAGGTGTGTCAAAGGTAGAGGCCAGGTTAGAGTAGACGAGTTGAATGAGAAGAAAACAGGGTGAAGCTGTGGTGGGGTGATGTATGTGTTGACCAGAATCCTAGAATTTCATGTACTGGATTAGGACCAAGGTGGAGATAGGGACTCAATTGCTGAGTTTGACCCAAAGACAGGTGCTGACAATATCTCTCTAGATGTTGAGAGAATGTTCTCATTTGAGATGAAAAATGAAATATTATAATGGTGTGTCTGAGACGTCATAGTGAAGGATGTTAATTTTTAGCAGATCCACAAAAGCACAAAGGCGCTAACTGACTTTGATTTAGGGTGTTAAACGAGCATTGACTTTGATGCAAGTTGTAACACGAGCATTAGTAGAGATACAGGAGTGTGACATGGGCATTGACTTGGATGCAAGGATGAGACATATACATTAGTTAGCATGGATGCAAGGTGTATGTTGTGGGTATACTCCTTATGGTGAAGTATGATAGTTCTTTTGAACTAAGATTGTCAGAGTAGGCAATGGTGGTAGTGGTTGAGGCTTTCCAAGAAAGCTCCAAGGTTCAGTTTGACAGAGTATTGAAGAGGATGATTGTTGGTGAACTTTTGTGTAGATGTTCCAATATATCGAAAGACTTCCTAGCAATAGGTGGCTAGGCGGCATGTTCAATTTGACGGCGGTACAGGAAACTGCACTACAAGTTTGGAGAGCTAGGCTCTTGGTAACATCGTCAAGGATACTCAGAAGGTCTATGTTATATGGGAGTAGTTAAAGAGAATTAGACATTGAGCAAGGTGAAGTCATATATTCACTAAGTTGGAGATTCTTGTGTAGATTTTCTAAGGAGTGAGATATTCGTCTATTTCACTCAAGGTGGAGATTGTTGGAGATGTTTGAAATATGTTATTAATGAAGTCACATATTGCCTAGCATTAGAATAGAGTAGAATATCAATGTTATATATTGAACTCATGTCCGTTGTTGTAATATGCACCAGATATAAACACCAAATAGAAACACCTCATGGGCAGGTGGGTCCATGGGTGTGCTAGGGTTTGTAATCCTTATTCTCTAATAATATCTTGGTAGCCGCTTAGCGTTCTTGGGACGTAGGCACAAATGGCCGAACCTCGTTACCAGATTTTCTTGTTTCTTTTCTTCTATTTATTCTATACACTTTATTTGATTGCTTGTATTCAACGTTGCGCAATGATAGCTTCTGCTATACCAACAATTTCTCAAAAACCGTGCCATACAAGTGGATATTAATAACTTGATTGCTAACATTTTTTTTTAGTCAGATGCACAAATGGTGTATGATTATGTGTACTTGGGCTAAGTTGCTTGCTTTGACACAACTTACAATAAAAGTAAAGAAAGTTGTCCCTTTGCTTTAGTTATTGGAGTTAACCATAGACAAGCAACTATTTTTGATACTATATTATTACATGACGAGACAATAGAAAAAGGTCAAGTGATTGTTTGACACATTTGTAAAGACGCGGCATGGAAACTGGCTTAAAGCAATTCTCACGGATCAATATCAAGTAATGGCTAATGCATTAGCTTCTTGATGGCCATATACATATGATTGACTTTGTATTAGACATACATACCATAATGTTGCAAAACATGTTCACCACGAAGGTGTTTCAGGAGCGTCTTGTCATGACTTAAGCATTTGTGTTTATGATCATGAGGATGAAAATAATTTTTTTAAAATAGATGGGATGAAATATTGAAAAAATACAATTTAAATGACAATGGTTCGTTAAAATCACTGTTTAGGTTGAGGGAAAAGTGACCATTTGTTTTTGGGAGACAAACGTCTTGTGCTGAAAGGAGTATTGCAGAACATAGTGAGAAGATGGATTTGAAAATCATTAATTTTATATATATTACATATAAACAATTATCATCCGAAATAATGAACTAAACCAATCCAACTAATAAATTTGATTAAACAGTTAGCAAACTTCAATCAAACTAAATTTAACTAAAAATATAATTCATTTTAAACTCAAAACAAATTTTGAATACATCAATTTTTTATTGAGTTGAGCACAAATTTAAATCAATTCCACTAGTTTTCAATCCTAGATAAAACTATATTACGTTTGTTTCTGTGACAAAAACCACTATCCATTCTATAGAGATATTATTAGTGAAGAGAGTAACTATTACACACTCATGAGAATAATGAAAAAAAATGCCTGTGAAATAAGACAATTTTTTCAAGAAAAGTTAACAATGCAATCATTTTTAACACTCCGTCTCATTTAATGATAAATGAATAAATGTGTGTAATATGATAGTTTTTTGGTACTACTAAATATATTTTTCATATTTTGGTAATGAACTAGTATCTTTCAAGATACATAGTTGTCACTTTCAATAAGTGTCGCTTCTAGAAATCAAAACCTTAATCTTTTGGTCTTTCTAGAGATCTAACAGAACATTACATCACTATATCAAGCCTTAACCAACGGGTGTTGGTTCAAGTGGTACATGTTTGATTCCCCTTAAGCAAGAACCCGGGTTCGAGTCTTGTGGATGGAAAAAATGCTCGTTGGGAGAGTTAGCCCCACTTACCTGTGGATGTGCCCGGCTCGGACAGGATTGCCTCCAGTGCGAGGATACCTGTGGGAAACAAAAAAAAAACTATATCAAGCCTTATTTATATATGATAGATTTAATTTAACATTAATCATTGATATATGATAAAACCTATCTACATTAATAAATTTATTTTCAATGCCATGTAGAATAATGATTATTTGTATGTTTATATATATATATATATTTTATAATAATTAATATATAAAATAATTTATAATTTATTGTTATATGTTAATCACTAAAATTAAGTATAAATTAATAGAACAGATAATGTATAATCTTGAAATTGTAAGAGAATATAATATATAAAATATTTAATTAAAGTTAGTATTACAACTATTTTTTACCGATAAGGCGATAACTATATTTTATTCATCCAACCCTTAATTTTGAAATGAAAAAACTCAGACCAATTGGATAGTGTCAAAGACCCGTTTTGATTGGCCAACAAAAACCACACATTAACCTTCCAACACTACTAATGCATTGGAGGAACCTATCCCCATGAACTTGTTCATTTCCCCAAAGTCATGGCTATGACTGCAGCATCAACTCTATCTCAATTTTCAGCTTATGTGCCAGTTTCATTCCCTAAAAAGTTACCCAGAAACAGAGTATTCATTAGAGCCATGTCAGAAAATTCTTCTACTTCTGTTAGCACCCAACAAGAACCAACACCACTTAGTGCTCCTCTTGATTTTAAGGCTCCTGAGCCTAAAAGATTTGAAGTGAGACCTGATATGAGAGGTGAGGTGCTTGGAGCTGCGCTTCCCTTGATTTTTCGCTTTGCTACTGGTGTTTTTGTTTCTGGGTAAGCCAATTCTCTCTTATTCTGCTACTTTTCTTTCTTTCTTTTTTAAAATATATACTTAATCTTCAAAGTTTTATGGGTGTTGTATGGACACTTAAAAATGATGTCCGGTATGTACTTCAACACTTTTCGATAATTACAACAATAACCAAACCTTTATTCCACTAGCTTTAAGTCGGCTACATGGATGATGTCGTAATGCTATATGAAAAATCATGTTCATGTTTCTTAACAAAACATTTATCTCTAAGTCTTTTTTAATCATTTTGTCTATGATTTTACTTTATACAATTTATGTTGTTGAAATTGTATATGGGTAGTATACTAAAATTATAATAATAATTAGATAAATGATGTTTTATAAAATTTTAATGTATGGCTCAACATTTTGAGTGGAGGTGAGTAGGTCAAAAGCGTTTAGCTCTATTTGTCACAACTGGCTGAAAAGTTGGCTGAAAGCTAAGAAAACCTATTGAAGGCTAAAAAACATTTGAGAGTTGAAAAGCCAGGGGTGGAAGCTTGAAAGCTCATAATTCATAAGTCAGTTGATGCGGTTTAATGTGGCCCACATTCGGTCTGATGCGGTTAGGCTGCGACCCGATGCGGCCACATCAATGTGATTGTCACACACTGTAATTGCAGGGTGATGTGGTTGTGTTGGTCACCACAACCGCAATATTGCTATCACATCATGTGATGCAGTCCAAAATTTGATACAACGGTCCCTTATTTGGCTTCTCAAATAGAGCCTTTAAAACCCAAGAGTTCTCTAAAAATCCTCTCCTTGCCATTCTGCTAGAAGGATCATGCTATTGCTTCTTGTGCTACTTTGGCCTTCAAAGTTCTACCTTTTAAGGCCATTTAGAAAGACTGGTTATAGTTAGTTCCCCCTAAAAGATGATTTTATTTGATGTTATATTTAGAATGTGAAGCCACCATCTGCGATCAACTTCCTCATATTTGAAAGATTGCTTCACTTTTGTATTGCATTACAAGTGAATGTAGACATTGTAGCTGAGCTGGCCAATATTTTGAATTTATTGTGTTCGGGTGGAGCTATTAAACTGTTAAATTTATTTGTTCAGAGAAAGTAGAAAATCATAATTAAGAAGTCTGTTTTACACTGGAGATTTTCTTTCTGTTGATTCTAAAAAAGTTATGCTGAATGCATAGATTATGACCCAATTTAGCTTTCATACAAAGCAGTATCCAAAAGCCAACTCAATATAATTTGTGTAATTTTATTCTATTTGAGGGTATCCTTAATGTACTTATGTGAACATATATCAAGATACTGGTACAAATTTTGAACTTTGGTGTTTCTGTTGTTATATGGCAGGTATTCTTTTTCATTTGTTCCTAAGGATGAAATTCCACCAGGCCAATATGCTATGTTGGAATTTAATGGTATCACTTACCTATCATGTTGATTATTCTTTTGCTTAATTTGATCAGTTGTATAAATATATCTGATTGACCTTCAATTGTCAATTACAAAGTGGTAATATTTAAAGTTGCATGCCAAATTGCTCTTGGTTAAGTATGACCTGGATCACTCTTTTGACTTTGCGTACCTTTTGCCATGGAATTTTTCTAAAAGAATACATGTAATCCTCGCTGGAAAATGTTCCAAGGATGCATATTTTTCTTATCACTTGTTACTGTGAAAATGCTGAACATGTCATGTTAAGCTGCTAGGTGTATATAAATGTTAAATTTCTTATTTGATTGATTGAAATCACAGTAATTTTACCAGCATACATTCCTATTTTCTTTGATCTGGCTCCTTATTTTGATTTTAACTTAGTAGCACTGTTTCAGGCTATAAGCTGAAAGAAACATCAAAAGCTAACTTAAGCCCTCGCCCAGAGAAGCCTATTGAGATATATGAATTTGAGAGGTACATTACATTTCTTTGTCTATTTTAAAAAAATATGAGTTTAGTCAGTTTGCATCGGACTATATACATGCTTCTTTTTTCAAAGCAAATATATACACCTAGCTTTGTGTTTTGCTTATTGGACCCTTATGTTAATCTTTTGTCGTCATACATTCCACTCTGAGTAATTTAATTCCACATATTGTTTCATGTTCTAATTATGTGCTGTCACGGATCGCCTGCAGTTGTCCATTTTGTCGAAAGGTATGGATTTTGGTTTTGATGTTTTGAAATTGAATTTTTTCAATAATTTTCATGACATTTTTTTATTTAAAGTTTTGCTGTCTGGAAAATGTTTATTCCACGCCACCTTTTTAGGTTCAGGTAGTGTAGGGAAGAGAAATGAAGGAGATGTGATGGGAATGGAAGAGAGATATAGAAAGAAAGATAAGGTGTAAAGGGAGTGTAGGAGAAAAAAGTGTAAGAATATCCTTACTTTTGTAGTTTAGTGGGTACACTCTTGTTATTATGTTTGATGCAAGTCACCCAAATGGGTGTTTTACAATGAGAGGAATATTATATTGCTATAATGTTTAGTCTTAAACAACCTCAGGTTTAGTTTCTTGGAATTTGATTTTCAAGATTGGCAAGGAGAGGGATAAACTCTAATTTTGACATCCAATATTGTGATTAATTGAAATACTTTCCTTTCCTTTTATCTATTGAGGGAATTATCAGGCACAGTTACAAAGTCAGCATTCAAAATATTACTGGTTTATTGTTGAATAATTGCATCCTCCTGTTATTATTATATTAGCAGGCCCTTTTTTCGCCATAGACTAATATTTTGACAATATACAGGTTAGAGAAATTGTTGCTATTTTGGACCTTGATGTTCTTTTCTATCCTTGCCCAAGAAATGGCCCAAATTTTCGTCCCAAGGCTGTTGAGATAGGTGGTAAAAAGCAGTTCCCCTACATGGTAATGGTCATCCTTATAGCATACAAATCTAAATTAGTAGTTTCTTGTTATGATTTGTGACGTTATGAAGAGTAAATCCAGTAACTTGATACTTTAGTTAAATGAGTGCAAAAACTACCCTGTAGTTTTTCATGAATTTCTCTGGAATTTTGCACCAAATCTCATTTTCAAATTGGCTCTGAAGCTTTTCCATACAATAGTTTTACTAGCTATGTTTGTACCTTTCTTCAGTTGCCTTATCACATGCCTCGTGATAATTGTTACCCAGTATCTGAGTAAGAAATTATATTTTTCTTGGTTTCAGGTCGACCCAAACACCGGCACTTCGATGTATGAATCCGATGACATAATTCGGTATTTGGTTGGCCAATATGGTGTGTGCCTTCATATTTACCCTTTTCTGTGTTGTGTGCATATGTTATATAGTAGTCTTTTTCCCATTGCATTTTAGTCTAACAAAAACTAGTGACACATGTAGTAATTGGAGAGAAGAGATTACCATCATACATTTCAAAAATGTGTATTTAGTCACTTTTACTCTAAATTTCAAACCATAAAAATGGGAAGTTTAGACAACTTATTTTACATATCTCAAAACATCTTACTACAAGGAAGCATATATATGGTAAGCACTATCTAACAATATCGCAGCATTTCATTTTTTAGAACTTTCATTCTCATGTAATGTTTAATTAGTTGCATGATAATTTTGAACGCAATACTGAAATATATCTGATTGTTGAGTGTTGACCATTCGTTATCTATTCTTTAGGTGATGGAAATGTCCCTTTTACTTTATCACTCGGATTTTTAACGGTTAGAGTCCGTTTCCATTAATCTTTAATAGCATTGCAGCGGAAAGTTTAATTCTATCATTCATTTTAGTATATAAAGGCTATCTTTTGTGCAGACACTGACTGCTGGTCTTGGTATGATTGCTCGTAGCGGAAAGGTATAACCGTCGTTACTTCTATTTCTTGTTAAAATGTGGATTTTAACTTTACATTACTTAAAAGTAACCATTTCTGCAAAATCAATGGAAGAAATTACTAGCATATGCCGAGATTTCTAGTAGACTGCTATGCATGAATATCATTTTTAGTTGTTATTGAGATTTCACTTTTATTGGTACAAAAATAATATAGCCACCTGATTTTTGTTTTTCAGGGTTCTAAGTATACTCCAGCAAAGTTGCCTCCAAAGCCACTTAAATTATGGGCATATGAGGTTAGTAAAACTAAAATTATGCTTCTTAATGCTTAATTAACTACGGGCTCATAATCGTATAGTTCTATCACTAGATTTTTTTTATTGATATGCATTTGCAATCTAGCCATTATCTGCTGCTATGGAATTTTAAATGTAAAATACTTATTTCTTTCAGGGGTCTCCTTTCTGCAAACTTGTACGTGAAGTACTCGTAGAATTGGAGCTGCCACATGTGCAAATCAGGTAAACTCCATATTTTCTGAGCAGCCAGATGTTAGTTTTGATGCCCAATATGAAAAAAATATTTGAACTTTTGTTATTTTCCCGACATTTATCTTCGTATGGGGCACCCCTTGTGATCGTATCAGTTGGTCATGTGAAGAATCTTCACAATTTTAGTGTCTATAGCTGAGGGATCTAGCAGTCATGGATAAGACATTAATAGAGCTGTCCTGTTATGTTTTGTTCTATCCTTTTGGTGGAACTAGTGTTTAGTTTTTAATCACATTTTGTCGTATTTATAAAATTAACCAAACATAGAATAGAACTCATATTTTGTGCTTCCTCATGTTCTAATACATCAACACAAATGCTATCTCATTACCTTCACTTCTGCAACCTAGACCCTGTTTCCGCAACCGAAATCCCCACAAAGTGCAAAATCCATCTTCTAACTCCTTCTCCAATCTGCATTAGTTAGAGGAAAAATACCTTTATGCATTGCTACCAAGAAAAAGCTATAAAATGTTTTAAAACATCAATGCATGCTTCGTAATTAGAAAAGAGAGGTTTGATGCATGAGACTCTCATCTAGTGGGATTTAGGATATTAGATGTACATAATCATACCCTCATAATTGTTCTTAATAAATGTCATACAAAAAATGAAGGGTGATGTAACATAAAGTTGCAAGACTTTTAATTTTGACGTTTTTAACTTATATACAACACAAGCTAGTTTTTTGGGTACCATTTTTCTGCTGATATCAACTCATTGGTTTTGTCATTCATAATTTCATACATCAAAATTTCATGGACATATAGGAGTTGGGTATATGAACTCTGCATACTTTTATATTTCCATGTTACTCACTTTAGTATTTCATTCTAGTTGTGCCCGCGGTAGCCCGAAACGACAGATTCTATATGACAAAACTGGACATTTCCAGGTACTTGATTTCTTTCATTCCTAGCTTTTCCTGATAAGGTACTACTTGGTCAACCATTAATGTCAAAGTTGTTGATTATATTTACAGGCACCATATTTAGAAGATCCAAACACTGGTATTGGAATGTTTGAGAGTGGAGAAATTATAGAGTATCTAAAAACAACTTATGCTCTTCAATGAGTGATGTTATAAGAAGAGGACTTGTAACCCAAGGTGCAGAAATGTCTGCGCTCATTTTCTCTTGTAAATGTAATTGGAAATGGTCCTAATACTGGTATATTAATTTGTTATTCTATCGAAGTATTAAATAATGGTATCAAGTGCCTCAACATTCAACAATGGTTTGATGTGGTAATAAAAGCAATGGCTTCCAAGGTTATAATTCAACATTGAAAATGATTTTATTGACTTCAACTTGGGAAATTTATTAATCCTTGATAGATGTGTTATTACTTTGATCTTCCACATATACATTAATTTAGTTCTTTAATTATAGAAAATGTTTTTGATGTTGCTTTTTGACTTTTTCTGTGTATGGACTTCAAGATTCAGAGGTTAATGTCAATTTCTGAGTGATTAAATTGATGTTAGTTATTTTAGGCACTGAATTTTTACTTCAGTTGTTGGAGGTGGTCTACTAAATATTTCGAATAACTGGTTCGTGTTTAAAGTGAAAAGGCATTAGCGTAAGTTATTACTTAAACTTTTATGAATTTACTGAGAAGGGGAGAGGTTGGTCAACCTTCTAATAACATATACTAATTTAATCAACTTCTTCTGTTCTCTATCTAGATGAGCACAATATAAAATATAAAATAAAAAAGTCACACCCTCAGTAAATTATATAAATCATTTTTTTTTTACTTATACAAATTACTTTTACATATATGATTATACCGACTATTTCTAAAGATAAATAAGTGTGACTTTTTAAGCAAAAAAATAGTTATCAGTGTAATTAATTAAATAAAATATGATATATTTAAAAACAAGTTCAAAAAGTATAAAAATTAATGTCTAGTTATTACTTTTGATTTGTTATAAACTGCACCAATAATTCTACGGAGAGGTTTAAACCATTCTTAGACTATATTATAACAAACAAAAAATAATGAAGATATATTCATTCTTATATTATTTGTACTTGTTTGCACAAAATATCATATTTTGTTTAACTTAATTATGCATATCACTTTTTTGTATATAATTAAGGGTGATTTATGTATGTATAAAAAATAAGTTATTTGTGTAATTTTACTAAAATTCAGAGATATTAATATAATTTACTCTAAAAAAACACGTAGCATTATATTATTCAACATTAAGGCTAAAATGTTCAAATTTTTAATGCATACATATTTTCCTCCATAATCTCATTTCTAAGCTGAATTTAAGAATTATTAATTTTAGGTTTATCAATGACACATGTGAACTGAACTTGAATCAATAGGTTGTAGTTAGGGTTAGCAATAGAGAGAACTATTAGAGATCTTCATCCATGTAATAAATTGTTTTTCCAGACTAAGTGAAAGAAACATATAAATGAATTTGAAACACGTTTTGACCCAAAGACTTAAGATATTAGATTTATGGGTTCATCCACTTATATGTTTTTCAAGTCATTCACTTCAACACAATAAGGGACTTCTTCACACTTTAACATGAACCAACTTGATATTAGTTTGAAATTTGGTTGTTATTTAGCTTGATAAATTTGGCTCATGAATTAAACTAGTCGAACTTGAGCTAAAAATTAAGCTCATTAAATAATCGAGTTGAACTTGAGTCAAATACAATTTAATTTGTTAGGTTCATAAACTATCTCGATTATATATGTGTAAATATTATGTATATTATATATATAGAGGAAGGATCAATTTATACCTAATTAAGTTACTTTAATTGCATTCAATCTCGTATATTCATTTTTTAAAATTTAACAGACGAAAGGGATGACTGAAAGAAGAATCTTATAAGATTTTTAAGTTTTAGTCTTTGGAATTAGAAAAAATGAACGAATAAAATTGTGTGAAAATGTGTAACTTAATTCTGTAATATATATATATATATATATATATTATATATTATGAGATTTGATAATCTGGGTACTAGAAGGAGTAGGTTAGTATTATGTAGATGTGTCAAAATGAGTTACCCGGACGAGTTTGAGCTAGCTTACATCAGGGTCGGGCTAAACTAGACTGGACTAAAAAGCCCGAATATAATTTATACATATCAAATTGTAGTTCAAATCTGCCTTAAGTGAGTTGCAGGTTGTGCTGGACTGGCCCACATAACAATAAAAATTATTTATTTTAATTTTAACATATTTAATATATGTATCATTTGATATTAATATATAACTTTTTAACACACTTGTTATATCCAATGCAACCGAACTTATAGATCTAATGTCTTGTGTTTGAGTTAATATGTGATGTGAAGTCCACGTATTTGATTTTTAACATAACTCATTTACTAAATCTCTCATTTCTATTGGACTCTCACTCACGAACACAATATAATTTGTAACTTCACTTTAATATATAAACATTTGGATACTATCAAAATAATATCAATTTGCTTTATAGTAAGAGTTTAAAATATGTGCAACTGACAGAGTAAAGTTTTTTACACTGTCAGCACATCATCTACCATTGACTTGTATTACTTTTGTTTGATAGTCAATAGTGATTAATAAATCAATGGTGAATAATTTGTTAATAGTATAAAAAAATTTACATTAAATTCTTATAGTAATTATAATATAGACTAAGTTTAGAATGAATTCTATATGTGAAAGCATAATTGGTTCATACATAAACAATGCTAAGAGAATAAAATAGATACTGTGAATGCTTTGAACGTACAAATATGAACGAGTTAATAAACTAACAAAAGCAGAGATTACACATGGGTACTAACCTTTTTCATATCGACCTTTGTGATTATACTCTTCCCTTTTCAATATTTTTCATTCCCTTTTGTTACTCTAGATGTATATGTTTTTTTATTAAGAGGATTGTTTTAGGGATTTTTCTGGGGTAATTTCTATGTGCACCTAGCCTCCTTAGTTATAGTAAAGGAATTTGGACATGTGCAAATAAAATGAAATCTCTCAATTAATTTTTTGGAGAAAGTTAAAGATAAATATTCCCTTAGCCATAAGTCATATTTTTTGCTTTAATTAAAATTCAAAATTTTGATTTTTGTCATTATGGTGTTTAAAATTTGAAATTTAAATTTAATAAAAATCATAAATTAAAAATTCGAATTTAAATTATTTTTTGTGTCAGGATGCCTAAATAATGTGAACTTTCAATAGAAAATACTAAACACATTTATTTTATTTATTTGTCATTTTTAAAAATGTATTTTGTGTCAGATAAAATTAGGTGTTCACAATTGTCATCTTTACTTGTTGCTTATTGAATATTATACAAACTGATGTTTCAGTGTTGTCATGATCATTAACTAGTAAATAAATGAACACTAATTTTGTCGTGATACAAAAGACTTTCTATTGTGGTGTGATAGAGAATAAGGTCGAAATCAAGAACGAGGGTCAATATATTGTTGGAACATATGGAGATAAAGATAAAACCAAGGACGCGAGTCGATGTACTTTCGGAATTTTGGGGAAAATATGTGAAACCAAGAACACGGATCAGTATACTGCCAAAACTTGGAGGCACAAAGATAAAACCAAGGATATAGGTTGGTATATTGTTGGACCTTGGAAATTAATTTCACATCAGACTCGGGATCCTAACAATATTGTTTGAAAGCTTAGAGGTTCGGGGTCCTGGAAAACAATAATAGAAATCACATCAAGCTCGGAAAGTAATATTTGAAACACTTTAGGCATAGGGTCCTGAAAAGTAAGATTTGAAACACTTCAGACATAAAGTCCTTGAAAATATAATTTTAAGGCACATCAGGCACGGGGTCTTGGAAAGATTGTTTTGGAAGCATGTAGGCTTGGGGTCTTGAAAGTAAGAATTGAAACACTTCAGGCATAAGGTCGTGGAAAGTAAGATTTGAAATACTTCGGGTACATGGTCCTAGAAAGTATGATTTTGAAGTACCTCAAGCACAAGGTTTAGAAAGTTAGATTTGAAACACTTAGGGCATGTGGTCATCGAAAGTAAGATTTGAAACACTTCAGGCACAAGGTCATGTAAAGTATGATTTTGAAACACGTCAGACACGGGGTCTTAGAACGTAAGATTTGAAACACTCTAGGCAGAAGATCCTGGAAAGTATGATTTTTAAACATGTTAGACACACAGTCCTGGAAAGTAAAATTTGAAACACTTCAGACACGAGGTCCAGAAAACTATGATTTAAAATACTTCAGTTATTGGGTCCTGGAAAGTAAGATTTGAAATACTTTAGGCACGAGGTCCTGAAAAGTACGATTTTGAAACAAGCCAGGTGTGAGCTCTTGGAAAGTAAGACTTAAAACACTTCAGGCACTCGGTCCTGGAAAGTATGATTTTGAGGCACGCCAAGTACGGGGTCATGGAAAGTAACATTTTGAGGTAATCATGCATAGGGTCCTAGAAAGTTGGATTTCTATACAATTCGGTAGAATAGTGTAATGGTATGTTTGATTGGGATATGTAGTACATGAAGTTCATGTTGATGTTTGTACTATAATGGTTAGTCTATGAAGGTGATTGTGCATTGATTAGTATGGTGATGCATAATGATACTTATGATGTATGTAAATGAGATGTGGTTAATGTCTAATGTAAGAGAATTAAGGGTTAGGGGTAAGACTCATGCACAAATATTCTAATGTATCAATCATGACTTATTTTTCTTTTTGTATGACATTCATCGACTTTTGTAAACACGACTAAAGCAACCATTTCTTATTGTTGGTGATTAGCATGATTCAATGGTAGCTTAAAATTGCCTCAGTTTGCTTAAAGGTAGACTTTTTTAAGGCAATTCATACAATATGCCCCATTGTTATCGTGCGGAGAAAGACTAAACCCATGATTTTGCTCTATTGTAGGCGGACTTGGAAATTCCTTTAAAGTTATGTCTTGATAATAACAAAAATTGTCCAAAGTGTACCTGTTTTGAACACTCGTCTTCAGTTAGGAGGCTATAACTTAGATTCTCTAAACAATTGCCTCAGTTTGTATCATTGAGGATGAGTTGTAGTAACTCTTCACCTTGAGGGTGTCTATTTAATTTTTCTTAATTTTTGCTCATAATATCTAGCATAGATATATATCAGGAATTCTCTCATTTTATTACAATCACAAGTCACTTTTACATGTTTTTCAACTTAGAATTGTTCTCATATAGGAAAAAATTAAAATAAAGTAGCATTTTTACAATTATTTACAAAAATATAAAATTAACTTACATATTATATTCTTGTCAACAAGCTTCTCAAGGAGAGGAATTCTCTCAATCTCTCCTATCATAATATGACATATGTACTCTTAATTAGTTTATAGAAAGATGTAGTGTGAGAATAAAGTATTTATTTGTACGAGAAAATAAACTATTTCATTCGCCTACTAAAATATAAATATGTCTTATTTAACTATTTTTTATAAAACTATTTCTAAAAACTAAAAAAATAAGATACATGTCATAATAATAAATGAGATAGTTTATATTCTTATAGGAGGAGATTTGTTTTTTTCCTTCTTATTCAGTGTGTGCACTTTTAGAAAGGGTGATAAATGAATGAATGACACACAAACAAGCATATTAAAAAAAGGCATTTCTTACGCATAAAAAATGGAAATTACTTTCATTTCTATCTTATTAATTGGGTATTACAAAAATAATGTGGGAACTACTTTACTATTACCTATTATTATTAATTTAGGTATTAAATCAATTATCATTTATTTTCTTCAATAAAATATTGGTTTAGTGGTGTAATATCTTATTATACTATGCTAAAGGCCTTGATGGTTCTAGGACCCAGAGGCATGATATGCAAAATAGATTAAAATTAAAACGATAAATATTGTCAATTATAAAATGATACACTAACCAAAAATTACAAAAATTTAAATATATTTAATGAATAATTATATATTTTATAATTAATTTCTATATGATATTACATTTTTTTTGTACTACCAAGGGTATCTCCTTACCTTATGGGTAAGGAACTAATTCCTTTCGGGTGTGTGGTTGCCCCTCCAAATAAGTGACACTCTCAGTAATTCAATCATTAACCTTTTGGTCATCGTGAGGATCTAGCATAGCCTTACACTACTAGACCAATGTTTTGTTGGTATATGATATCACATTTTAAAATCGTTGAATGGTTAGTTCGTTGTCAATTTTGAACACTTTTCGCTAAATATAAGTCATTAGACACTCATTCATTCATGCATCTCCCATTCGATTATGAAACCTATATTTCACAATTTTCATAGTTGAAAAACTATTTCTACGATTGTATTGATAACTTGAAAAGAATATAAACTAATGGATAAACAATGTATTTTTTATTTTAAAGCAACTTAGCTGAAAGATGATTGATTCCTTTCAAAGAAATAAATTCAACACTTTTATACATATCAATGATGTAAATATCAAGTTGGTTGTCAGATATCACCAAAGCAATTGAACAAAAATGATATGGATAAAACTTTGTAAATTCAATCAATTTTGTCATATCAAAATTATAGAAGAAATTGTTTTGACTAAAATAAGACATACAAAAAATAAATGAGTATTTTCTAAGAGAAACAATTATGAAGTTCCTTAAACTCCATATCACAATCTTATAAAATAGTTCAACATGATAACGATTAGTTATTTTCACAAAATATATGTCATTTACAAAGAGAATTGAGACCTATAAAATTTTAAGTGATATACATTTTCTTTTCAAAAAGATTTAAGGTGTGCAATTGCACACCCTCAAATGCATGTGGCTTCGTCCCTGGCTAAAGGTTAATATTTGGTATCTATAAAAAACATATGTTGGAAAGTGACAATCTGGTACCTTCAAAAAACATTAATTTGTTACTGTGAGGAAATACTTTGATTATATTAAAAAACACAATTTCTAGCCTCTAAGTTATTAGAGAATAAAGTATCTCCTCTCATATTTGAAGATAAGTTATTTCTTCCAGTTATTAAAATCATGACATATATCATATTTTAACTCTTTTCTACACAAACATTTTTAAGAACTAAAAAAAATAAAATATATATCATAATTTTAATGGTGGAATGAGATAATTTATATTTTAATATGAGAAAATATTTTATACTTTTTAACTTAATTAAGAAATTGACATTAATAATCCACTTTGGTGTCTTTCCAAGGTTGTCTTATTTATTTCCAATCTACATAGGAAAAAACTATTGTATCTGCATATCCAAAGTAGACGAATCACTTGCACCTTGAAAGAGACGAACATGGACATTCATTTTTAATTAGTTTTAGACTTGAGATTTTCATTGAGATAGCTAATTAATGATAAATGAGAGGTGTCTATTTTTTTTGGGTACATTGGGAGGTGTTTATCATTTCAAGTATTGTGGTAAAGCGTGACTATCAAATTTCTAGTATTCAGAGGTGTCTATGATTTCAAGTATTGGGTAAATTGAGAGGTGTCTATGATTTCAAGTATTGGATACATTGAGAGGTGTCTATGGTGTCAATTTTTTTGGTGTTGAGAAAATCATATATCTCCTACAAATCCTCTTATATTATAAGAAAAATAATTTATGTCATAAGTAACATATAACATATTATAAGTAAGATATATCACTTTATTATGAATATGAGGATTTAGTTGAGAAATATATCATTACTTATTTTTTGTATTATCTTATTTTCCTAGTTGTATTATGTTAACGAAGAGTTCGATTCCCTAGAACAACATTTGTAAAAAGACAATTATGCACCATTAAAGAGATTAGTTCTTTACTCATAAGTTGAGTGAATGTATTTGATAATACCAAAAAAATACATACATGATGGTGAACCAGTGCTTTTAATGTTTCACCTTCTATAGCATCTTAATCTTTTTTTTTGTACAATCGAAAGAAAAGAAACAAAAAAAAACTAAAAGATGGGGAAAAGATCCATTTGCATAATGTTGAACGCTTTTGTAGGTGGCGTGTTCCAAGAAATTGAAGGGACATTTTGATTCAAACTCATTTTAGCCAAGCAATCAACCAACATGTTTGCTTCTCTCAAGGTATGTTGCACTCTCACTTCCCAATTTCTACTAAACAACTCAAAGATATTTTGAAGAATATGTCTCAATTGGTGCAGGCGAGTTTGAATTTTCTTAGTGACCATGTAGATTGCTTCAAGACAATCACTTTCTAGAATAATAGTTCTATGACCCTTGTTCCAAGTCAACCGACGACCATGCTCCCTAACAATCAACTCAACTAAGATGGGAGACCTAGTTCCAAACTTAGTAGAAAGACTAGATAAACAAAGTCCTTCATGATTGCGGATAGTTCCTCTGCCTCCAATTGTATGATTACAAGTAAGACAACTATCATCCACATTTAGCTTCACCCAACCAGCCTTAGGAGTACAACAATGAGTATTAGCCAAGGCGACTTCGATCAAAAATACATCCTTAGAGTACCAATCTCTAAAGTCTTGATGGACATTTTTGGAGACCAAAGATATGTCCCAAGTATTATTTCCAAAAAGAGTATTGTTACACCACCCCCAATACCACGAAATTTCGGCCAAAAAGAGTCTTCCATTGCTAGTTTTAGCATTACCAACCATCCAAGGTAGGAAAGAATGACTATCCCAAAAGCCCTGATTATTAAAACCCAAATGTTGCCATAAAGGGTAGAGTTGCACCAGTATCTGAAAGTGTGGAGAAGATTCTCAGTAGACGAATAATACCGAGAGCACATAGGAGAGGTTGACATATATCTCCTAAAACAGAGAGAGTTAGTTGGCAAGGAATCATGAACACTAGCCAACAAAGAAACTTAACTTTTTCTGGAACATGCAACCGCCACAACCAACTCCATATGTTATGGGAAGTCATGGTCTCTTCATTGCTCTTTATCCACCAATAACCATTTTTTGTTATGTAGCACCTTGTGGCACTATGCTCTCATATCCAAGAATCAATATAACTCAAAGAAGATGGAACAAGAATGGATTGAATGGCATCCCGCCCATGGGTAGGAAGCACAATGTAAAGCACAATGTAAATGAAGCTAAATTCCCACATGCAGTCATTCCAAAAGTCCTTTAGTTGCAACTGAGTGTCTGAAATTTGAACATAATCCACCAAGTTACATAGTTTACCCATGACAGACCAATTGTCATACCAAAATAATGTGTTACTGTCCTCAAGCTGCAAACTGAAACCATTTCTCAGAGTCATATTCGCTTTCACTATACTCTTCCAGACTAGAGAGGAAGTGGGTCTAATGGGAGCATAAATCATGCAACTATAGCATCTTAATCTCAAACAAAATAGGTTTATCAATGTACCACAAAAATAAAAGGATAGTGTTTTAAAAGAGTGAACACACGTTCTACTCTTTAAAAAAAATTCATGTCTAACAATTTGAAAATCGAAAAAATAATAATTTAGATTAATATTTAAAGATCATAAATATGAATAGAAATAGTCTCTATTTAGGGTATTAAAAAATGCTAAAAAATTTAATTTTATCCACATTTCATTTTTGGAGGAACCATTTTAAGATTTTTATAATTGGTATACACACAAAATTTGAGGGACCAAAATAAACTTTTACTTAAAATTTGACATACAGCTCAAGAAGTATTGATAAGAATTAATTTTTTTTAATTGAATTTTTGAAATAGTTTTATTGAATTAAATGTAGGTAGCTAATATCATTGACACAAATATAAATTTGGTTGATATTCCCAATAAAATAATTGGGAATCACTTTACCAACCTGAACTGACAAAATAAATGATCTCACAAGCTAATAAAACACAAATACTAGGTCCAAATACAATTCAACATAGTAATAGAGATTTTTAATTGCAAGGAACATAAAAACAATACTCTATTTATTCACTTACAATTAAATAAGTTTATGTGGCTTTACATATTTCCAATACAACTTTAAATGAAACAATTTCACATATAGCACATGATGAATAATAATTTTGGTTGTTTGTTTTTTATTAAATAAATTCAATTAATTGTATTTTAGTTGATTTCTTTAATTCATGTAAAATTAGTAAATTACTTTATGACATGAAATAAATATTACATCAAAATAATTTAAACTCATGCGCTAGTTTTCCATCTAAAAAGCAAACTAGTCATTCATACATCAAAAAAGAAATTAGTTATTTGTATATTACTTATTGAATATAAGAAATTTTAACTATCCTTATATAATTCTAATAAAAAGTTCAATTGAAACAATTTTCATATACTACATGTCAAATTATTATAATAATTATTTTTATTAAATCAAAGCAATTAGTTGACTTTTAAATAATTTGATTAATATGTATGAAATTATTTAATTTTATTCATAAAGATATAACCTGGGATAAATATTGCACCAAAATAATCTAAACTGATATTAAAACCTCATATATTAGTATTTTTTCTATAATACAAATTGGGCATACATACACGAAAAGGCTAATTGGTTTTTAATTTTTTAAAATATTCAAAATCACCAAACAATATTATTAAAATAAAGAGTGAATTACACTGACATCCTTGAATTTTAGTGAAATTACACAAACCACTTAGACTTTTTCAAAACCTACCCAAATCACCCATAATTATATATATATTACACTGACTACCCCTGTAAGATAAATAAATATAATTTCTTAAATAAAAAATGGTGACAGATGTAGTTAAGTCAAACAAAATATGGTATATTGTGAAGACAAGTCCAAATGATATAAGATTCGATGTCTATTCTTTACTTTGGTTAGTTACAATATAATATGAAAGTAATTTAAACATCTCCTTAGACTTATTGATGCAGTTTATAACGAATAAAAAATAATGAATAATCATCAAGTTTTATACTATTTGGACTTGTCTCCACAATATACTATATTTTGTTTGACTTAGCCACTATTTTTGTTTAAGAAAATACACTTATATCTATTACAGAGGTAGTCAATATAATGTATATGTATAAATAAAAGTGGTTTGTGTAAGTTTTAAAAAGGTCTGATTGGTATGTATATTTTAACTAGTGTAATTCACTCTAAAATAAAATATTAAGATGAATTATTTCACACAAAAAACTCTTATTTAGTAACTAAATTGCACTATTTGGAATTCCATAATAAAAACTTGAACATACATAATAAGGTAATTAAATAAATTTAAGTGGCTTAACATAAAAATAATACTCCATCTATTCACTTACAATTAAATAAATTTATGTGACGTTACATATTTTTAATACAACTTTAAATGAAACAATTTCACATATACCTGAATAATAATTATAGTTATTTATTTGTTTTTATTAAATAATTGTAATGAATTGTATTTTTGCCGATTTCTTTAATACGTGTGAAATTAATAAATTATTTTATAAAATGGATCACATCAAATAAATATTACATCAAAATAATTCAAGCGCGTGTCCAAATATTCCATATATAAAGCAAACGTCATTCATACAAGGGAAATTAGTTATACGAAGAGGTCCTGAATGAAAACTCAAAGCAAATTGAAATTGAAAGTTATTACTATAGTTATGGGTTTGTTCTATCAAAGCCTACTTAAGGTGAAAAGCATAAATGAGTAATTTTTTCTGGTTTCAATAAGACATATACTTACTTTATAAGAACTAATTTCTTTCGGGGTACATCAAATTTTTTTTAATAATTGTTATTCTCAAAAATCGAAGCATTAATATTTTGATTGATTTAGGAATCCAATAAAACTTTACACAACTAAATTAGTAAATGGATGAATGAGTAATGATCCCATTTTACTTATCCCAATTAATTATCTATAATATTTGTTTGTAAAGCAAATTTTTATTAACAATGATATAAAGGAAATGTAAAACTTTGGATGGTATGTGTAAATAGCCACCTTATATCATCATTTTCCCAAATAAAATATATGCATGTGAATATTACAATCACTTTTATGATTATTGATAATCTAATCTTATACACAAATATTCCAAATATAGTCATGCAGCTGAACTCCATCTTGTCCACCACATAATAATAACATAGCAGTTGTGGCAATACTCTACAAATTGGGTGCTCCAAATCCATTGCTCTCCAAGGTGGACTTTTTTTATTTTTTTTATGTATACAACTTTTTTTAATTTGAAGTAGTATAAAGGAAAAAAGGTATAAATTAAAGTAGCATTTGGAAAATTGATAGTATTAACAAGTGGGTCATGAGTGTAGATTGAAGACAAGTTAATTAAGCTTGGGAGGGAGACTCATGCGGGCAATAAGAATGCAACAATTGTTCTTGGCACCTTTGATTTAAAAGAGTTCAATAGAGGGTCTCATAGGTATTACAGATATGTTGGGTCTCTTACTACTCCTCCATGCAAAGAAGGTATCATTTGGAACATCATCAGCAAGGTAATATTACACTAGTATTGCAATGATTCATTAGTTTTTTACACTAATATAATCGCAGCCTTAGACTTCAAACTCGAGTTTATGATAATAGAATTTCCTTTTGTCGATTCTTTCCGCTCGTAAACGACGGCGTTCCGATCCCACCAGTCATATTCCGCGTCACCGGAAAGCCAGAATGATTCCGGCGGCGAGTCAGGGTGCCGGTACGGTTCGTCCTCATCGGCGAGTGTCTCACACGTTATTTTCCGGTCGGAGGAACCGCTGGCTAAGGCTGAAACCAGTTTTTCCAAATCCAACGGTGGCATGGTAGTTGTTGGTGAAGCTAGAGAGAGAGAATGTGATGTAGAGAGAGAAAGAGGGATTGAAGGGTTTTTCAACATTCAAGTTAGTTGAGTCTTCGTGATCTATGGAAGTGGTTGTATTTATATTTATATGAAAGAATGAATATTCATTATGCTATCGTTTTCTTCTAGAGTGACATAAAGAGAGTGAGAATTTGTTATTTATTTATTTTTTTGTCAAAAGAATACGAAAGCAATAATGTCAAAAGCAGCAGGTAAAGAAAATTACAAATTAGTATATCTATTTGGTGGTCGATGATTTTGTCAATTTGCATGTTTTTAAAATATGTTCAAACATGTTTTTTTCATCTTCTTGACTTTTACACCCATAAATATTAATAGATAAAAATCATTGTGTTTCTTCTTCGTAGTGGTTGATGCTTACACAATGCTTGGCTCTTAGACGGTTCAGTGGTGTTAGGACAAATTATTTCATTCTTGTTCAATATACATGGTGACTAAGAAGTATCAACCTCTAAGAAACCTATCTTTTTAAGTGTTTGTAAATCAATCGTTGTTTGTAGCGAATGTAATCTTGTAGCATTTAGAATAACTTTTAACATTTTTAATTAGACAATAAATTATTAGAATTGTTCGGTAAACAAAAATTGAAGAAATATTTAAAAATTTGTTTGTCGTACTAGAATGCTAATTTTTCAAAACCTAATTCAAAAATTGAGATGAACTTCCAAATTCCAATATTTCATCTATCAAGTGTAGCCTTCAAAATAGTTAAAAATAACATTATTTATCTCTAACTAAAATTTTTATTATTATTTTTTTTGTTATTTTTCAAATTTTAACTAATTTCAAAGCTAATTTTAATGAATAACTCTAATTACAAAAAAAAAAGCTACCCATTTTATTATTGATAATCACAACTACATACAAGTTTACAATTACAATTTTGTGGAACAGACATATAAAGTCAACATAAGAAAAAAATGTTTCGTTATTTCTCAAACCTACTCGATAAAAAAGTGGTTAAAAAATTGTGTTTGGTGGTATATGACTTAGTGGAAGACTATCTTAGTCGTGGTCATCATGATCCACTATGCCAGAATAGCAAAACAACACTGTTTAAAATTGTCATTTAACAACGCTTTTGAGGTACTTTCTATGTGAAAGTAGACATTAAACAATGCTCACTGAAGCAAGCACTATAAAATATTTATGTGAACACTCAAATTTTGTCCAGCTTCTTGTCAAATAAATAAGAATACAAAAAGTTTGAAACAACTAAAATTCATAAAAATAACTGTATATTTGATATCATGGAACCAACTTTATCTTCAAATCCCACAATCAACCATTAATTAGTTGCTGGAAGTTTCATTCGAATTTAATTCATCGGTTTTGTTTTAAAAATCAATTGGTGGACGGTTTCGGAAACTAAATAAAATTGAAGTGTTATTAAAAAATGCAACCTATGTGTATAAATAGCATCTCACGTTTTCAACTTGACACTTTCTCCATTAAAATCATTAATTGTTACTTGCCTTCCCAAAAGAAACCGATTTCTAAACTTTAACATGCACATTTAGTTGTGATCATGAAATCAATGTTCCTCATTAAAAGCATTTGAATGATTTACATTTCTTAGCCAAAAAAATGTCTTTAACTCCATATCACACTCGGTTACTACTCCCAATTATAAGAAAACATTATCTCTCACTAAAAAAATTCATTAATTATGCAATAGAAACATAAAAAGGAGAGAAAATGAAGTGAATGGATGTTGAACACAGTAGTATAAGAGGAGGGAATAAACTAAAGATAACGTTAAAAGATAAACTCATTGAGAGAGGAATTAAAAAGAAAGATATCGTAAAAGGAGAAGGAGTAACAAATATGCATATATTATCTAACCATCACCCGGGGGTGGATTGATTATGGATTCTACATGCAATCTCCAAATAGAAAAAGATATGTAGTTCTCATGACCTAAACAAAAAGGAGAGGTTTCCTCCCTCAATGCATATATGCTCTTACTTCACCGTGCTAAGAGGTATCAACAGAGAAAACCATCAGAACCATTGATAATGCTAAGACTTGAAAGTTAGCATGTCCAACACCTCTTCCATTTTCCCAGGGGCACATGTTATGAAACAACTCCCTAATTGACTGGGTTGAGTTACAGTGGACATCCGCTACATACATATTCTTGAGATGATTATCAACCTCTTAGACAAATTTTGGATGTTGTCCATAAAAGCTCTCACGGGTAATAATTTTAATAGCTTATTCTTACATAGATATAGAGATGGTAGTGATTGTGTTGGTTGGTATGTTAATGATGAGAAGCTTTTTGGGCCAATATAAAGGGTTTTATGTTTATTGTGTTTTGTGCCACTATAATAATATTATTATGGCTCGAGTTTTTGCTCATGTTGTATGTTTATGGTGTTCTCTCCCTTTAATTGTCTATGAGTGCATACAATGCTTAGGAAGCACCCATGAAGCTTGGGTGCTTGCACATATGTGCTGGTAGAATTACCTTCTCATACGGAAATGAGTTTCTCGATTGACATTGAAAACCTTTCCATAGTTGGAGGACTATACATTCACCTGTCCTTGATGATTCTAAATGCATGCATGGAATAAAGATGATTTGGTCTTGTTTAGCAATAGTTGGTGTGCACTCTGCTAGAGAATGGAAATAGTTGTCCATGAGGTATATATGTCCATCAAGGGTTATATGGATATGTTAAAGAATGGATCTAGGAATGTCAAAGGTATTATATCACCATGAAGCTTCCATTAATCTACGTATTGGATTATAAGTTGAATGAGTGAAATGAAGCCACCAGGTAACATTCGTTCTCTCTCTTTGTTTTTTTTACCAAATGTTTCTCATCTTAATTTGATAAATTATAATTAATAAAAGCAAAGATAATATAAAAATAGTCAAATTTTGAGTAAGTGTTTTAAATGAATTTTATGGAATTTTTATAGTAAAGTCATGGTTCGAGTCATCTCTAACTTCTCTGAAAATGGGTAGAAGGTCTATGACCAACACCGTCTCTAAGCTATTAATTCCATATAAAATAATAATTCAAAAACTATCTTATTACTTAATAAAAATGGAATTTTTATAGTGAAGTCATGGTTCGAGTTGTCTCTAACTTCCCTGAAAATAGGAAGAAGGTCTGGGACCAATACCATATCTAAACTATTAGTTCCATGGAATTAAAACAATCTTTTAAAACCCACAAAATCAAATCCACCAAATCTATCAATACCAAGTCGACATTTTCAAATCAATAACGACCAAATCAAACCAAACCAAACTAACCAACCAATTTTTGAACTAGAAATACATAGTCTTGATTTACCTATTGCACTCGGGGATACGTAGGAGTAAGATAACCTCTTGTCAGATACAAATATAAAAATAAAAATATTTTGTTTTACTAATTGAATTTTAAATGTATAAATTTTAAGGGTATAATGGTCCATGTGATTAGCGAGGTACCGTTTTAATACGGGCGTACGGGGTGCTAATACCTTCTTCGATCCGTAATCGACCCCAAGCTTAAAATCTTTGTTTAAAGACCATATTATCCAAATTGGGCATAAATGAGAGTTTTCTATGTTTTAACTACAAAAAATGTAGTGGCGACTCCAAATCAATCAGGAGAGGTAGAAATTGAGTTCGCCTCTTCCTAAGTCGCAGAATCGGTCTTCCAACCGAAAATCGGGTCACGACAGTTGGCGACTCCACTGGGGACACTCATAAGAGAGTCAGACCCGGAGCCGCTATTTCATGGACTTAAATACCTACATTTTTTTTACTTGTTTGTTTTATTAGAATAATAATTTGTTATGTGCTTTATTTGTTTTATTTATTTATTGAGTTCTCTGTCTTAACTATTTTTATATCTTTTGGGGTGAAGAATTTATTTTTAACAAAGGTTTGTACACTTTCCCACACACAAACACAATACACTTGAGTTATACACTCATATGCCCTGAACCCAGGTATTAGTGATTAAGATTTGAGATATAAGGGATATATGCTTTGCCGGTATATGACTTCGAGTCATATCTGGTATTGGCGGAATGGACCACCCAGATCGTTTCCGATATCATAAGTTAGCAGCTTGGAGGGCTCGACCCTTGTCGTTTCTAACCCATGGAATTTGGTTTCCTTTCTTCTAGGATTGGATGCGATTTAGTGACCTAGAAGTCTAAAGCTCTTATCGGGTCCACTTTAATCAAGACCTAGTACCTCCACCATAGGGTTGTGACCTTTAGACTATACAAAACATTGTAAGTGTACCTTCTTTAGGACGTGGGAAGCATAACTTAAATTTTGTTCATCATCATTCATAAATTGGGACTTTTGTCCCTAAAAAGTCTTCATGCCTGAAAGTTACGAGGATGTCATTGCACTTTGACGTCCTTGTGCTATAAGGATGGCTAAATAATTTCTATTCTTTGCTATGGGCTAAGCTCCCTAGGGATAATTTTCCATTAACTGCCATGGGCTAAGCGCCCTAGGGATAATTTTCTTTCCCTTCAACGGGCTCCATGCGCTATGAATATTTTTCATACCCTGCGATGGGCTCAACGCTATAGGGACAATTTTCATTCCTGATGATGGGCTTATCGCCCTATGGATATGTTCTCTTCCATCTAAATAAGCTAACAGCTTTATCATTTACCTCAGAATTGGCCTTAATAGTATAATAGGTGTCAAATTCATCAAGACATTTTATTATATTGTAACTAATGCTATATTTCCCCAAAATAGGGTATCAAACCCTAGGGGCATTCAAAATGCATTGACATTACTACATGATGTTCATGCATACCATTCATACATTCATCAGTGTATACATCATTCAAACATTCATAAAAAACATCATCATAAATTTATAAAAAAATATAAAAAATAATCATTACAACATTCATTAAAAATATATCATCCATTCACACGTTCAATTAATCAAAAAATTAATCAAAATACATATCATTCATACATTCATTATCACCTACAAATTCCGTTCATGTGCATAAAAAGCATAAAAATCATTCAAACTTGCATTTCATATACTATCATTTCATGCAATACATAAATAATCATCAATTCATGCACTTCATATACATTCAAAAAGGGAGAGACCAAAACATTTGCATTTTTCATGCACCATATGCGTAGAATTTTTAAATCACATACATTATGCATATCATTCAATCATGCACATAAAATTTCTACCTTCAATAATCAAATTCCTTTTTTTTAGAGCGGTTTTGGTAAAGACACTACATCAGTTCTTAGTGTTATGGCAATATCTTTCTATCTAAACTAACTTGAAAAAGTAAATACATCTTGCATTTAATAGATGCAATCTAGGTCTGAAACATTGAGTTTCCTCTAAAATTGTCATCAACTGCAGGCGACCTTGTGGGGTACGCTCCCAAGAAACCAAATGCAGGGCAAAATGTTTATTGGGCAATGCTAAGATATGATCTAGATGCATTATTGGTCTGAAGCCTTGTGTTTCCTCTAAGATTGTCACCAACTCATAAGAAGTTATCGAGGTACGCCCATAGTAATAAAATGTGGGATGAAATGTCTTATTATGCCAACTTCTCTAAATGGAAAGTGACTTTTGTTTCTTTTTAAAATTTGTCTTTCAATCGTTGACAAAAAAATAGAAAACATTATTCATCTCATTATAACATACATTAATCATTTCATAAATGCTCATTTCTAATTTGATCAAAATCACTTGCATCTTAGATATATTCATTATTGCTCTAAAGCACCCCTACCACAAACGACTATAAGATTGATTTATGGTAGATCAAGAGATAACCCAGATGAATAAGTCAGAGGTGACAGAGCTCAAGGAATAAATGAGCAAAATAATGAAGATAATCTTAGCCCTACAATAGAGGAAATTTACTACGGATAATCCTTCAACCTCTCATATGGGACCACAGACCACCAAAGCCCACAACAAAAGCAATTTTCATCTTCAAAATGCTATGAGGAAAGAGAAGGAAGATGTGAACATGTGGGATTCGATTGAAGAAAGATTGAAAGTCGTGGAGGGGACTAACTATCTAGACATTAAAAATGCATTTGAGATGTGTCTGGTGCCCGACGTTGTCTTGCCGCCCAAATTCAAGGTTCTAGAATTCGAGAAGTATGATGGGACAACCTGTCCCAAAAGCCATATGCACATGTATGCCATAAAAATGTTGGCGTACCATGACAATGACAAGTTATTGATCCATTGCTTCCAAGAAAGTCTGGTAGGAATTGCTACCACTTGGTATATCCACCTAGAGAGAGAAAAAGTGAAAACTTTTCTTGATATTTCCGATGCCTTTATCAAGTAGTATAAGTACAATGAAGACTTTGCACCTGATATGACTCAACTCCAGAACATGTCCATGAGGCAGAGCGAGTCTTTCAAAGAATATGCTCAAAGATGGAGAGGAGTTGCTTCTCAAGTCTTAACCCAACTAGAGGAAGACGATCGACTTGCCATCTTCATCAACAATCTCCACAACCCATATTTTGATCGTATGATAGGCAACAAAACTTCAGACTTTAAGTCCTTGATTAAAGTGGGAAGTAGAATTGAGCATAGCTTGAAAAGTGGGAAAATAATAGGTGATCAATTAGGTTCAAATGAAGGCAAGAGTTCAACCCCCATGATAAAAGAGGAAGGGGAAACAATTTTTTTCACTAATGAGCAAAAATACAAGAAACCCAAACACCACCACCCAAATCCATACTCCAAAGCCCCATACCCATATCAAAATTCATATACATACAATGCCTTTCAGTACCATACACCCTCACAACTCCCAAAACACCGTTCTAACACAAACAAAATTCATGTTCCTCAACAAACCCAAAACAATCACCAAAGCAAAAGTGCA
Source organism: Lupinus angustifolius (assembly GCF_001865875.1). Classification (NCBI taxonomy): domain Eukaryota; kingdom Viridiplantae; phylum Streptophyta; class Magnoliopsida; order Fabales; family Fabaceae; genus Lupinus; species Lupinus angustifolius. The sequence goes on along the minus strand of NC_032028.1, from coordinate 14,545,828 downwards.
AATTACGCCCAAAGAAATCCATTCTTTGACCCAATTCCAATGTCTTATGTTGAACTCTTTGACCAACTTCAAGACCAAGGAATGTTGACTCCTGTGGAAGGAAATTTGTTTGAACAACCGTATCCTAAATGGTATGATCCTACCGTTAGTTGTGTGTATCTTTACAACATTACATGACATTCCATAGAAAATTGTAGAGACCTCAAATATAGGATACAAGAATTGATAGATCCCAAGTGGCTAGACTTCGGACAGGCCATAGAGAATGTTAAGAGAAACTTTCTACCCAACCAAGAAAGATAACAAAATTGATGGTGTATTTTGTTTGCAACCCCTATTGCTCTCCCCAAGGCTTTAGGTTCATTAAATAGTGGGGCACCCATGTTTATCATAAATAAAAGTTTATTTTCTCATGCACATCTTGTTAAAAATTTCATACTATTGCATTGATTATGCAAATTATCATCTCATACTTCCTTCCACAAATCTCATTCCAAACAAAAAAATAAAACCAAATTAATTCATGCATTAATATAAGATATTTGATTCAATAATTTAAATGAAATGGAGGATGATATAAATGTAAGACCCATGCTGGTACAGATCCTTAGGTAGATTTTTCTAATGACACAAGGCGTCTTTGAAAATCCCAAAAACTATGAAGATATCCCTAGTGACCCCATTTGTAACATTGAGCAGGGTAGTTTTTCAACTATTTTCTTTAACATTCAATTACTAAGAAATAAATACACTCTACCTACATCATTTCCCAATATAACCCGAGGATTGAAAATCTAAAACAAGTTAAATAAAAAACGTTCATCGGTCAAAGTAGAAAATAACAAAAAAGAAAAAATATAGAAAAGACCCGCTAAGAATCCTCAATAAAAATCTTAGGCAAAAGTTAGTGCAGATAAAGTGCACTATCAATAACCACAAAAATGAACAATTAAAATACCTCTTGGGAAGGTTATCGCCTAAATATTAGGCCTTCACCTACTACCACACAAAAATCCAACAAAATCTTAGTACTTGATTATCATGTCAAGAAAACTGTTGAAATAGGACAATGGAGAAAGGAGAACGTAGATAGGGGTTTGGGAAACACATATTTTAGCTTTATCCTTTTTCTTGAAAACCCTTAGCCAGGCCACAATACAAGCTCAAAAGACCTTGTCGATGATATGATTTGCCTAAGAAATGTACTAGGGCAAAGAAATGTTGACTCTAATAAATCTCATTAAGTTTCGATGAAAATATCTCATTTTTAATGCATCAGATTAAATTCCAACCTCTCATCATCATTGTCACCACCATATCAACACTCAAAATAAAAAAAATCCAAATTTGCATGATCATTGTTTTTAGTATTTCTTATTTAAGAGTTGTGCACAAAGAATACACAAGACAATTGAAAATCAAAAGAAGGGTGTCAACCCAAACTAGGGCATTTTATGGGGGCTAATCTCATTTCTCGAAATAAAGTACCTAGAAACCTAGACCTGAGGTAAGACTGAAGTTGCTTATCATGGATCAGTCCAAAATCCCCAAACCAAGCAGAGACAAGATCTTGTATCTTCGCCTTCAAACATCAAGGGTGACTCATGCTTTCACGCACTTATGACTATCACTTGAGGGTGTTCAAAAATAGCCAAAAGAAAAAAAAAGCAAAAAAATGAAAAAAGAAAAAGAGTGCTAGGTTGAAAACCCGCAAGGGCGACCTAAACAAGGAGAGCGGTGCTAAGTCGAAAACCTTCAACAACGACTTAGTATCATAATAAAATGAGAGAATTCCTGATAGATACCTACACTAGGTATTGTGGGCAAAAATTAGGGAAAAGATACCGGGGCAGTTTATTGGACAATTAGGCTCTTCCAATAAACTCTTCAGAAGACACTAGGGAACTTTAAATGATTCACCTATCACAAACTAGGGCAATTCCTTGAAAGATCAAAGTCATATCAGAAAGCAAGCAAATCATCAACAAATCTGTCAACTAAAGCCAGTCATAAAAGAATATTGAAACCAATAGTTTTAAGGGTAGGAGCAGTTTCGAATACAATTGAATAAAAAAATTTCAAAAAAAAAAAAACTCAATGTCATTTCGATCTACCATTTCAATAATTGTGGTTCATACACCACTTCAACATGCAAACATAACCAAAGTTCATATATCACTTCAACATGCAAACATAACCAAAGATCATACATCACTACACCATGCAAACTTAACCAAAGTTCATACATCACTCATGCCATATACATATCACTAAATCAAGTTAAGACATACTCTTATACATACAAAGCATGCATCATTCTTGCCTAACCATACCATCACAAGTGATCAATCCAATTACTTTCCACACCAAAAACATTGTCGGACTCAGACGTCGAAATGTTATGACGTTGCTAGACTTAGACAATAGAACATTCTTAAAATAAAAACATTGTCGGACTCAGACGCCGAAATGTTATGACGTTGCTAGACTCAGACGCTAGAATATTCTTTCAAAAAACATCGATTTCTACCTTTTATTGTATGGAGTTCCGGTTGTACCCGACCTGCGTCCTCGCTTTACCTTTTTAGGTTATTGAGTTCCAGCAGTACTGATAAGTGCAAAAAGTATACACTTTTCACCATCATTTTATGGCACTTATCCTATGCAAATTGTAGAAAACCAACTTAAATTAACACTTTTAGGTGAATTTTGCATGATTCAATAAATTAGTTCTTTATTAATTCTTGTCCAAGTTTTCTTTGAGTTTTGTAGGAAATTGAATATTAAAGAATAAATTCAAATATGGACAAGAATTCATGCCAAAATTCAAGACAAAAGCTCAAAATGAATTGCTAAAAGTAATCAAGTTAAAACATGGCATGCTTAATTTGGTTACTTAGCCTTGAAGAAAGGTAGCTTACTTCGTACTGAAGAAACCTAAGTTAAGGTAGGCCAAGCAACATACAAAAATGAAATGCTTACCTTAACTTAAAGAAAATAGCCCAAAAGTGCCAAGCAACCAACATAAATCAAGTAATAAACCAAAGGATGCCAAGCAACCAACAAAAATCAAGTAACAAATCAAAGGAAAAAAGGTTGCTTCACCATGAAGAAATCAAGCACAAAGCTGTCAAGCCAAGCCAAGCACCAAGCACCAGGCCAGGTCAGCCAAGCACCAGGTCAGGTCAGCTAAGCTGCTGAAACAAACAGCTTAGCGTGGAACTAGGTCAGCTAAGCTGCTGAAACAGGCAGCTTAGCGTGGAACCAGGTTAGCTAAACTGCTGAAACAGGCAGCTTAGTAGGGAACCAGGTGTGCTAAGCGGCTGGCGCACCAGAAAAATGATTTCTAGGTCAACTCATGGAACATCTTACTTTTTCTTTGCTTAAAGGCCAAGAACATGACCTCATGGATGACATAAGGCTATGACAAGAAGGAGGATGTGTCACTATGCATGTAACCTAGCCTACCATAGGGGTCAAGTAAAACTTACTAACCCTTGAAGTTTTTTCCTAAACAAATTAGGAGGTGTTAAGATGTTCATGAAAATTTGTTTTAGTAGTATACGTGAAATAATGAGATTTACTAAAAGTGTTGACTTTATAAACTTAAAAGTGTTATGAAGTCTTAGATGGTAAAATGATTTAAAAAATGTTAAATCTTAGTTAAGTGAACTTACTTTAAAATTGCAAGATTTACTTAAAAAAGTATTGATTTAAAAGTATTGATTTTGTTTAAATTGACTTACTTTAAAAATGATAAGTGTTGAAAGACTTTTTATGAGAGGTTTTCCTCCTCTCAACAAATCGTCCTGACAGTAGTGTCAATTTGATGAAAGATTAATACTCTCATTTTTTTATGTTCATTTTGTTTAATTAAGTAAGAGAACTCGGTTTTATTCTTTGTTCGGCATCTCGGCTTTGTTGAAATAAATTCCAATGCCGGTATAATGTTTTCAAGAATATTCCAGTTACAACTTGCTTCTTTAATAATCATGTAAATAAGTCATTCTTTCTTTGCTCCATCTCGGCTTTGTTAGAATATATTCTAACGCCGGTACAGTGGTATCGAAGCAATTACTTATTACATAATTATTATGTACCTTTGAATACCATCTCGGTTTTGTGGAAGAAATTCCAACACCAGTTTAATGGTATTCTAATATATAAAAGTGATGAATAGTTAGTTGTTAGATACAAATAAATAAAGAACAAAAGAATAATAAATTTAAGTGACCTTTTATTTATTTACTCCCTTTCGGGTTCACTGTATTAACAAACCAAACTTCTTCCTTAAGGAAAGTTGGTATTAAAGAATAAATAAAAT
>NC_032028.1:14541067-14541404 GCF_001865875.1 Lupinus angustifolius | reverse complement strand
GATATTAAAGAATAAATAAAATGCGGAAAGTAAATAACAATAAATAAAAGTTAGTAAGTTAGTTTCATCACTTTTGTATATTAAAATGTGTTTTCAACAAATAAATTTATTGATAACACTTTACTATTTTACATTTACACCTCTTTCAAGATTCAATTGTAGTATAGTATAGGGTTATGCCGAACCACAAGGAATTTCCTAATAAAATAAATCATATAAATATGTCAAAACACAAATAATGGGTTAAATGTATTTTGATGGTTTTTCGGTTTGATTTTCACATAAATAAATTAACAAGAAAAATAAACTAAGTATTCACAAATTCTTGAGGAGACAA
>NC_032028.1:14530909-14540967 GCF_001865875.1 Lupinus angustifolius | reverse complement strand
GCTGGACCGCTGAGCTGCTTGGCTGGACCGCTAAGCAGTTGACCAAACCCTTCAACATGGGTTTGGTCCCTTGATCAAGTAGCTTAGTCACCTCCTTGTGCTTGACTCATCAAAGCTAGTTGTGGGCTATGGAACCAGCTATTGTGAGCTACTTATGAAAAGCCTATGGTGGGCTACTTGAGGTGGGGTCATGGATGACTTTATGGTTTGCTTGATAGTTAAGTCAAGTCTGATGCACACCGCTTAGCGCACCTGCTTCACCGCTAAGTTGCTTGTTCAGCAGCTTCTGACCGTGTTGACTGGGACGTGGCCTGGTGCTTGCTGATCTGGTCAGGAGTCTGGTTCTCCGCTGAGCTTCTTGGTTGGACCTCTAAGCTGCTTGTTCAGCAGCTTGGGCTTGTGCCAAGCTCGTGTCTGACCGTGTCAAGCTGAATTTCTGACCGTGCCAGGTCTAGTCTGGTGCTTGGCTGAGCCGCTAAGAAGGTCCACTCAGCTGCCTGGTTGAGCAGTTTGGTCTGGGTCAGGCTGGTGTCCAGGTCAAGCTGGTGTCCAAGTCAGTCAGCGGGGCTTGTTCCACGCTTAGCTGCCTGGTTGAGCAGCTTGATTTTCTTGACTTTTTTGCTTTGTTGACCATGAGTCTTTTTTCTTATTTTCTTCATTTTAAATCCTAAAAAATACATAAAACGAAGATAAACATACAAATATACAAGATTGTGGTATTTTATACAAAAAGTATTGTTTTAAGTTTGTGTTTTCCAATTATCCTTAAGATAAGTGTCATAAAAGTGTATGAAATTTAGGTATGTTTGACACTTATCAATAAGTCTAGCATTTTATTTTAAAAGGTTAGTTTTAGTAAAAATGTTTTACTTACAAAAAATAAGATTTATGAACTATCGGAAAAGTGTAATGAAGTGAGAATACATGTATAGAAAGGTTCTGTCTAAGGAAAGACTTGGTATTAAGGGTGTCTTTACGACCCACCTCTCTTTCCTGGGAACTAGCTTGGTGTATATCCACGGATTACGACATAATTTAGGTATAAGTTTTATTGAAAATCTTACTTTAAAAAGTGTTATTTGATTGTAAGACTTTCACTGACAAATGATGATTCAAGGATATTCAACCTTGAATCGATGGACGAAAGCAATTATCTTCGCATAAAAAATTATTTTGTAAGTATAATAATTATCGTCAGTTAACTAATTAACGTTATTTTGGCGTAATGAAGAGTTCGAAAGGAGATCGGATCAAGTAAGCTCACCTGCAAACAGAGAACCTAGCGACCCGACACACTCAAGTGAGGGAGAAAATATCGTGACACAATGGTGTCCGAATATGCATTAGGACCTCCAAACTCCCTCACAAGTTTGGAGTTGCCTTGGGTATTAAGAAAGCTTGTACTTAATCAATTACATGTTTGTTTGGATTAAGTACAACAATATTTCTTATACCGATTTATTATATATGTAAATACCATGTTTACTCTTGAATTATAATGTTTGAATGATTATTATGGGAATGATATGTATGTGATAATTGTTAAATTCAAGGTTTAAAAACATGTGATATAAATGAGAAATATTTTCCTTGAGAAAAATAATTAAAATGATATTCAGGCTCTTCTCGCTTGAGCGAGAATTGTCTATAGAAAACGAGTGTTTTAGCTAGGGGCGAGACAGCTCTCGCTTGAGCTAAAATAGGCACCGAGAGAACTGATTGCTTTCTCGCTTAAGCGAGACAACTCTTTCTTAAGCCACAAATGCCTCAAAAATGGATGTGTCCTCGCTTGAGCGAGACAGCTCTCGCTTGAGCGAGAGGGCTCCATACAGACATGACTTCTTTTTAAGTCGTCTGAATGATAAATCTCATATAAACGAGAGCCAAATGACATGTTTGCCATCAAGAAGTTGTAAAGGTAAATAACTATATGAAATTCTTGAAAGTAATAAAATTAAGGAATTGCTTTGTTAAAGGCGAGGCCCGAGGGTGTGATATTATGCCCACGCAGCGAGATCGTTTGACCGTAAGAGGCTTGGCTAGAGGAGTTGTCCAGGATGATTCAGTGATGGTTCGCAGTGGTACTGAGAAGTATTATGTTGTGCCCATGCAGCAAGATCGTCTGACCGTAAGAGGCTTGGCTTGAGACTCGTCCAGGATAATTCAACAATGATTCATAGTGGTGCCCATATTATTCTCTTTTTGTTTATATGTTAAGATCGGGACCCACTATAAGCATTCTCGATGGGAGATGTCTTAGGATGGGCAGATCGCTAGAAAAGATGGATTTAAAGACATAATTTTCTAATTTCGGTTAGGGTGCATATCCATGGTCAAAAATGAAGTAGTGGAGAGGAAATGTACGGGAGACGAATGAGCACCGAGATGTTGAGAGGGATGGCATTGATGGCGGTGATTCGTCAGCAAAGTCTTGAGGGAGAGTCTAGGTGAGACGAGTCCCATGTATTCCTGGATGAGGTATTCTGTTGGATCGGACAGTGCCCACAGCGCACACTAGACTATCTCTGACAGCCCCTCTTTGCAATCAGGATCAATGAGAGGGATGCCCAGAAAGTGTTTGAAACGACAACATCCTGAAATGGACAGTTCCGTTGGAACAGATCGATCATATATCCTTGCGAGGAATAATTTTGGTGCGATCAAATCGGCTTGTTATGGGAACTGTACTCTCGGNACTCTCGGTTATTTCCGAATAGTTATTGGGAGGATAAAAGAGTAAGGATGGTCGACTCATGCATCGCATTGCATACATGATATTCTTCGATATTGATTCTAAATTCTCGAGTTTTATACTTCATTCATCGTTATTATATGCTTGTATGATCATAAGATATATTTGTACTCGTGTGTTGTCTTGGTGTATTATTCCGTGTAATTCCACGATGTCGATGACAAGTTTTTCATAGATGTTTGACTCCCTCTCTTTTCTTCTAGTGTATTTGTACATATGTTCAGATGGACCCATCAACACTGATATGAGGTTATCGCTTCACTTTATCCCAGGAGGGGACATGGAGTGTTGAGGGTAATCAACACACTTACATATGTCCTTGCAACCTAGAGCTGGATTGGGTAAGCAATGGCTCAGTTCTACATCTTTCACCTTACTATGCAGTTCGGGAGGCATCATTCACTTTGCCCGATTGAAGACCTGCAACAGTCGGACTTTCTGTATTGGCTGAAGCTCGAGACATACCAGAAGTTGTTAGGACCTGGCCCTAAACATGATTCTCATCATCAGGATCATTTCCAAGAGAGACAGACGGGGCCATGCCAATGGGGTACACCCTGGACCCCTCGATGTATTGGAGAGCGGATGAAGTGGAGGAGGAGGAAGACAGTGACGACTGTGTAGAGCTTATCTGCATAGAAGATTCAGTTGAGGTCATTGAGATCTTTCTGACTCGGAGGTGGAGAAAGACCCTAGCGAGGCTTCAGGTGCACCTCCGATTTAGGAGGTTTCTCTTTTGTTTTGTTGTGATAGGAACCTGTGTGAGGTACTTTTTGAATGCTAATGCTCCGACATTATTTTTTTTTGTATTTTCAGTATTTTTATTTGTAGCGACGATTAGATTTCGCCCTGTAAACAATTCTGTATTTATTCAAGAATTTTATGAATAAGAAGTATTTAGGAAAAATTGGGTTCATTTAATTATCTTCAATGTATTAAGAATTTTAGTTTCGCAAGGTTTGAAAATGTGACGTCTTGAAAATGGAAGAAGGTAAAAGCGAAAATGATTTGTAAGTTATAGGTTACATAAAAGAAAAAAAAAGGAAAGAAAAATTTACCCATTTTTCTAAGAAATTAAATATATTAAATAGGAAATGATTTTCGGGGCGTTACATAAAGTGGTATTAGAGCGGTTCAATCCTATCCGGCCTGAGCATGCCCTTACATGCTTTCTTCTGTGACTTTGTGTGATTGTTTGATTGTTTATGATCTTCGTTTGAAGATGTAAATGTTATGAACTTACGATTAGAGGATTAACTCATTCAAATTTGATGCACTCAGATTTCAAATGGCTGGACGTGGAACTGCAAACTTGGACTTCATGGCTGCAATGACGGTGACGATTCAGAGTGTGAATGCTAACTTGCATCAACTAAATCAACAACAACAACAACAACAACAACAGCCACAACAACCCCAAGGACCTGCAGTGTGGTTTTTGAAGGGGGATTTGCACCAGATGCTCCTACCAACTGGATCCAAGAGTTGGAGAGGATTTTCCGAACACTGATGTGCATCGAAGAGCAGAAGGTCACCTATGCGACCTACATGATGGCTATAGAGGCTGAGAACTGGTGGGAGTTCACTCAACGCCAGATGGAGTACAAACAACAAGTTGTCAACTAGACAACTTTCAAGGATAAGTTTCTACATAAATACTTTCCAGCGGACATGAAGACTAAGAAAGAAATGGAATTCGTGCGTCTGCAGTAGGGGAACATGTCAGTTGGGGAGTATGCTGCTGTGTTTGAGGATTTGGCAAGGTATGCCCTACATTACAATCAAGTGGGTAATGAAAGGTCCAAGTGTGCCAAGTTTTAAGAAGGATTGCGGCACGACTTAAAGGTGATGTTTGCTCACCAACAAATACTAGATTTTCCAACTCTGGTCAACAAATGCCGAATCTACGAGCAGAGTGTGAAGGCAAGGAATGTCGCACTCAAGAATGATATTCCTCAAGGAAATTCCTACGAACCCTAAAGGAATTTGGGTCAGAATCGTGGAAGGGGAAAGTCTTTCCACCACAAAAAGAAACCATATCGATTTCCATCTGGAAATTAACAGAAATTATTCCGATCAAACAACAACAACAATAACCAAGGTTTCAAGCTAGGAACTCCAGCAACAACTCACCACCTTGGTGCTCGAAGTGCAAGGGGAAGCATTTCGGTGCCAACTGCCCTATTTGCTATCACTGCAACCAACCGGGACACATCAAGTCGGTGTGCCCAAAGCTGAAGAAGGAAGGAGTGAATGTTGTTCGAGCGCCCAGACCTCAGACCAAAGGAAGGGTATTTACCATGAGCGGAGCTGAGATCAAGGAGGATGAAGATCTCATTCAAGGTACATGTCTTGTTAATGAGATTTCCTTATCTGTACTGTTTGATTCGGGTGCGACCCATTCATTTATATCCCATGATGTCGTTAACCGATTAGAATTGCCTATAGTTCCCTTACCATATGATCTAGTTATGTCAACACCCACAAACGAACCTGTCATAGTCTCGACTGTATGTCCACAATGCCCCATAGTATTAGATAACAAAACTTTCCTAGTAGACCTGATATGTCTACCCTTATCCCAATTAGATATCATCTTATATTGGACTGGCTATCCAATAACCATGTTCTCTTGAAATGTTTTAACAAAATGGTAGTCTTTAGCAACCCTAAAGACCCAATAGAACCTCGTTATGAAACCAAAAGCACAATAACCAATCAAATGGAGAAGTTCTTGAAGGAGGGAGCCCAAGTGTTCATGATGTTAGCATCACTGGAGAAGAAAGAAGGAGGAGAAATTCAAAGTATACCAGTGGTTCGGGACTTCTCTGAAGTCTTACTAAATGATATTCCTAGTTTACCCCTAGTAAGGGAGATAAAGTTCACTATTGATTTGGTTCCTAGAACTGGACCAATCTCTATAGCTCCCTATAGGATGGCACCATTAGAGTTGATAGAGTTAAAGAAACAATTGGAGGATCTGCTGTAGAAACAGTTTGTCAGACCTAGTGTTTCTCCATGAGGTGCCCTAGTTTTGTTTGTAAAGAATAAAGACGATATTATGAGGTTGTGTACCGACTATCGACAATTGAACAAGGCGACCATTAAGAACAAGTACCTGTTACCAAGGATTGATTACTTGAGGGACCAGCTAAGAGGAACTACAGTATTTTCAAAGATCGATCTTCGATCGGGGTATCATCAAATACGCGTAAATTCTAAAGACATTCCGAAAACAGCTTTTCGGACGCGTTATGGCCATTACGAATACCTCGAAATGCCATTTGGTGTGACCAACATCCCTGCAGTATTCATGGATTATATGAACAGGATTTTTCATCCATACCTCGACACGTTTGTAGTCGTGTTTATCGATGATATCATGATTTATTCAAAGAATCAAGACGAACATGCCGAACATCTACGGGTGGTACTGAAGATTTTGAAGAACAATCAACTCTATGCCAAACTTTCAAAGTGTGAGTTTTGGCTAGAGTCGGTAAATTTTCTCGGTCATGTAATCTCGAAAGGAGGAATTGTCGTGGATCCTGCGAAAGTGGAGACGGTAATGGAATGAAATTCTCCAAAGTTGGTGATGGAGATCAGAAGCTTTCTCGGATTAGCGGGGTACTATAGGTAATTCATTGAAGGATTTTCAAAGTTAGCCTTGCCGCTAACTACACTAACGAGGAAGGACAAACCCTTTGTTTGGACGATGAAGTGCGAATCAAGTTTTCAAGAGTTGAAGGAAAGGTTGACCATAGTGCATGTATTAGTCTTGCCAGATCCCAACGAAAACTACAACGTATATTATGACGTGTTGAAGCAAGGATTAGTTTTCATGTTGATGCAACAAAGGAAAGTAGTGGCTTATGCATCAAGGCAGTTCAAGACACATGAGCAAAACTACCCAACGCACGATCTAGAACTGCAATCGTGTTTCCCCTCAAGGTGTGGAGACACCACCTGTATGGTGTGAGATTCGAAGTTTTTAGCGACCACAAGAGTCTGAAGTACCTGTTCGACCAGAAGGAACTGAACATGAGACAAAGACAATGGATGGAATTCCTCAAGGACTACGATTTTGATCTTCAGTACCACCCCGGAAAAGCTAACATGGTGGTTGATGCATTGAGTAGGAAGTCTTTGCACATTTCAACCATGATGGTCAGAGAAATGAAGCTGATGGAGGAGTTCAGGGATTTGAATTTAGCGGTTCAAGTAGAACCTAAAAGTTTGATTTTAGGTATGCTTACCGTAACAAATGAGTTTTTGGAACAACTTAAGGGTTTACAAGGTTCGGATCCAGAACTACAAGAAAAGAGAGTCTTGTTGGCTGAAGGGAAAGCTCCGGCATTTCAGGTAGGAACCGATGGAGTACTCAAATGCAAGAATCGAGTCTGTGTGCCTAGAGATCCCGGTTTAAGAATGGAAATCTTGGACGAAGCTCATAAGAGCAAGCTAAGTATTCATCCGGGAGCTACCAAGATGTATCAAGACCAGAAGAAGATGTTTTGGTGGTCCGATATGAAGAAAGATGTGGCGGAGTATGTCTTCCGTTGCTTAGTGTGCCAAAAAGCAAAAATTGAGCACAAGCGACCCGATGGAGAACTTCAACCCTTGGATATCACTGTATGGAAATGGGATAGCATCTCAATGGACTTCGTGAGCAGTTTTTCACGAACTTAGAAGGGTTATGACGCTTTTTGGGTAATTGTGGATCGTTTGACGAAGACAGCTCACTTTCTACCAATCAACATAAAGTACTCTTTGGAGAGACTAGCGGAGTTGTACATTAAAGAAATAGTCCAATTTCATGGTATTCCTATAAATATCAACTCGGATAGAGACCCGTGCTTCACCTTGAAGTTTTAGAATGGTTTACAAACAGCTTTGGGAACCAAGTTGAGTATGAGTTCAGCCAACCATCCGCAGACTGATGGTCAATCGGAAAGGACTATCCAATCATTGGAGGATCTTCTCAGAGCTTGCATATTGGAGAATTCAGGAAATTGGGCTGACTATCTACATTTAATCGAGTTCACTTACAACAATAGTTTTCACTCTAGTATCGACATCACACCATATGAAGCTCTCTGTGGCAGAAAGTGTGGAAAACCTCTATGTTGGTTTGAGGCATGAGAGAATCTAGTATTAGGTCCCGATGTAGTTCAACGGACGATGGATAAAATAAGGATGATAAGGGAAAACATGAGACGACACAAAGTAGACAAACGAGTTATTATGACAGAAGAAGGACCCTCTGAGTTTTGAAGAAGGAGATCATGTATTTATGAGGGTCGTTCCAACAACTGGCATTGGCAGAGTGCTGAAATCCCGTAAGCTTGCCCCTAAGTTCATAGGACCATACCAAATCATTAAAAATAATCGGACTAGTAGCTTATCAAATAGCCTTGCCACCTTTGCTGTCAAACCTACATAATGTCTTCCATGTGCCTCAACTCAGAAAATACATTAGTAAACCGTTGCATGTTATTGAACACGAGTCAACTCAGTTAAAGGATAATCTCACTTTTGAGACTTTACCGTTGAGAATTGCAGATCGGAGTGTGAAGACTCTGTAAGGCAAAGAAATCGCCTTAGTTAAGGTAATTTGGAGCCAGACGAATGGACAAGATGCTACTTGGGAGGTTGAAAGTGGCATGAAAGAATCATTCTCCCATTTGTTTTATTAGAAGGTATGATTAATTTTCGAGGACGAAAATTTTATAAGTTGAGGAGGATTGTAACACCGTGTTTTTCACAACGCTATTAATTAAGTAATTAGTATTAATGGATTAATTATAGAAAGTAACCAGTAATGTTTTAGGCTAAACCTCAGTTGAGTTTTAGTCTTGTATTATGATTTTCTTCCTTTCTCTATTTTTTCAAGATTTTCGGAGAATAAAAGTTTCCAAGACGACTTCGGGTCGTTTTATCAACTTTTCGCCCAGTTTTTGAATTTCGTAACTCGGAATTGAATTCTGATTTCTCCGTTGGCTTCGAAATATTATTTCTAGTCAAAATAGACACCAAGTTTGTCCATAACTGATCTTAGATAATTTTCACCTCGAAATTAAAGTTTCGACGTTTTGGGCAAATGTCCTAAGTCGAGAGATTGTATATTTCCAGACGAAATTATTCGAAAATGTTCGGACACGATGTTTAACAGGAAATTACATAATATCAATAAAGTTGGAAGTCATCATTTCATGAGCCACTTAGTTGTTACAGAAGTAATGCAAAAGCTTCCAAAAGCCCATAAATCACTCAACAAATCCTTTCACTCCACCACCATTAGACATATCACCTATGCTAGTCTAAATCTACTTACTTTACATTAAATTTTCTGATTTGATTAGGGTGAGGCTCTCCTATAAATACCTCACCCCATTCTCTCATTTTTACACTAAATTCCCTATACAAACTAAGGTAGTCTTTTATTTTATCTTCTTCATCTTCTTCTCATACTTCATAGAAAGTTATGAGTTTTTATTATGTTATTCATAAAGTAGAGTAAATATTTGTTCTTTAAGTATTTTATGAAGGCATAACTAAAGGGGATGATAATAAAATCATATGAACCTTTATGTAGTTTTTGACTTTTTTAAATCTTGAAATTTCTTCCTTATTCTTAGATGGAAAAATTATATCTTTGGACAAGGTTAGATGAGTTATTTGTTTGAAAATATTAGAAATTATTGTTAGTATTTGAATATGTTTAAAGGTGATGATTTTAACATCAAAGGAACATTTAATGTGTTTAGGAAAAAGTTTGTAGTTGTTCTTGAAACTTTATGATGTTGATGAGTTGTTTAAAATGTTTTATTTTTAGAAAGTAATATGTTTTAAGAGTGGTTTAGCATATTATACTCTTTGATTTCCAAGTTAAAATAATGATTTGGGATAAAAGATGATTTATTAAAGTCTTGACTTCATAAACTTAAAGTGTTATGAAGTTTTGGATATTAAAGTACTAGAAAGTCTTACCTTATGATTTATTTTCATGACTAAGAAATTAACACTTACTAACCCTTGAAGTTTTTCCTAAAAAAATTAGGAGGTGTTAAGATGTTCATAACAAATTGTTGTATTTATTTTAGTTGACTTACTTTAAAGTGGTAAGAATAACTAAAAGATGTTTAGTATAAAATATTAAATTAACAGTCATTCTTTTGCAAGACTATGAAAATAACACTTACTAATCATTGAGGTTTTTACCTAAAAAAATTAGGAGGTGTTAAGATGTTCATGAAAATTTGTTTTAGTAGTATACTTTAAATAATGAGATTTACATAAAAGTCTT
>NC_032028.1:14529698-14530809 GCF_001865875.1 Lupinus angustifolius | reverse complement strand
GGAAAGACTTGGTATTTAAGGGTGTCTTTACGACCCACCTCTCTTTCTTGGGAACTAGCATGGTGTATATCCACGGATTACGATATAATTCCGGTATAAGTTTTATTGAAAATCTTACTTTAAAAACTTTTATTTGATTGTAAGACTTTCAATGACAAATGATGATTCAAGGATACTCAACCTTGAATCGGATGGACGAAAGCAATTAAATTCATTTTAAATCGGAAGTTTTATCTTCACGTAAAAAGTTATTTCATAAGTATAATAATTATCCTCAGTTAACTTATTAACGTTATTTTGGCGTAATGAATAGTTCGAGAGGAGATCAGATCAAGTAAGCTCACCTGTAAACAGAGAACCTAGCGATCCGGCACACTCAGGTGCGGGAGAAAACATCATGACACAGTGGTGTCCGAATATGCATCAGGACCTCCAAACTCCCTCACAAGTTTGGAGTTGCCTTGGGTATTAAGAAGGCTTGCACTTAATCAAATGCATGTTTGTTTGGATTAAGTACAGCAATATTTCTTATACCGATTTATGTTATGTTTATATATGCAAATACATGTTTACTCTTGAATTATAATGTTTGAATGATTATTATGGTGTGATAATTGTTAAATTCAAGGTTTAAAAACATGTGATATAAATGAGAAATATTTTCCTTGAGAAAAGTAATTAAAAAGATATTTTGGCTCTTCTCGCTTGAGCGAGAAGTGTCTATAGAAAGCGAGTGTTTTAGCTCGGGGCGAGACAGCTCTCGCTTGAGCTAAAATAGGCACCAAGAGAACTTATTGTTTTCTCGCTTATGCGAGACAGCTCTCGCTTAAGCCACAAATACCTCAAAAATGGATGTGTCCTCGCTTGAGCGAGAGGGCTCCATACAAACATGACTTCTTTTTAAGTCGTCGGAACGATAACTCTCATATATACGAGAGTCTAATGACATGTTTGCCATCAAGAAGTTGTAAAGGTAAATAACTATATGAAATTCTTGAAAGTAATAAAAGTAAGGAATTGCTTTGTTAAAGGCGAGGCCCGAGGGTGTGATATTATGCCCACGCAGCAAGATCGTTTGACTGTAAGAGGCTTGGCTAGAGGAGTCGTCCAC
>NC_032028.1:14462587-14529598 GCF_001865875.1 Lupinus angustifolius | reverse complement strand
TAGAAAAGATGGATTAAAAGACATAATTTGCTAATTCCAGTTAGGGTGCATATCCATGGTCAAAAATGAAGTAGTGGAGAGGAAATGTACGGGAGACGAATGAGCACCGAGATGTTGAGAGGGATGGCCTTGATGGCGGTGATTCGTCAGCAAAGTCATGAGGGAGAGTCTAGGTGAGACGAGTCCCATGTATTCATCGATGAGGTATTCTGTTGGATCGGACAGTGCCCACAGCGCACACTAGGCGATCTCTGACAGCCCCTTTTTGCAATCAGGATCGATGAGAGGGATGCCCAGAAAATGTTTGAAACGACAACATCCTGAATGGACAGTTCCGTTGGAACAGGTCGATCATATATCCTTGCGAGGAATAATTTTGGTGCGATCAAATCGGCTTGTTATGGGAACTATACTCTCGGTTATTTCCAAATAGTTATTGGGGGGGGGATAAAAGAGTAAGGATGGTGGACTCATGCATCGCATTGCATACATGATATTCTTCGATATTGAGTCTAAATTCTCAAGTTTTATACTTCATTCATCATTATTATATGCTTGTATGATCACATGATATATATGTACTCGTGTGTTGTCTTGGTGTATTATTCTGTGTAATTCCACGATGTCGAAGACAAGTTTTTCATAGATGTTTTACTCCCTCTCTTTTCTTCTGTTTTATTTGTACGCATGTTCAGATGGACCCATCAGCACTAATCTGAGGTTATCGCTTCACTATGTCCCAGGATGGGACATGGAGTGTTGAGGGTAATCGACACACTTACATAGGTCCTTGCGACCTAGAGCTAGATTGGGTAAGCAATGGCTCAGTTCTCCATCTTCCACCTTACTACGCAGTTCGGGAGGCATCATTCACTTTGCTCGAACAAAGACCTGCAATCGTCGGACTTTCTGTAGTGGCTGAAGCTCGAGACGTGCCAGAAGTGGTTAGGACCTGGCCCCAAACATCATTCTCATCATCAGGATCGGCACCAAGAGAGATAGATGGGGTCATGCCAAGGGGGTACACCCTGGACCCCTCGATGGATTAGGGTGCGAATGAAGTGGAGGATGAGGAAGACAACAACGACTGTGTAGAGCTTATCTGCATAAAAGATTCAGTTGAGGTCATTAAGATCTCTTCTGACTCGGAGGTGGAGGAAGACCCTAGCGAGGCTTCTAGTGCACCACCGGTTTAGGAGGTTTCTCTTTTGTTTTGTTGTGATAGGAACCTGTGTGACGTACTTTTTGTAATGCCAATGCCCCGACATTATTTTCTTTGTATTTTCAGTTTTTTTTATATTTGTGGCGATGATTAGATTTCGCATTGTAAGCAATTCTATATTTATTCAAGAATTTTATGAATGAGAAGTATTCAGAAAAGAATTGTGTTCATTTAATTATCTTTAATGTATTAACAATTATATTTCCGCCAGGTTTGAAAATGTGACGTCTTGAAAATGGAATAAGGTAAAAGTGAAAATGATTTGTAAGTTATAGGTTACATAAAAGAAAAAAAGAAAAGAAAAATTTACCAATTTCTCTAAGAGATTAAATATATTAAATATGAAATGATTTTCGGGGCGTTATACATTCTCGCTTTACCTTTTTATCCTATCGAATTCCGGCCCTACCCGACATGCATTCTCGCTTTACCTTTTTATCTTATCGAGTTTCGGCTGTACCCGACCTGTGTTCTCGCTTTACCTTTTTGTCCTATCGATTTTTGGTAGTACCTGACATGCGTTCTCGCTTTACCTTTTTATCTTATCGAGTTCCGGCAGTACCCGACCTACGTTCTCGCTTTACCTTTTTATGTTACCGAGTTCCGGCAGTACCCGACTTGCGTTCTCGCTTTACCTTTTTATCTTATCGAGTTTCGGCAGTACCCGACCTGCGTTCTCGCTTTAACTTTTTATGTTATCGAGTTCCGGCAGTACTCGACCTGCGTTCCCGCTTTACCTTTCTATCTTATCGAGTTCTTGCAGTACCCGACCTGTGTTCTCGCTTTACCTTTTTATGTTATCGAGTTCCGTAGTACCCAACTTGCATTCTCGGTTTACATTTTTGTCTAATCGAGTTTCGACAGTACATGACTTGCGTTCTCGTTTTACCTTTTCATGTTATTGAGCTCCGACAGTACCTGACTTGCATTCTCGCTTTACCTTTTTATCTTATCGAGTTCCGGCAGTACCCGACCTGCGTTCTTGCTTTACCTTTTTATCTTATCGAGTTCCGGCAATACTGGACATGCGTTCTCGCTTTACCTTTTTATCTTATCGAGATCTGGCGGTACCCGACCTGCGTTCTCGCTTTACCTTTTTTTGTTATCGAGTTCCGGCAGTACCCGACCTACGGTCTTGCTTTACCTTTTTATCTTATCGAGTTCCTGCAATATCTGACCTGCGTTCTCGCTTTACCTTTTTATGTTATCGAGTTCCGGCAGTACCCGACCTGTGCTCTCGCTTTACCTTTTTATGTTATTGAGTTTCGGCAGTACCGAACCTGTGTTCTCGCTTTACCTTTTTATCTTATCGAGTTCCAGCATTACCCGACCTGCGTTCTCGCGTATACCTTTTTATTTTATCCAGTTTCGGCAGTACCCGACATGCGTTCTCGCATATAACTTTTTATTTTATCCAGTTCCGGCAGTACTCGACCTGCGTTCTCGCATATACCTTTTTATTGTATTGAGTTCCGGCAGTACCCAACTTATTTTCTTGTTGCTTTGTAGGACCTCGAGGCTCATGTGCGTTTAATTATAACTTTCCATGACCTCGAGTCTGATGTGCTTTAAATTAATCTTTTCATGCCCCTTAGCCTTATATGAAAATAATTTTCGATTTTCAGACTTATATCGATGCTCTCATTTTAAATCTTACATTATGATCATTGTCTCAGCCTTGACAAAACTAATGTTCATTTATTTACTAATTTCTTACTATGATAGGACACATACCTAAGTTTGCATGCTATCAAGTAAGCAACAAGTAAAGAGGGGCAGTTGTGAACACTCAATTTTATCCGGCTTCTTGTCAAATAGATAAAAATAAAAAAAAGTTTGAAACAACTAAAGTTCATAAACATAAATTTTTATTTGATATCATGGAACCAACTTTATCTTCAAATCACAATCAACCATTAATTAGTTGCTGGAAGTTTCATTCGAATTTAATTCATCGGTTTCGTTTTAAAAATCAATTGGTGGACGGTTTCGAAAAATAAATAAAATTGAGGTGTTATTAAAAAACCAAATGCAACCTATGTGTATAAATAGCAGCTCACGTTTTCAACTTCACACATTCTCCATTAAAATCATTAATTGTTACTTGCCTTCCCAAAAGAAACTGATTTCTAAACTTTAACATGCACATTAAATTGTGATCATGAAATCAATGTTCCTCATCAAAAGCATTTGAATGAGTTACATTTCTTAGCCAAAAAATGTCTCTAACTCCATATCACACTCGGTTACTACTCCCAATTATAAGAAAACATTATCTCTCACTAAAAAAATTCATTAATTCTGCAATAGAAACATAAAAATGAGAGAAAATGAAGTGAATGGATGTTGAAGACAGTAGTATAAGAGGAGGGAATAAACCAAAGATAACGTTAAAAGATAAACTCGTAGAAAGGGGAATTAAAAAGAAAGATAACGTAAAAGGAGAAGGAGTAACAAAATGCATATATTATCTAACCATCAGCCGGGGGTGGATTTATTATGGATTCTACATGCAATCTCCAAATAGAAAAAGATATGTAGTTCTCATGACCTAAACAAGAAGGAGAGGTTTCCTCCCTCGGTGCATATATGCTATTACTTCACCGTGCTAAGTGGTATCAACAGAGAAAACCATCATAACCATTGATAATGCTAAGACTGGAAAGTTAGCATGCCCAACACCTCTTCCATTTTCCCAGGGGCACATGTTATGAAACAACTCCCTAATTGACTGGGTTCAGTTACAGTGGACATTCGCTACATACATATTCTTGAGATGATTATCCACCTCTTAAACAAATTTTGGATGTTTTCCATAAAAGCTCTCACGGGTAATAATTTTAATACCTTATTCTTACATAGATATAGAGGTGGTAGTGATTGTATTGGTTGGTATGTTAATGATGAGAATATTTTTGGGCCGATATAAAGGGTTTTATGTTTATTGTATTTTGTGCCACTATAATGAAATTAATATGGCTCGTGTTTTTGCTCATGCTATATGTTTCTGGTGTTCTCTCCATTTGATTGTCTATGAGTGCATACGATGCTTAGGAAGCATCCATGAAGCTTGGGTGCTTGCACATATGTGCTGGAAGAATTACCTTCTCATACGGAAATGAGTTTTTCGGTTGACATTGAACACCCTTCCATAGTTGGAGGACTATAAATTCACATGTCCTTGATGGTTCTAAATGCATGCATGGAATAAAGATGATTTGGTTTTGTTTAGCGACAATTGGTGTGCACTCTGCTAGAGAATGGAAATAGTTGTTCGTGAAGTATATATCTCCATCAAGGGTTACATGGATATGTTAAAGAATGGATCTAGTTATGTGAAAGGTATTTCAGAACATGTAAGCTTGGATTATATCACCATGAAGCTTCCATTAATCTACTTATTGGATTATAAGTTGAATGAGTGTAATGAAGCCACCAGGTAACATTTGTTCTCTCTGTTTGTTTTTTTACCAAATGTTTCTCATCTTAATTTGATAAGTTATAATTAATAAAAGCAAAGATAATATAAAAATAGTCAAATTTTGAGTAAGTGTTTTAAATGAATTTTATGGAATTTTTATAGTAAAGTCTTGGTTCGAGTCTCTCTAACTTCTCTGAAAACGAGACGAAGGTCTACGACCAGCACCGTCTCTAAGCTATTAATTCCATACAAAATAGTAATTCAAAAACTATCTTATTACTTAATAAAAATGGAATTTCTATAGTGAGGTCATGGTTCGAGTTGTCTCTAACATCCCTAAAAATAGGAAGAAGGTCTACGATCAATACCATCTCTAAACTATTAGTTCCATGGAATTAAAACAATCTTATACTAAATCTTTTAAAACCCACAAAATCAAATCCAAAAAATCTATCAATACCAAGTCGACGTTTTCAAATCAATAACGACCAAACCAAACTAACCAAACAATTTTTGAACTAGAACTGCGTAGTCTTGATTTCCCTAATGCACCTGAGGATACGTAGGAGCAAGATAACCTCTTGTCAGATACAAATATAAAAAATAAAAATATTTTGTTTTACTAATTGAATTTTAAATGGATAATTTTTAAGGGTATAAAGGTCTATGTGATTAGCGAGGATACCATTTTAATACGGGTGGACGGGGTGCTAATATTTTCCCCGATCCGTAATTGACTCCCAAGCTTAGAATCTTTGTTTAAAGACCATATTATCCAAATTGGGCATAAAAGAGAATTTTCTATGTTTTAACCGCAAAAAACGTAGTGGCGACTCCAAATCAATCAGGAGAGGTAGAAATCGAGTTCGCCTCTTCCTAAGTCGCAGAACCGGTCTTTCAACCGAAAATCGGGTCGCGACAGTCTACTTTCTAAATGAGACAGTATATCTCCCATACATTCTATCAAACACATGACAATCATGTCCAACTCTACCACATTTACAATAGATTTATTAAATCACCAACTACTCTAGCTACATTCAACCTTTACAGATTCCAATTTTATAAAATAACATATGAGTAATGAGATCTTACACAAATTGTTCATTCTTTCTCCTCCAATGTGCAAGTTCATACAAAGTGTTCTTGTGTTCCTCAATGATCAATGCAAGGTACAAATACAAATAAAAAATGGCATCTCTAAACAAATTGTAAAAGTTATGAAAAAATACAAAATTAGCATCAATTGAGAAAGAAAATTTACCATTGTGCTCAAACCATGTGTTCTAAACCAATGAACCATAGCAAAAAACATAGAACACCATAAGTGCATAACTTCACAATAAAGATCACACTATTAGTGAAGAGAGAAATAAATGAGTTAAAATAAGATAACGATTTACATTACGCTTGAAGACAAAAACCAAAAATCGATAACTTGTTTGAAGAGAGAAACTAAAAATAAAAGAGAAAAAGAATGTAACTTATGGAGAAGAAGAAAAGTGAGACAAATAATAAACTGAGTGATATGTGTATTATTGTGTGAGGTTTTGTTTTGAATTTGAAAAGATTACCGCTCACTAAAACAAGCGTTTAACAACATTTATTGAAGAAGTCCTGTTAAATATATGAAGACATTTAATAGCGCTTCCTTCAATAAGTGATGTTAAAGATAAACATTTAACAGCGTTTATTGAAAAAGTGTTGTTAAATATATGAAGTATGACCTTTAACAGCGCTTGCTTCAATAAACATTGTTAAATGTGTTATCTTTAATAGTGTTTGCTTCAATAAGCACTGTTAATTCTCTCATGCCTTACATTTAACAGCATTCAACACATAAGCGTTGTTAAATGAGCGTTGTTAAATATCAATTCTGACGTAGTGATCTATTTGAGCATTAACTAACCTCAAACTCGATCCTAGGATTTGGCCTATAGATAATGTAGCATGATAAAAGCTAGAGATCAAATCTCCCAACTTGGTGTTCATATTCCTGTTCCACCCCACTTATATCTAGACATGTGGAGTTAATGTATTATTTTTATAAAATATAATTAAAATGAAGTGTTATATTTTATTTGTTGGCAGATACTTATTAGTCCGAGACATGGGATAAGAACTTTTATATGACAGACAATCCATGTACCTATAAAAGCTACCTCGATATTGTTAGTTGTGATTCAAAATAGATAGTTAAGAATTTTATGTTTTTAGAAAACTCATTTAGTTTAGTTAGTTGAGTATCATACTATAAATAGCAAGGTTCATTTTGTAACTTTCACATATGTGTAATACAAACTAGAAGTATTATTCACTCACACACTTTCTACATTACAACACGTTTTTCTATCTCATTATATTCTTAACCATCTTCAATCTCTTCTTCCCTAAATCATCTATGTCTCTTTCTGCTGCAAGTGTGAGTCAAGAGTGAGTTGTGGGTCCAAAAAACTAGTATCGAGCCAATAGGGGAACTGAATCATAGGACTATCTAGTGCAAACTTCTCAACAAATCTTCCAGTCCTCAATGGCAAAAACTGTAATCGATGGCATGTGTAGATGAAGGCAATCTTGGGGTATCAAGAGGTTAGTGAAATTGTGGAAGAAGGATATGAACAACTTCCTGCAAATCTCACTGAGGCTGAGATGGTGCTTCACAAAGAAAACAAAAAGAAAGACTACAAAGTGATGTTCCTCCTTCATCAATGTGTTGATGAAGTTCACCTTGAGAAGATTGTAGGAGTTGCAACTTCACAAGAAGCATGGAGGATTTTGGAGAAATGCAATGAACGGGCATAACAACTTAAGAAATTAAGGTTGCAGATCATTAGGCGCCAATATGAACTCATGTTGATGGAAAACAATGAGAAAATAGTTGAATTCTTCAATAGAATCATCACACATACAAATGCTATAAAGGCTTGTGGGGAAAGAATCACAAATCAAACCATTGTGGAAAACATTCTTAGGACTCTTAGTCCTAAGTTTGATCATATTGTAGTTGCTATTGAAGAATCCAAGAAGATAAAAGAACTGAAGGTTGAGGAGTTGCAAGGATCTCTTAAAGCACATGAGCAGAGGCTCAATGAGAGGATCTTGGAGAAATCATGTGATAATCAAGTTCTATTCACACAAGTTTCAAGGAGAAATGGTTACTATGCTAGAGGAAGAGGAGAAAGAGAAACTAGACCTGGTCTTGGGAAACACTCACAATCCTAAGGACAATAAAGAACTAATCAAGATCATCTGGAGAACTCCAACAGAAGAAGTTACAACAATAATTGGAGAGGAGGCAAGAAGAAATTTGACAAGAAAAGGGTCAAGTGTTTCAAATGTAATCGAATTGGTCACTACTCTAATGAATGTGTAGCAACTACCATTCACAATGATCATAAATGAGACCAATCAAGCAGTGGTCATCAGGTGCACATGGTCAAGGAAGATGATCAAGCAAATGTTGACGAATAGTCAATCATGCTGATAATGACAACCAACCAGGAAGTGAATGGTGATGAGGTTTGGTACATTGATTCAGGTTGCACCAACCATATGACTGGTTATAAGAGCTGGCTAATTGATTTTGATGAAAGAAAGAAAAGCATGGTGAGATTTGTAGATAACATATCAATATTGGCTGAAGGCACAAGCAAATAGCAATAAGAAAATGGGATGGAGGAAGTGCACTAATAACAGAAGTGTTGTATGTCCCTAGAACGAAAAACAACTTAATTAGTGTTGGACAACTTCTTGAGAAAGGATTCTCAATCAACATAGTCAATGGTGCTATGGAGATATTTGATGTTGTTGATAATAAGATCTTAAAGGTTCCTTTGGCATAGAACAAAGAATTACACACAAAAATCCCTCAAAAAAGAGCTCTCCATACTAGTCCGCATATGCGTTGACCAGCCACTCATAGCCAATCAAATCTCGAAACATCATGCGATTGTAGTACACCATGTTGTTCGAGATTACTACTCTCACATGAACATAAGATTATCCACGTCTAAGTGCACCTTTCCTCACCCAACGCGTGCAGATCTACCGCGTGGTCATATTCTCCAAACTTTGCAATGTCGGCCAATCTGGTTCCGACATGTCGTCGAGCCTAGTAAGTCATTTGTCTTTCGTTTGCACTATATCCCTGCTCTTTTGCAAGCTTCAACAAGTAAGTACCTTCATTTTTCTATAATGTGTGTATGATAATTGTACCAACTTTTATTGCCACCATTGAAGAAATTAATTAACCAGTAATTTAATAATAATAATAAATAATAATAATAATAATAATAATAATAATAAATTCATATATTTTACTGAAGGGTAGGGTGTTAATACCTTCCATACCTTGTAACCGACTCCCGAACCTAGATATCAAAAATCAAAAAGCCCAAGGTAATTGGGCTTAAAAGATTATTCTACATGTTTAACTATAAAATGTAGTGGCGACTCTAAACAAAATCGTGCAGCCAAATATCGGGGTGCGACAACCATGGAATCTGAATATGCACTAGCTACTACTCTAGATGATGAGTCTTGGCTATGACACTCAAGGCTAGGCCACCTGAATTTTAAAGATCTAAGTCTACTAAGATCAAAGAAATATGATATTTGGACTTCCCTCAATTGTGATTCCAAAGAAGATGTGTGTAAACTGCATGATTAGTAAACAAACAAGAACACCTTTCAGGAACTAAACCATGTCCGAGGCCATTGATGTCTTACATATAATGTATTCAAATGTGTGTGGACCATTTGATGTCCAATCACTAGGAGGCAATAAATACTCTATATCATTTGTAGATGATCTAAGTAGGAAAATGTGGTTGTACCTAGTCAAGACAAAGAATAAGGTATTCATTATCTTCAAGAACTTCAAAACTCTGGTTGAAAAGCAGTCAGGGAAATTCATCAAGGTCTTGAGAACAGATGGTGGAGGAGAATTCACATATGGAGAATTTGAAGCTCTATACAAAGAGTGTGGCATAGTACATGAGGTCACAGCCCCTTATACTCCTCAAAACAGTGGTGTTGCAGAGAGGAGAAACGGGACCATATTGAACATGGTAAGAAGCATGCTTAGACAGAAGAAATTGCCACACAAGTTCTAGGGTGAAGCAACCATGACTACTGCTCATATACTCAACAGATGCCCAACAAAGAGGCTTAATTCCATGATTCCAGAAGAAGCTTGGTGTGGAATCAAACCCTTAGTGAAGCATTTCAAATTTTTTGGCTCAGTATGCTATAGACACATCCCTGACCAGAAGAGAAAGAAACTGGATGATAAAAGTGAGCCAATGATTCTTCTAGGATACAACTCCACGGGTGCCT
This sequence comes from Lupinus angustifolius, assembly GCF_001865875.1. Classification (NCBI taxonomy): domain Eukaryota; kingdom Viridiplantae; phylum Streptophyta; class Magnoliopsida; order Fabales; family Fabaceae; genus Lupinus; species Lupinus angustifolius. Next base: position 14,519,618 of record NC_032028.1, on the reverse strand, counting down.
ACAAGCTGTAGAATCTTAGAACTAAGCAAGTTCTTTTCAGTAGGGATGTCCATTTTGATGAAACCAACTCTTGGAGTGACTCACATTCAACAACTATGTATGCTCCAAGACTACAAATTGATTGGGAAGAGGTTGACTAAAAAAAGACTGCCAATAATGAAGTAGAAGATGTTGAACCATAGATTGATGTTAGACAAACTAGAAACAGAAATTTCCCATCTAGAACCAGTGATTACCAAGTTTACTTTGATGATGCAATCACTAAAGAGGGAGATCTAACTCAACATCTAGCCTTGATGGCTAATATTGAACCAATTGACATTCAAGAAGCTGCTTCTAGTGAAGTATAGAGTGCAGCAATGAAAGAAGAACTAAAAAGCTTAGAAGAATCATACATGCGAAATGGTAGAACTTCCCTAAGGAAAGAAACCTATTGTTGTAAAGTGGGTTTTTAAGGTGAAACTTAGGCCTGATGGGTCAGTTGCCAAGCACAAGGCAAGGTTGGTGGACAAAGGCTTCATGCAAAGAGAAGGGCTATACTTTTCAGAGGTGTTTGCTCTTGTGGCCAGAATTGAGACACTAAGACTTGTTGTAGCTCTTGCAAGCTTGATAGGTTGGAAGTTATGACAATTAGATGTAAAGTCAGTTTTCTTGATAGGTATGCAAAATAGATTAAAATTAAAATAATAAATATTGTTAATAATAAAAGGATACATTAATCTCAAAATTACAAAAATTTAAATATATTTAATGAGATAAAATACATATTTCATTATTAATTTCTATATGATATCACTTTTTTTTTATTACCAAGGGTATCTCCTTACCCATAGGGTAAGGAACTAATCCCTTTCGGGTGTGTGGTTGTCCCTCCAAATAAGTGCCGCTCTCAATAATTGAATCATTGACCTTTTGGTCATCGTGAGGATCTAGCGGGTCCTTACACTACTAGACCAATGTTTTGTTGGTATATGATATCACATTTTAAAATCGTTGAATGGTTAGTTCGTTGTCAATGTTGAACACTTTTCGCTAAATATAAGTCATTAGACACTCATTCATCCATGCATCTCTCATTCGATTATGAAACCTATATTTCACAATTTTCATAGTTGAAAAAACTATTTCTACAATTGTATTACTAACTTCAAAAGAATATAAACTAATGGATAAATAATGTGTTTTTATTTTAAAGCAATTTATCTGAAAGATGATTGATTCTTTTCAAAGAAGCAAATTCAACATTTTTATACATATCAATGATGTAAGTCTCAAGTTAGTTATCAGACATCACCAAAGCAGTTGAACAAAATAATATGGATAAAACTTTGTAAAATCAATCAATTTTGCCATATAAAAATTATAGAAGAAATCGCTTTGACTCAAACAAGACATACGAAAAACAAATGAGTATTTTCTAAGAAAAACAATTATGAAGTTCCTTAAATTGTATATCACAATCTTATAAAATAGTTCAAAATGATAATGATTAGTTAGTTTTTCACAAAACAAAAATTGAGACCTATAAAACTATAAGTGATATACATTTTCTTTTCAAAAAGATTCAAGGTTTGCAATTGCACAACCTCAAATGCATGTGGCTTTGTCCCTAGCTAAAGGTCAATATTTGATATCTATAAAAAACATTTGTTAGAAAGTGACAATCTCATACGTTCAAAAAAAAATTAATATATTGTTGCGAGGAAATACCTTTGATTATATAAAAAATCAATTTGTAGCCTCTAAGATATTAGAGAAAAAAGTATTTACTCTCATATTAATAGATAAGTTATCTCTTTCAGCTACTAAAATCATGACATATATCATATTTTAACTCTTTTCTACACAAACATTTCTAAGAACTACAAAAAATAAAATATATATCATAATTTTAGTGGCGGAATGAGATAATTTATATTTTAATATAATGAGATATTTTATACTCTTTAATTTAATTAAGAAATTGACAATAATAATCCACTTCAGTGTCTTTCCAAGGTTGTCTTATTTATTTCCAATCTACATAGAAAAATATATTGTACCTACATATACAAAGTAGACGAATCACTTGCACCTTGAAAGAGACGAACCTGGACATTCATTTTTAATTAGTTTTAGACTTGGGATTTTCATTGAGGTAGCTACTTAATGATAATTGAGAGGTGTCTATTTTTATTTTTTTGGTGCATTGAGAGGTGTCTATGATTTCAAGTATTGGGTACATTGAGAGGTGTCTATGGTGTCAATTTTATAAGTAACATACATCACTTTATTATAAATATAAGAATTTAGTTGAAAAATATATCATTACTTATTTTTTATAGTATCTTAATTTCCTAGTTGTATTATGTTAAGGAAGAGTTAGATTCCTGAGAGTAAGATTTTTGGGGAGAGAAAGTCATGCACCACGAAAAAGATTAGTTATTTACTCATAGGTTAAGTGAAAGCATTTGATAATACCCAAAAAAAATACATACATGGTGGTGAACCAATGCTTTTAATGTTTCAACTACTATAACATCTTAATCTTTTTTTGTACAATCGAAAGAAAAGAAACAAAAAAACCTAAAAGATGAGGAAAAGATCCATTTGTATAATGTTGAATGCTTTTGTAGGTGGCGTGTCCCAATAAATGGAAGGAACATTTCGATTCCAACTCATTTTAGCTAAGCAATCAACCAACATGTTTGCTTCTCTGAAGGTATGTTGCACTCTCACTTTCCAATTTCTGCTAAACAACTCAAAGATGTTTTGAAAATATATCTCAGTTGGTGCAAACGAATCTGAATTTTCTCAGTGACCATGTGGATTGCTTCAAGACAATCACTTTCTAGAATAATAGCCTTACGAGCCTTGTTCCAAGACAACTGAAGAACATGTTCCCTAACAATCAACTCAATCAAGATGGGAGACCTAGTTCCAAACTTAGTAGAAAAACCAATAACCAAAGTCCTTCATGCTCCAATTGTATGATTACAAATAAGACAATCGCCATCCATATTTAGCGTCACCCAACCAGCCTTAGGAGGACAACAATGAGTATTAGCCAAGGTGACTTCGGTCGAAAACACATCCTTAGAGTGTGAATCTCTTTAGTCTTGATGGACATTTTTGGAGACCAAAGATATGTCTCAAGTAGTATTGCCAAAAAGAGTGTTGTTACACCACCACGAAGCCCACCAAATTCCGGCCAAAAAGAGTCTTCCATTGTTAGTTTTAACATTACCAACCAGCTAAGGTAGGAAAGACTGGCTATCCCAAAAGCCCTAATTATTAAAACCCAAACGTTGCCATAAAGGGTATAGTGGCACCAGCCTCTAAAAGTATGGAGAAGATTCTCAATAGGCGAATAACACTGAGAGCACATAGGAAAGGTTGACATATGTCTCCTGAAACAGAGAGAGTTAGTTGGCAATGAATCATGAATACTAAGCCAACAAAGAAACTTAACTTTTTTCTAGAACATGCAACCGCCACAACCAACTCCATATGTTATGGGAAGTCATGGTCTCTTCATTGCACTTTATCCACCAGTAACCATAGTTTGTTGTGTAGCACCTAGTGGCATTATCCTCTCATATCCAAGAATCAATACAACTCAAAGAAGATGGAAAAAGAATGGATTGAATGGCATCCATCACATGGGTAGGAAGCATAGTGTAAATGAAGCTAAATTCTCACGTGCAATCCTTCCAAAACTCCTTTAGTTACAACTAAGTGTTAGAAATGTGAACGTAATCCACCAAGTTACATAGTTTACCCATGCTAAACCAATTGTCATACCAAAATGAAATGTTACTATCCTCAAGCTGCAAATTAAATACATTTCTCAGAGTCATAGTTGCTTTCACTATACTCTTCCAAACCGGAGAGACAGCAAGTCTATTTGGAGCATAAATCATGCAACTATAACGTCTTAATTTCAAACAAAATAGGTTTATCAATGTACCACAAAAATAAAAGGATAGTGTTTTAAAAGAGTGAACAAACGTTCTACTCTTTAAAAAATGCATGTCTATCAATTTGAACCTAAAAAAATTAGATTAATATATAAAGATCACAAATACGAATCGAAATAGTCTTTATTTAGGGTATTAAAAAATGCTAAAAAATTTAATTTTACCCATATTTAATTTTTGGAGGAACCATTTTAAGATTTTTATAATTTCAAGAACAAAATTAGTATACACATATAATTTGAGGGACCAAAATAAACTTTTGCTTAAAATTTGACATGCAGCTCAAGAAGTATTGATAAGAATTAAATAACTTTAATTGAATTTTTAATTGAATTAAATGTAGGTAGTTATTATCATTGACACAAATATAAATTTGGTTGATATTCCCAATAAAATAATTGGGAATCACTTTACCTACCCGAAATGACAAAATAAATGATCTCACAAGCTAATAAAACACAAATACTAGGTCCAAATACAATTCGACATACTAATAGAGATTTTTAATTGCAATGAACATAAAAACAATACTCCATTTATTCACTTACAATTAAATATGTTTATGTGGCTTTACATATTTTCAATACAACTTTTGAATGAAACAATTTCACATATAACACAAGATGAATAATAATTATGTTTGTTTGTTTTTTATTAAATAAAAGTAAGTAATTGTATTTTAGTTGATTTCTTTAATTCATATGAAATTAGTAAATTAATTTATAACATGAAATAAATATTACATCAAAATAAATGTGCTAGTTTTCCATCTAAAAAGCAAACTAGTCATTCATACATCAAAAAAGAAATTAGTTATTTGTATATTACATATCGAATATAAGAAATTTTAACTATCATTGTATAATTCTAATAAAAAGTTCAATTGAAACAATTTTTCATATACTATATGTTAAATTATTATTATAATTATTTTTATTATTTTATTAAATCAAAGCAATTAGTTGAATTTTAAATAATTTGATTAATATGAATGAAATTATTTAATTTTATTCATAAAGATATAACATGGGGTAAATATTGCACCAAAATAATCTAAACATATATTAAAACCTCATATATTAGTATTCTATCTATAATACAAATAGTATAAAATCTATGCACTGATAGTGTAAAGATTTATACACAATCAATGCATCATCCATCATCCATTTGTATTACTTTTATTTAAAAGTTAATGCTAATTAGAAATGAATGGTAGATGATGCAATGACAATATAAAAATATTTTACATTGTCAGTGTATACATCTTTTAATTTTAAAAAATATTCAAAATTACCAAAAAAAATATTATTAAAATAAAATATTAAGATGATTTATTTGGCACAAAAAAACTCTTATTTAGTAACTAAATTGCACTATTTGAAATTCCATAATAAAAAATTGAACATACATAAATAAGGTAATTAAATAAATTTAAGTAGCTTAACATAAAAATAATACTCCATCTATTCACTTACAATTAAATAAATTTATGTGACGTTACATAATTTTAATACAACTTTAAATGAAACAATTTCACATATACCGGAATAACCATTATAGTTATTTATTTGTTTTTTATTAAATAATTGTAATGAATTGTATTTTTGCCGATTTCTTTAATACGTATGAAATTAACAAATCATTTTATAAAATGGATCACATCAAATACATATTACATCAAAATAATTCAAGCGCGTCATTCATACAAGGGAAATTAGTTATTCGAATATTATACGTTGAATATAAGAAAATTTAACTATCTTTATATAACTTCTAATTGAAACAATTTTTCATATACTACATGTTAAATTATAATTATAATTATTTACATATTTTATTAAAACAACGCAATTAATTGACATTTTACTAATTTAATTAATATGTGTGAAAAAAATTATTTTATTTATGAAAGATACATATAGATTAAATATTATATGAAAATAATTGAAACTGTTAATAGAAACTCATGCTAGTATCTTATCTATAACACAAGTTAATCATACATACATAAAAAGTGTAGTATATTACTTCAAAATAATATTCAAAATCACCGATAAATATTATTAAAATTGAATATTCAGGTGGGTTATGTGGCACAACAAAGCTCTTATTGGTAAACAAATTTTGTTATTTGGTATTCCACAATCAAAAGTTAAACATAGGATAGTTAAATATATTTTTGTGTCTTTACATAAAAACAATACTCTATCTATGCACTTAGAATTTAATAAATTTATGCGGATTTACATATATCATATGCTGAATAATAATTATAGTTATGTGTTTGTTTTTTATTAAATAAAAGTAATTAATTCTATTTTAGTCAATTTCTGTAATGCATATGAAATTAATAAATCATTTTGTAAAATGGATGACATGAAATAAGCATTATATCAAAATAATTCAAATATGTAAACTAGTATTCCATGTATAAAGCAAAATCATCATTCATACACCAAAAAGAAATTAGTTATTTGTATATTACATATTGAGTATAAGAAAATTTCAGTATCTTTGTATAATTCTATTACAACTTTTAATTGAAACAAATTTTCATGTGCTGGGGTAAATATTAATTTTAATTATTTATATATTTTTTATTAAGTCAAAGCAATTAATTGAATTTTAACTAATTTAATATAAATGTATGAAATTATCTAATTTTATTTATGAAAGGTAAAATTGGAGTGAATATTATACTAAAATTATCCTAATTATTAATAGAAAATCATATAATAATATTTCATCTATAACATAACTTGGTCATACATATACTAAAGTTTAATTAGTAATACTTCAAAAAATATTCAAAATCACCAACCAATATTATTAAATAATTTTTGTTATTTGGAATTTGATACTAAAAATTGAACATGACAATTTAATAAATTTAGAGAATTTTGATATGACATTATTCAATTTGTAGTAGAAGACAATTATTTAATTGTAAAACACAAAATCCCATTTTTCATTTATTTATGGGCCACATAGTTACAAATCTCATTTTGCGTTCCTATTCTTTTATGTGCCCCACAATCTATCAATACTTTTTCTCTGAATTTGTAAATGAGACTTTTGTAACTAAAAATAGTACTCAGTCAACATCACCCTCACACTTGCATCGAAATTATTCTTTCTACTTTATTAGCGAGTAGGTGATAAATCACTAAGCACCAGACTCTGAATATCTTCACCAATGTCTCCTTCTGTCACCTTTTGTAATTTTAAAATTAAGTACTACATGTGTACCAGCTTCATAGAATAAAATTTCTCTTTATATCATAAATTAAATTATCTATTTTGACCATTAAAATCATGAAAAATGTTCTATATTTGTAGTTTTTAGACTTTTTTTTGTAAAAGATATCTAAGAGGACACATGTAATAATTTTAGTAGTTAAAGGAGATAATTCATTTTCTTATACAAGGAAATACTTTACCGTCTAAAACTAATTATCTAATAGTATATTTTCATAATTTCCTACTTTATTCACCGTAACAAAAATCTGATCCGTATGGTAAACGGTAACTTATGTTCTATATGTACTTTGAATAATATTTTTATCAACGCATGGTAAACAGTAACCGATATTCTATATGTACCTTGAAGAGCTTGACCTATTTAATTAATATACATATGGATAGGTTCTATCCCAAAAATGTATCATTACATATATTATTGTTTGTAATTAATAAGAAAAATATTTAATTATTAATTTTTTAATTTAAATATATATTTTTAATCAATGGTGACACTTTTATGAAAAATATGTGTTCCCTTGATGTATTTATACTTGTAACAACTTGGCCTCTTCGAAGTAACTTATGTTTTTATATATACTTTTTTTAATACTATCAACAGTAAGAAATACAATGGCATTATGATAGCAATTACAACCATATATTCCTATAATTTTTCAAGCAAGACCAATTTAAAAAAATGATCTTTGGTAACTATACTCTATTGGTCTTTAATTTTTAAAATGACTACACTAGATCACGTGGGATCACAACAGGTCTTTTTATTTCACCAGATTTGTCCTCTTGTATTTGTCCTACAAAATTGTCCATAACTTTGTCACAAGTTCAAAACATAGCCCAAAAATTACTATTATTATTTTTCATACACTAAATTGTGGTACGTACAACAGATTTAAAATGATTTAATATTAATATACTAATTTTATGAACACATCCTCCGTTATTTATATTTAATTATTATTTATGCTTAAAACAAAAATAATATATAAAAAATTCATGATAGAAGATAAAACCTAAATCCTTTATACCAAAAGTTTTATATTCATTTATACCAACTCAATAGGATTTTGTCTAGTAATAAATAACACATCTCATTTAATTTCTTATTAATTTTCATATTAACGCATTAAGGTACTTGACAAAGTATCATTGGGTTGATATAGAAGCATAAAAAACTTTTAGTATTGGGGATTTGGATTCTGAGAGATAATAACAATATAAAAATTTTACAATAATAGTATGTAGATATTAAATTTCTAATGTTTAATTATTTTACATATAGAAAAAAGCTGGGGGTCAATCTTTCCTTTTTAACTATTGTTCTTAATTTACAAGAGAATCTTTAATCTGCCCCCATTGTATATATAACACAACAATTTTACAAAGGCTCTCAAATGAAAGAAGACACATATACATGATGGCCCCGTGGATTTACTTCTCAATCTTTTCAATAACAGTTTTTGCTCTATCCACTTCAGCACATGAACGTAAGATATCTCTTTTTCTTTTCACGGATTTAATCTTGGCTTCCTTTGCTTCTTCTAAATAAATTAAGAGCTTGCTAAAGTTTTTTTTTTCTTCATATCTACATTATACAAGTTTTTCAAAATCACACTATTTTAGTTTTGAACATGGTTTTAAATGGTGTGTCCTACCCCAATTGAGTGACACCACAAATAATGCAACCACAATTGCGGCTACGATGTGGACCATATATATAATTTTAATGTGTAGGTATATTACTTGCTAAGTTGTTATGTAATTGAAATATATCTCCTTTGTGACACTAGATTCTAAAGTTGAGTTTGGTTATACTGGTCCAAATGGTCCTGAGCAATGGGGAAGCTTAAGTCCAAAATTTGAAGCCTGCTCAAAAGGGAAGGCTCAGAGTCCTGTGAACATTGCCCAGGCTAGTGTTGTGTGGAACAAGAAGTTGAAACCCTTAAAGAGACATTACATTCCCACAAATTCCTCTTTGATTAACAACAAATACAATATTGAGGTGTTTTTTCCTGAACTACTAATTTACCTTTTCTTTCTATCCTTTTCCTCTAATCATCTATACCCATTAGTTAATATATATATAGATTAAAGTATTTCATCGAATCATAAAATAAGTTATCTCTTCCGGCTAATAAAATCATACAAGTGTCCTAAATTAACTATTTTTTTATAAAAATATTTCAAAAACTAAAAAAATAAGACACTTATCATTATTTTAATAGCTATAAGAGATAACTTATCTCATGATATGATAAAATATTTTATTCTCGTTTATATATATATATATATATATATATATATATATGTCTATGGACCCCACCTGTACTTATTGTTTAGACAGAGCAGGAAAATTTTGTTCAATAGCTCAAATTCCCCGAAGAATCTTTTCTAATGATCAGGGCGGGTCGCCCACTAACATTTGCTCTTAATTATTAAGTTTATTTTTTACTTTTCATTAGACTAAAAGGATGTGATGTCATGTAATGTTGTTTGAACAATAAGTTGTTATGTGTATTTTTTTAAAAGATAATAACATAAGATTCTTTTTAATTTATATACTTTTTATTATATTTTAAATTTCTAACTTTTTTTTAATTCTATATTGGGCGTCTTACAAGCCTACCATGTCCATATTTAGGCTGAAAATGACATTTCTTACCTTTTTCACAAACAGACATATTCATTTTATGTTAGGCGAGTATTATATAGATCATTTGTAGATGCTCAAAGAGGATAGTCCCAAATTACCAATACTAGTCAAAGTTAGATAAGTTAATCAAATAGATCACTTGTAAATGCAATTTGAAATTATTAGTGTGAATTAAAATGTCTAACTTTTAACTTGTAGGTGAGATTTGAAGGAAAAGTAGGAGATATTAATATAAATGGAAAAAATTACTCATTAAAACAATTGCACTGGCATTCTCCTTCTGAGCATCGAGCTAATGGTTATAAGTAAGTTGCATTTCTTCTTCCTTCTATATTCTTCTTTACATACACATTAGTTGTTTGAGTAGCCTGCAACAATTCTGAATAACACCACTTTAAATTATCATTTTTTACATCAAATTCCAACAACATGTAATATATGTGTATATATTTGTATATATGTATATAAACCTTTTACCTTTTTTTATCTTGTGCTGGCTAGGTCATGACACTCTAGCCAATTTTGTGTTAAGATAAATCAAAATTGAAATTATCTTTAAAGGGTCCATGAAAATGATTAACCTTATAAACAAATCAAACCCAATTTTATATATTGTGATTTGAGTTAGACAACAGTATTGATATGAGTTAGAAAATATAAAATAATGAGAAAAGACCTAATTTATTTTTAAAGAAAACAATGATATGTTAATAAGATAATGGTTGAACCAGTACGCCATTGGTTGATTCAATTTAGTCAATTCATATTTTTTTAATAAATTCATAGTATAACATTATTTAATAATTTTTTATTTTAAATATAAAAATTTATCATTACAAAAATATGTGATTAGATCATTAAAAACCCAACAATGTGGATTTTACAACAACAAAGTGTAGTAAATAAGTTGAATATATCATAGATAATATATACTTTAAGCTTTAATCATAACAAATATATACAAATAAGTTTTAAACTCACTTAAATACCAAAGGTTTTGTTCCAACCTAATCAAACAAATAAGAAGTATAATTAGAACAATGTTAAGCATAATTTCAAATAATTGAACTAGTTGAATCGGTCTAATGGCCGAGTCATCAGCTTTATACTCAAATTAACTGAATCAAACTAGTTCATATCAGCTTTGATATACAATTGGTCGTAAGAGTGACTCGGACCAACCATATCTTGAATTTGCAGTCAGACTAATCAAACCGGTTGGTCAGACCCAAGTTTAATAATTTATGGAAAACATAATTATCAAATAACTTTTGAAGATTTTATTTGTGGAACAATTTGGTTCCAACAAAATATAAAGACATCCAACAATGCCTACTCAATTCTACTTTGGGACAAATTGATCATTCTTTCCTAATTTTCTCGGACTAAATTGTCCCACACAAAAAAGATCCAAAAATCAAATTGTCACATGAAAAAAATTTCTATTTGATAACTTTTTTCTTTAGAGACTAATTTGTCACAAAAACTTTCAAAACTATTTTGCAAGTTTATTTTTTAACGGTCATATTACGTTGTATAAAATTTAAAATCAATTTGGGTCGATTGTTGAAGGACCTACATCACTACCTTGGGCCTCTGGCCTATGTTATACGAAGAGGTCTGGAATGAAAACTCAAAGCAAATTGAAATTGAAAGTTAATCTATAGTTATGGGTTTGTTCTGTCAAAAAGCCTACTTAAGGTGAAAAGCATAAATGAGTAATTTTTTCTCTTTCAGGCATCTTTCACCTTATGAATAAAAGATTAATTTCTTTTGGGTGCATAAATGCTTTTTTAAATAAATATTACTCTCAGAAATTGAACTATTAACATTTTGATTGAGTTAGGAATCCAATAGAATTTTATACCACTAGATTAATGTCTTGTTGGTAAATGGATAAATGGGTAATGATCTCATTTTACTTATATCCCTATTAATTATCTATAATATTTGTTTGTAAAGCAATTTTTTTTATTAACAATGATATAAAGGAAATGTAAAAATTTGGATGGTATGTGTAAATAGCAACCTTATATCATCATTTTCCCAAATAAAATATATGCATGTGAATATTACAATCACTTTTATGATTATTGATGATCTAATCTTATACAATATAGACATGTAGCTGAACTCCATCTTGTCCACTACACTGAAGACAATAATAACATAGCAGTTGTGGCAATACTCTACAAATTGGGTGCTCCAAATCCATTACTCTCCAAGGTGGACTTTTTTTATTCTTTTATGTATACAACTTTTTTTTAATTTGAAGTAGTATAAAGGAAAAAAAGGTATAAATTAAAGTAGCATTTGGAAAATTGATAGTATTAACAAGTGGGTCATGAGTGTAGATTGAAGACAAGTTAATTAAGCTTGGGAGGGAGACTCATGCGGGCAATAAGAATGCAACAATTGTTCTTGGCACCTTTGATTTAAAAGAGTTCAATAGAGGGTCTCATAGGTATTACAGATATGTTGGGTCTCTTACTACTCCTCCATGCAAAGAAGGTGTCGTTTGGAACATCATTAGCAAGGTAATATCACACTTGTATTGGAATCATTCATTAGTTTTTATTTTTATTTTGGGAAAATAATAATAGGAGAACTTTTTCCAAGTAAATCTTGAACTATTTTTTGTGAAAAGTTCTACTATTATATTTGGTAAAAGAGTAATTAATTAATTGACCATGTAGGTGAGGATAATCTCCAAGAAACAATTGAAGCTCCTAAAGGCACCATTGAACCAAGAGAACAAGAAAAATGCAAGGCCTATTCAGCCATTGAATGGTCGCAAAATTCAAATAAACTACTAGCCTAACCATGCATAGGATGGGGTCAAGCAAGACAGAAGTATCAACCTCTGTCTTAGTCATAGTTTAAAGCTTTTAATTAAAGTGTAGCGCCTTACATGTTGCAATATCAATTTGAGAAGAATAAAATAAAATTATCTATTGCTTCCTCCTTTATAGTTATCACAGTCACAAATATTAAAAAGATGCTTAATCTTAACCTTGGGCTTCACATAAGACTCTTTTAAAATAAATAAGATGTAAATGTCTTAATAAGACAAAAGCCTTCCATTCCCACTTCATGAATACAGAAAAATCACTTTGTTAATACTCCATTGAATGCAGTATATTTGTTTATATTCCTAGCTAAAAGGGGAGCTTCTTCTTTTACTAGGTTCACTATTATTGAGACTATTCCCGAGCTCAGAAACTTGTTTGTTAATGTCATTGGGACTTGGTTTTTAAGGCCTTAATTTTTTTTTTTGGGGTACATAAGGCCTTAATTCTTTTTATTGCTTTCATACATTACCCAAAAGGAAAACATTTAAGACAACATTAATAAATAGTTTTTAGTTATACCCTTAACATTATTAATTATATTTTTATTATGAAAGAGATTACTAGTACAGTTTTATTGATGATAATTAACAGAGAGATAAATGTTAAATACCATTTTTTTATAAGAATGAACTATATTAATGAATTAGGTAGGTCTTAACTTACATATATCACAGATCTTATATAATTTTCCTACTGAATTACGGATGGCAAAAAAACCTGATCCGTGGGTATCCGTGGAAATACCCGCAATGGGTACCTGCATTTGTATATTATTTGTTAAATTTCTATAAATATTTATTATTATTTTAAGATTATATATCATAGATTTTATTATTACTTCATAATAAATTACACATATTTGACTATAATCATACATTTATCATATAAATATCATATTATTCATGTAACAATTATTTTTATATATTGATTATTACAAATTATATAAATATATAATTAAAATGAAAAACCTGTTTGGTACCCACAAATACCCGCTACCCACACGGGTACCCGTAAATATTGCAGATTTGGACACGGGAAAGCACTACCTGCGCTCGCCCGCACCCGTTGTCATCCCTACACTCAATGGATCCCAAGACAAAATCAAAAGAAGACCTTCCACACTCCACAATATTCAAAATAAAAAAGTATTTACAAAACGATGTCCTTGTCGCTAAATTCCAAAAAAAGAAGCAGCAAATTCAAAAAAGATGAGGCAACAAATTCACTCATGCTTCAAACAAAAACTACATTCATTATCGTATCTTCCAATAGTATCAATCAACAACTATTTAAAATATATTCCGTCCAACTAATACTAGCCGCCATATTTGCCCCACGAAACTAATCCTACCAAGACAGGTGGATTTATAAGTGTGAAAAACCAATTTAGTCATTAAAATTTTTCGTACTACCAATTTGATCCAAAAAATAAAAATACTAAAAGTAATAATTTGACACACTAGATATATTATAATTTTTTTTCAAATTTTCAGATACCAAATTAATACACATAGAAATTTTAAAGATGGAAAACAGATATTTACTATTATAGTTCACCTACAACCAAGACTCAGACCGCCTCCCAGATGCGAACCGGTTCATACCACCCAAACCAACCGGTTCGCTTTGAACCGACTCATTAAACGACACGTCGTTTAGACTCGCCTTGCTGCTACTACCCTTTGCTTTCCTGCCTTTACTCTTCTTGGTTGTTGGTTCTTCATGTCTCTGAACCGGTTTTCCTCTCCGGTCGGACCGGAAAATAGCCCGAATGCTTTCAAAGAACCCGGTTTTCCTTCTTCCACTTCGTGATGATTTTTGTCTGACAACAGTGGTGGCGGAAGTAGCGGCGGTGGTGGAGGAGACTGAGCGCTGACGAGCTCGCAACCTACGGTTCCGATTTGATCTCACTCTCCCTATGCACGAGACCTTCGGGGACAACGGTTCAACCACCACCGATGACTCCGATTTTCCGGCAGAGCCGCTCCGGTTCGGGAACAGCAAGCCGGTTCCGATACGGTTGTGGCGTCGGCTCTTCACGTCAGGGAAAGCGGTTTTCTGAGGCTTCGGCAAGCCTAAAATCGCAGCCTTAGACTTCAAACTCATAGAGTATCTTTGAGAATTCGATGTGGAATTCGGGTTCGAGTTTATGATAATAGAATTTCCTTTTGTCGATTCTTTCCGCTCGTAAACGACGGCGTTCCGATCCCACCAGTCATATTCCGCGTCACCGGAAAGCCAGAATGATTCCGGCGGCGAGTCAGGGTGCCGGTACGGTTCGTCCTCATCGGCGAGTGTCTCACACGTTATTTTCCGGTCGGAGGAACCGCTGGCTAAGGCTGAAACCAGTTTTTCCAAATCCAACGGTGGCATGGTAGTTGTTGGTGAAGCTAGAGAGAGAGAATGTGATGTAGAGAGAGAAAGAGGGATTGAAGGGTTTTTCAACATTCAAGTTAGTTGAGTCTTCGTGATCTATGGAAGTGGTTGTATTTATTATATTTATATGAAAGAATGAATATTCATTATGCAATCGTTTTCTTCTAGAGTGACATAAAGAGAGTAAGAATTTGTTATTTATTATTTTTTTGTCAAAAGAATACGAAACCAATAATGTCAAAAGTAACGGGTAAAGAAAATTACAAATTAGTATATCGTATTTGGTGGTCGATGGTTTTGTCAATTTGCATGTTTATAAAATATTTTCAAACATGTTTTTTTATCTTCTTGACTTTTACCCACATAAATATCTATACTATTAATAAAATTAAAACAAATAATAACCACCATCATGATATAATTTTATATTCAAAATTTATTTTTTATAACATCTCTTATTAATGACTAATATAAACTTCCACATATTACTTCCATTGGTTTCATTTTTTATATTAATATATCATTAATCTTTCATACATTATCTTATTTATATTTTCACTATCTGTTGAGTTCATATTGCATTTTTATATTTAAATTGTTTTTCTTAAATAGTATAACGTGAAGCTGATACATTATATATTAGAAAAAATACAAATGTGGATTGATCGACACGGAGTGTCAATCGACATGCTAGTTAATAAATAAAAATAATTGTGTTTGTTCTTTGCTTATGCAATGCTTGGCTCTTAGACGGTTCAATGGTGTTTGGACAAATTATTTCATTCTTGTTCACTATCCATGGTGACTAAGGGTGAAAACAGATCAGACCGCCTATTAGGGGCCTATTATATGGTCTATAATAGCCTAGGCTAGATCATACTTTCATTGTAAATAGGCCAGATTCAGGTTTTTTGAAAAGCCTATTTACTTTAACAGGTAAGATTATAGGCCATCCAAAAGGCCTATTAAACCTAACAGATCGACATATCTAGTTATATTATGTAATATGTTCATAGTATACAATTTTAATATAAGTAATATTATTATACATATGTAATATTAATATAAAAATATAATTTAATTGTTAGGGTTAGAGGAGTCTAATTAAAAGTAGACATATTAATTTATTTAAATGTAGACATTATGACTTATTTCAAAATTATATAGTATAACATGCTTTTAAATAGGCTAACAGGTCAGGCCTAAGTTTTAAATTTTTTTAAACAGTTCGGCCCAGATACCTATATGCAATATAGGCTAGGTCTGATTAAGGCAAAATCTAGCTTAATCTGGCATGTTTCCACCCTTAATGGTGACAAGAAGTATCAACCTCTAAGAAATCTATCTTTAAGTGTTTGTATACCAATCGTTGGCATTGGCAGACAATGCGAGCTTGTAGCATTTAGAATAGCTTGTAACATTTTGAATTAAGCAATAAATTATTAGAGTTGTTTGGTAAACAAAAAGTGAAGGGACTTATAATTTTTAAAGAGGACTTTGTAGTGTTAGAATGCTAATTTTTCGAAAACTACTTAAATTAGTATTCAGAAATTTAGTTGAATTCCAATAATTTATCTATCCATTGTAGCCTTGAAAATATTTATTTAAAAATAACATTATTTATCTCTAACTAATTTTTTTTAGTTATTTTTCAAATTTCAACTAGTTACAAAACTAATTTTAATGAACAACTCTAATTACACAACAAGGTGACCCATTTTATTATTTATATTCACAACTATATACAAGTTTACAGTTACAATTTTGTGGAACAGACACATAAAGTCAACATAAGAAGAAATGTTTCCTTATTTCTCAAACCTAGTCGATAAAAAAGTGGTTACAAAATTGTGTTTGGTGGTATATGACTTAGTGGAGGATTATCTCAGTCGTGGTCATCATGATCTATTTGTGCATTAACTAACCTCAAACTCGATCCTAGGAATTTGGCCTAAAGATAATATAGCTTCATAAAAGCTGGAGATCAATTGTCCCAACTTAATGTTCACATTTGTCACACCCTTTTCCTAACGTTTAAAGCAATTACATACAAGACCATCGTTTACGATCTTGGTTAATTATATTTTCCTTTTTGCGAAAATAACGTATAATTTTTTTTCTTTATAACATATGAACATATGGTTCTTTCATAACTCACCACTTAAACTATAGACTAAACAACAATACAACATAGTAACATACACATATTTATATATATAGATCATCAGTTCAAAAAGCGTCATAGTCCAAAAAAAAGTACATCATCCAAGTCATGCCATCCACATATACACTCCAGCATAATAGGACATATATATACACAAATACACACACGCAAATGATCCTATGGCTGGGTGTACACTGAACTCACAGCAACCACATCAAAAGAAAACTATACGGTCATACCATGCATACACAGACCGTCAGAATCTCGACCCAACATCCTCCTGCTACTGTCCCTCAGAACTACCCTCCTCAGGGTCTTCCTCTAGATCCTCATCATCACTGGAAATATATATAATATCCTCCCTAACCATAGGCTCGGTTGGCGCAGGGGATTATGATGGTGAAGAAGATAGTCGGGCCCTCCTTATCGAGCCACGAGTATCAGCCTCGTCATTCTGAATCCTCCCACGTACCCCGTGAGAAGAGGACCCATGAGCAAACTCCAGATTCTCTCTCACAGCAATAGTGGCTGAATCCATATGACTCTCCCGTAAAGAAAGACATCGGATACATCAACAAGTCTGAACTCCCTGAGTCGTCTCAGTACGACTAGCCGAGGTCATAGGTGGTCCCCCAGCAGAACGTCTCACCGAGGCTCTAGGTATACACCAGAATGGCGCAACCCTACGTGTCTAGGCATGATAGGATCCAGAAGATAGGTCAAGAAGAGCAGTAGGAGATGGAATATATCTGGTAGGAGCAAGAGGAGGCATGTGTCGTAACTCGTAACTGTCTGGTATGTGCATGATATAGACCGCTGGAACGGTAGAGCGGCGGGGGAGTATCACTCTATGCCTGTCCGAGTATGAACACCTGATTTCTATGTCTCCCCTAAACACCGCACTAGACTGGTCCACCTCAACCTCCCCCGACGGGATAGGCATGATCTCTACTCGACAAGGAGGAACCACAAAAGAAGTCTTTGAGTCCATCACTACATGTAATGTAAGATTGGAGAGTAATGTAAGCACTTCTATATAAGATAAACAATCAACAATTAATAAAGTCATAACATAAAACAGATCAAACAGATATTAATATAAAAATTAATCATATGTATGAGCATGATGTAATAATGAATGCACTCGTTAATCTAATCAGACCAACTATTTTGTAGATGAATGCATGGAGAAAACGTCTCCTAACTGGGCCCCTAACGATACCTCAACAACAATGGTACCGACTGATCGAGCCCGACCAACCATTTGCTGTTCTTAGGAAGCGAACAAAACGAATACAACGCCGTGCCAACCATTGGTAACCAAAAGACATATAACTATCGTGCACTCAATAGCGCCGGAAATACTCTCCGGTTCGCAAAGATAACCGCTGCATCACCCTGAGCACGATACCTTCAAGGGGGTGTCAGAGGTCGCTGTAGTTACTGCGAAGAGTTCTGTCGGCTCAAGGGAGCTACCCTATTTCTGACAAATCAATTTCCACCCACAATGTCCCCTCAACCAAGTCACACAGACAAGGTACCCCTCTGGGTTCTCAACACAATCTCAGTGTCGTATCTTCCCACAGACTATGTCACAAACGATAAACATAGTGACATGAATCTCTTCCGATTCATACAAAGCATAGTTTTTTTTTTCCTTTTAAAAAGAAGAATCAGGGGAAGCCTTTCTAGGGTAATAACAAAATATTTTCATTGAAAATCAATTATAACATTTTCTTCAAGTTCTAACTCACTGGCTTATTGATCAAAAAGATTTTCCAATCATTGTAAAATACGCCAGTTCTGATATAAGTCAGAAAAACATTTCCCCTTCATCCTTCGTCAAATCTTTCATAAGAAAAACTTTCCTTCTTTAAGTTTCATCAAGAATTTTCATATGCTATGCCATGAGAATGTTTGATGACATTTTAATAGTCAACTCAACAATATGTCACAGTTCAAAATTTAACAGAATATTCAGTTAAATCAGTACTTTTATTATCAAACTTTCAGTCATAATGATCATTTATATCAACAAACATAATCATTCAATTTCATTGAACCACTTCAACCAAACATATCCATCATAATTTAGAGTTTAAATTAATTTACAGACAACTAAGTCTCGCTACTCAATTGTTCGCGGCCACAGAAATAATATTCGACTATATCCGCACATGGCCTAGCTTAGAGATGCATGAATATCTTTGGCATCATTTCTAAGCATCTATATAAAGACACTTCTCTCCATACCTTTAACCTTACTGAACTTAATGTTCCTTTGTTGCTGATTGCCCGAGTGTTGCGTACCTGATTAGGTCATAAATAGTTAATTTCGATATCACTAAGTTTATTCAGATTGCAAAGGAAAACACCTAAATGAGTCTCTACACATTAGAGCATACTCAAATATCTAGTTTGGATATAACTAAAATCTTGATTAGGCACGAAAAGATTTTCAGAGACGCTATTGGTTTAAAACTCAGAATTTGACTTAGGAGGCTCGGATTCGCTTCAGAAAAGCTTTAGAAAAATTATTATCCTGAGATACACACTTTATCTTCATAAAAAATAGTACTAATATAAGTTTAGGTTCATAAAACTCAGCATTTATAAACCATAAGGCAATTTGAAACATAGGCTAACATATAGTAAAAAATTAGATAGTTTGAAGTGCCAACTAGGGACTGATTTCGTTTTTCTCTTTAAAAAGTGAGGGTTTCGATTTATTTTTTGTCCCTGAAAGAATGATATTTATCTACGAATTTAAAATATGAACACATGCATTTATTATATGTAAAATTTGGACGTTAGGAACTCAAGTTATCAAGGAATTAAGGTATTAGGGTTTTCCTTAACAATACTTGGGACCAATTTGCATGGCTTCTTAGCCTTCAAAGTTTTCGAGTTCTAAACTTTGGAATGAGTTAAAGATCATGAGTTCAGTGTGTTAAACAAATGTTATATCACATGTAAGGGTTTTTCAATCCTAAACACCCTAGAACAATCACAACAACACCTAAAATACCCTTTTTTGATCTATCAACAACACAATGAGGTGATTGGGTTTAGAAACCCTTTCACCACGAAATTCTTGGGATAAAAAGACCTGCACACAGAAGATTTCCAACATGCAAAGATTTCTAAACATAGCCATGATCATTTCTAACACAACCCTAAGCTTACAACTCAACAACAACCACAACAATGTATGATTTCCCTAACCACACTGAGAGAAGAATTTTTAAAACAGTAAGGACAACCCTTGCATGTCATTTTTTCGTGAATCAGAGTTAAAATTTGTGTTCTCCATACGTTAAAATGGCTGGGTAGAATCTTTGAAGAGAAATTAGGAGGAAATCCAAGCAAACTCTACACTATAATCCATAGTTGCACCACTTTTAATTCATGAAATCTTAATGAGAATCCAACCAACAAAACCTTAAGAAAGTGTAGATTAAAAGCCATGGAGGTGAACTAGATACCTTGAGGATTTAGATTTCTCACATGCATGTGAGTTTGGAGAAGAAGATGGAGGCTTTCTCCCTTCCTCCTTGGTGCTAACGTTAGGAAGAAAGAGTGGAGAAGATGAGTGAATATGGAGTGTTGGTGAGGAGGTGTGAGAGTGTGAGAATTCATCCCCCCACCCCCTTTAAGGTCATGTATATATAGGTGTTAGGGATGAGTTAGTGGAGGAAGATATTTTGGGTTGGGTGTCATTAAGATTTAAACAAGGAGTAGGTAATTTAGCAAAGTTTTAGATGCATAATGTGGTATTTGGTTTGAGCAATTAGTGTAGTGCATGGATGTGTTTTCTTGTGCTCTAAGACACCTTAATACAACCTTAAACAATGTCTAGGGGAGTATAGATGATAGTTCAAGTACTCAAAAAACTGATAGAAAAGATGACAGGCACTCTCGGGCAATCCAATTCAAAGGTACATTAAAACCAACACTTTTTCTAGAGACTTTTAACTAAGTTATTTATCATAGTATAACACTAAGATAATAACTTTCTATCCTCAAAACTCAACATCAATAAAGCATTATGAAATCTAATAGTTTAGGTGGTCACTTAGACCAATTCTAATTAAAATTCTAAAACCAAACATTACCCGATAACGGCTAGACTTTAAACTTGGNCTTTGAAACTAACTAGATCAACTTATTTTCAAAGCAATTATTAAACATTTAGCATTCTAATATCAAGAAAATATAATCACATACATAAGCACACACACACAGATATATATATATATATATAGTCCAATGTCTACCTAAGCAAGGTGCTGAAAGGAGGGATGTTACAACATTACTGTTCCGCCCCATTTATATATGGACATATGGAGTTTAATGTATTATTTTTAAAAAATAGAATTAAAATAAAGTGTTATATTTTATTTGTTGGCAAACACTGATTGGTTCGAGATATGGGACAAAGAATTTTATATGGCAGACAATCCCATTCCGATAAAAGCTACCTCAATATATAAAGACGATGTAGCTTGCAAGAGCTACACTGTTAAGTTACATGAGTCCTCCAAATTTTAACCTTAAAAAAACCGAGTTTTAAAAAAATATGAGGTAGCTCATCATGGAAGGTCCAACTCTTAATGGTACATATTAAAACGTTGACAAAGAAAATGTTACATTTTATAAATTGTATTCTCGACATATCATAAGAGAAAAAAGGTGTAAAAAAGTTATCTCAAATCAAAATTATAATAATAAATGAGAAAGATTGTAAATTGCATGTTATAATTATGATTGAATAAAAAAAAAGGAAAAAAATACATTAAATTAGCATTATCAAATTTCATTTTGCAAATCACTTTCCATCTTTACTCTTTATACTTGAAAAAATAGACAAATAATTAAATGAATTAATTATAATAGCTATGAAATAATTAGTTATGGAGTTGTAAATTGTGTAATTATGGAACAATTAAAACAATTATTGCTTTATTTATTTTTCTTTTTCTTCTCTCATTTGTGTTCTTGATTATTTATATTATATTATTGTTCTCAAGTTTCTACATTATTCTGACTTGCATCCTTGATATTTTTATTCTTATTTTCAAGTTCCGATAATACCTTGATTTATGCTCTTATTAGTTTTTTATTCTTATTTTCATGTTCTCGTAGTACCCTAACTAATGTTCTTGATTGTTTTTATTCTTTTCCCAAGTTCTGGTTGTATCATGATCTACATACTTTGTAGTTTTTTTATTCATATTCCCAAATTCCAACACTAGCCCTACATGTGTTCTTGATAATTTTTTATTTTTGTTCTAAAGCTTCATCTATTCCCCGAATTGTATTATTGATCATTTTAGTTCTAGTTCTCATGTTCCAATGGTACCCCGATGTGCTTGCTCGATATTTTTAATTCTTGTTTCTAGGTTGTGGTAGTACCTCGACCCATGTCCTTGATTTTTTATTCATATTCTCATTCTGATACCTTTGACTTGCATTTTTGGTAATTTTATTGTTCCTAATTTTCGGGAGTACCCCAACCTATATTCTTAATGGGTTTTTATTCTTATTTCCATCTTTTAGTAGTGCTCGAATCTGCGTTCTTCACCTATGATTTTGAAGGTCAATCAAAGCCAAACTTAGAAACTTGATATAGAGTAAGATGTTGGTACACACATTTAGATGATGAAGAAATTCAACTTAAGATCTATATACTTTGACAAAAGTAGCGCTCGTGTTTTACTTGTTATTTACCATGATAACACACAAATCCTGATTTGCTTGCTATCCACTGAGGAGTAAGTAAAAAATGATAGTTCTAAACATCTAATTTTGTTAGGCCTAATTTAAAATATAACACATCTTTAAAATATAACACATCTCATCATCATCTTTGTGGATCTTCTCTAGTAGTAGATAGTTCAGTATTAGATGAGGATTATGTATGACACATGACAAAAAATCTTTAACTACAATGATTTCAAATTATTTTTTAGTAAATTTTTTTTAAATTAAAACAAAAATAATCTTCTCCTCATATTCCAGTACTAGACTATCCAGTACTAGACAAAAGTTGAACTCCTTTAAAATATAGCATATTCTATCAACATTTTAAAATATAATATATTCTATCAACATTTTAAAATATAGCATGTCCACAAAATATTTCTTATTCCATTATTCATATTTTAAACTAAATAGTGTTTGTTTGGTATAGATAAAAGTTTATAATTTGTTCATATTTATTAGAAATAAGCTTAAAGTTACCCCATAAGTATGTTTCACAAACTACCTAGATTATAAACTCAACTTACTTTTGTAGAAAAAGTCAAAAATTGAAGCTCCTCCGTTATGAGTTTTTATTTCAAAGATGGTTTATTTTTCTATTGAAATGTCAATTCTCATTTTACCTTCATTTTAAGGTATTCCCTCTTCTTATTTACTCTTCGGCCAAATTCCATTTTAAAAATGCGTGACATGTTCTTAAATATTAATATTGATCTTTATATTTTCTTTTATTTAATTTTTTAGCCTTTGTTATTAAGTAAGAAATATTAAAAAATTATAGTAAATATATGCATGATAATAAATATTAAAAAATGTATATTTAAAAACTATATAAAAAACAACCAAAATGATCACAACATAAACAAATAATCTCATGTCATTTTCTTTAATTTACTGCATAAAAAATAATTTTCTATCTTACCCAAACAAAATAGATTAACTTATATTTAGTTTTCAGCTATATTACCTTAATATAAACATATTATAATCACACAATTTATAAAGTAAAACAAAATATATAATCTAGACATTTAGTCTCCATTTGAATGACACAAATATCCCAAAATTAATTATCGTTTTATGTGTCAGCCACCATTCTTTCTCTCATCATTTTATGTATCATTGGCCTATCATAAACCAATCAGTGGCCATCATCGACCGATTAAGATTTGTGCATCACATCTTCAACTATCTACATGCACTTCTTAAGCGAATGTGAATGGTGTTGTATCATAGCATCACCACATATGTAGCATAACATGACTGATTTTTTTGATTCCTCATACAAAATTTGTCTTTTTGCTCATTTCGCCAGGTCCATTTGCTCGTTATGCCGACACACATTTCTATTGGGCAATGTTGGCGGCACACGTGCTTGTTGTAATAAAAAAAGAAAGATTCAAATAAAATAGGATTTAATGTCTTAAAATTTTGTAATGTAGTACAATTTGTTCAACTTCATATAAAATATCAAAGTTTTTTTAATAAAAAATTATCTTCAACTACTTTATTTATTTTTATATTTTATTATATTAGTTTTTTCTTTTTATATTTCTTATCAATACCAGACCGTCCACATGTCCATTAGCCCATTTTAAAACATGAAGAATATATCATTTTTCTATTAAGACAATGTGGGCATGTCCATGCCTGCTTAAAATATTGTAGATATTTGTGGGTACAGTCGAAATGGGCCAGGCAACCCATTTTGCTATCTTTAGCCGTGCATCAATGTCCCCCCAATTATCGACTATTAGGTGGTGGTTCAAGTATATTATTTAATTCATTTATATATTTATATAAATAATATTTATTAAATTTAATTTTAAAATAATAATAAATAATTTTTGGGTATAATTAATTAAATAAATCATAATTAAATAATTAAATTTAAAATTTAGAATGATTTATAATATATTAACTTAAAATAGTTCAAGATGACAATACAAATAAATATTACCTTCATGCTCTTAAATTTTTTTATACAAAAATATAATAAGGATTACAAGGATGGTAGTGTCAATGATCTTATCTTCCACCCCATGAAGTTGAGACGCAGTAACGAACATAAGATTGTTCCCTTTCTTGAGGTGAGCATGCTAGTGATAATAAATGTTGGACTTTCCTTTAGTCTTATAATAAAAACTTTTAAAAATTGGAAGAACATGCATATATGATTAATATCGTGCTTTTACTCTCTCTCTTTAAGTTGAGATGTGGTAGCAGACATAGTTTGCTACTTCCATCTCTCAAAGACTACGATTGAACATCATTTCTTCTCTCTTGATATTTATATAATTAAAAATCGCTCAAACCCACAAAACAATTTTTTAGCCAAAAGTTATGTAAGCCTTGATTGCCTAATGCAAATATGAATAATAAGATAAAATCTTGCCAAACATAAAAAATAAAAAAATAATAATTTTGGTTCATCAATAAATAATAATTAAACAATAAAAATAATAAATTTGTCAACACGCGTGGGGTTTTAATCCACGCTATTAATGAGAGAACCTCTTAGTACAAATGGATTGAGTACTCATATTTTTCATGAGCTATAATCCACTCCGAAATCTTTGAAATCTAGTTCAAAGAGCAAAATTATTCAAATTGGACAAAAATGAGTTTTTTTTGCATTTGTCCACAAAAAGGAAATGATGATTTTAAATTTTTAGGGAGAGGATAAAAACCTAGAGGCCGGATATACTACGTTAAAATTGTCATTTAACAACAGTCATTCAATAGTGTTGGTTAACACAACACTGTTAAATACAAGGCGGAAGAAGATCAACAACACTCTTTGAAGCAAACACTCTTAAATGTAATAAGTGGATAAACATTCAATAACGCTTTCTACAATGAATATTGTTGAATGTTTGCTTTAAAGATTCAACAATACTCTTTTAAGCAAGTGATATTGATTTGCATCAATTCAACAACGCCCTTTGTAGTGAGTGCTAACTCGTGACTTTTCAAGATTTTGCCATACTTTTTAAAGAAAAAGATAAATGAATATTAACATAAATTTGTATGCATAAAATTTCTAATTTATTTATACAAAAACAATAATCAACAACACTCACTATAATAAGCGATGTTGAATGTTTATTCGTCTATTACATTTAACAACATTTGCTTCAATGAAGGCTGTTAAATATAATAGGCGAAAAAACATTCAACAACACTTGTTGTAGTGATCGATGTTGAATGTCAAAACCAAATACATTTATAATGATTACTTCAATGAGTGTGGTTAAATGTGAAGAATCAATAACACTTTTTACAACTAGCGCTATTAAATGTCACAAGTGTTTAAAACTCAAAATATGATCCACTTCTCTCTACACTCTTAAACTTGATCAAGCAGAACTTCTCATACACTCAGAAAACCCTCATTCAATAAAGAAAACTTCAATAATGGATTCTCACGCCAATGATGATGCTACCCCACAAGGTCAAAAATGTACTTCATGTTAAATGACTTCCATGAAGAAAGTTATTTATGATAAGAGTAAGAACATCAAGCTATCGATTGAATGGAACACAAAGGACCAACCTTTAAATCGAAGGGTGGCAACACTTTGGTAAACTATATTGGTGTTACGGTTAAACAAAATGTGTCGATAATATTCAGCTCTTTGAATGATAAGTTGTTGAATCCCGTGAATGTGCACATTTGGAATGATATAATAGTATGTTTATATTTATGTGTTTGTGTTTATGTGTTTTCATGCCATGATTTATGTATTTTTATGCAATATATTTTTGTGTTTTCATGTATTGTATTTACATGTTTTATTTATGTGTTTTCAGCTAACTTTTGATGTTGGTGAGGAACACAAGGATTACACCCTTAAATATGTCGGCAAGACTTTCAGACAATTCAAAACCGATAACGACAAATATGTCAAAGATGGTGATGGCAAAATCAACCTCAAACCTCCAACCAAATATGCAAATCTCCTTGAAGAAGATCAGCGGAAGACTTTTGTCACTAGACGCATACAAGACAAGTGTAAAGTCATATTCTTTGTATTGACTGTATACTTATGTTTTTGTATATATGATTGTACATGTTGTTAATGTTCTTGTTAATGTTATTTGTTTTTGCAGAAAATATGTGATGAAAACTATAAGAGAACATCTAAACTTTTGTGTCTATACCGAGCTTCTCAAACGGGCTTAGATGAATTGATAATTTGTAAACTATTGCTAAAATTCTACTTTTGGGAGTCTAACGTCCCATATAAAATGTCCTTTTCCAGGTAGATCTTGACGTTAGAATTCTTGCTAGTGATATTAGTTTCCAGCATTTTTGTTTGAGCATGTGATACCACTTTGTTTGAGCATATGATACCACTTTGTCCGTGTTGAAGCTTGCCTATTTTAACAATAGGATTGGGAGCTAAAAAGCCACTACTCTAATTCATGTTTAGAAAAAAAAGGTTAGATTCTTCTGTAACTAGGTATAAAGACCGGTCGAAAAGATTGCCTTACCAATAAGTTTATCAGTCAGAATTTAGATCCTGATCAAAATAATACACATTATAAGATTAATCTACGAATATAGTGGGCAACAAGTGAGTGCTTGGATAAGTACTAGCTTGCCAGTGTACTATATATATTTAGATTTAACCTGAATGAAAACAAAAAATGAAATTCCTAACAATGTATTTTCGCAGACTAAGAATCAGGAAGCTCTATTTCCCAGAAGAATTTAATTGCTCTAGGACTACTTGAAGAGTTTAAGGTCATTTGTGAGATATCACATTTTTAAGCACAATAATTTTATAAATTTAATTACACATTTATCGGTCAATATCACTTAGATCCATCCTGGTACATCAGATTCATTTTTAATACCAGAGTTAAAATCCACAACTAGAGTGGAGTATCATTGCTCCATAAATATGGAAATAATGAGGAGCCACCCATATAGGAGATGGTTTGGGTTCCTTTCTTGTATTTGACTGTTCAGTGCTAAAATGTAAAACTTAGATTAATTTTTTGATTTAAAAAACTTTAATTAAAAATAATTTAAAATCTACGTTATTAATTTTTTTAAATATCACATATTATATATCTTCCATTACTAGAACTCCAATACCAGAAAAGATTCATATTCATACCTCATATCATGTTTTGCACATAAACACGAAGACAACAATTCTTCTATTAGTGTTGGCACTTTTAAACTCTTATAGTATCTCATCAAATTAGGACTTTCATCACACTTGAAACCCCAACGCTTTCAAGTCTAGTGCATTTGTTATTGTTTATTTAGGTTTGACATTTATTTTTTTCTTATTGAAATATCATGATAATTAGTTGATTTTTTAAATAATAGTAAAACAATACACTTCTATTTCTATTTATTTGAAGGAGCACTTTTTTCCATAAAAAATCAAATAATTTATTTTTTCTCACTCCTTAAGTAACAAGATAAATTGTAAGATAAGAAGACACACTTTTTTCTATCTCTTTTCTCTCATACAAATGAAAAAAAATCTTTTTTATTTCTTTCTCCCATTTTCCTAATCTCCTTATTTCTATCAACTTTCTTCTCTCCACCCAAAAAATACTAAAATAGTGTAAAGGAAGAAAATAATATTTTTTATAAACAATCTGTTTTGAAGGAAACTTATATTAAAAATTTGAAATAGAGTTAAAGACACCTCTCCAAAGCTGTAATCCTCCTAAACTGTTTCTTTGCTCTTCTCTTGGCATGGTTCAAGCCGGGTTCTTCTATAAGTTTCGCCAACTAAATGGAAATAATATAAAAATAATATGAATAATCACGTTATCTTAATGAATTTATGTGTTTATCAATTGAATCCTTAAAAATTAAAAAATAAAATTAGTTTTCAAAACATCCACAATGTGATTCAAAATAATTTTTGTGTTTACCAACGGAGGTTCAAGTGGTACATGCTTGAGTCCCTTTAAGTAAGAACCCGAGTCCGAGTCTTATGGTTAGAAAAAATGTTCGTTGGAAGAGTTAGTCCCATGTACTGTGGATGTTCCCAACTCAGATAAAATTGCCTCTAGTGCAATGATACTTTTGGGAAACCAAAACAATAATAATTTATGGTAGACATTAAATTACCTCTCATTTATAAGTAAAAAAATATTAAAATAACTAATTTAATACGCATTTAATATATTTGAGAACTGTTTTGAATTATTAAATTTTTCAAAAATTAATTTGCCACATAGTAAATTTTAAGATGCCAAAATAAGTCTTTATTTTTAAGTATATATCTGCACTTTGTTGATCAATAATAGAAATTAACATATTTAAAACTTACAAGTTCCAATAACTTACCTTAAAAGTTAAAAATAAAGACATCACTGTCATCTTTGGATCAACATTGAGGTCGGCGTCTTCCATTGTTGATAGCGTGTGACGGTGTAAGTCAAACCACGTTGATGCATATTCGGATATTCCTATTTTATAATAGTGTATCTTTTAAGATATTTATTTACTTAAGCAGTTTTTGTTTTGGAAATTTTTTTAATTATACTTAACACAATTATTCTATGCCGTTAATTTTTCTTAATATATTTAGTAGGAATGTTACAAATTGAAAGATGAATTTGAAAGAATAATTAATATTTTTTAATGTATTAAAATAAGAAATAAAATAAAATTTAATTGTCAAATATGTTATAGTAAACCAGAAGTAGTAATACATTTTCTATATGGATGAGTACTGACGATAATCTGTGGTAGTATCTAGTATCTACTTACGTACGTGGCTTGTAGTGGAATGAAGCCGCCGCCATGGTTGACCGTAATCCGTCGGCACTAATCAAGGATGGACTTTCCTCAGCCGGCTTCTAGAAGTGAGATTTGTAGAGTAACTCCCAGAGGCCTTTGTCATAAATATAAATAGATATGTCAAAAAAGTGATAGATTTTATCGTGAGTGTTTCAAATTGTGGACTATATTATGTGATACGACTATAATGTTGTAATTACAATGATCGTCACAACTGCATCATATCACAGTTGTAATGTGATGATGCCAAATCACAGTTATGCAACTATAATAACATGCTGCAACCACATCAGATCGCATTTCCACTACATCAGGTTGTGATACAACCACATCAGTATCAACAATACTACTGACAGAATAATTCACAGTACAGTCATAATCAACATCGTAACAATCACAATAACTGTAATATCACAATAACCACAAGTGCAATCTAAAAGAATGGACAACCCAAACAAAGCCTGAAAATTAATATGGTGTAATATTTTCTAGATGTGTTTTGTTAAAACTGAGTTTTAGTCAGGATCGACCAAGTCATTTTGAAATCAGATTAGGGTCACTCTTACTCGAACGGGTTTGGAAGGTCAGATAAATTTTATTATTTCAGGTTTGCCACATTAGACGAAGTAGTTTTCGTATAGCAGTATCTGCAACAAAATATCTATCCCAATGGCACGCAATCCTTTTCTTCCCCTATCATTTTGATCCTTTTCTTCTCACTCTCACTTTCCCATTCCCACTCACAGAGCATACACACAACTTTCAATGGTAGTCACGCAACTTCGCAATGTAGTCACGGAACCCAAGTTAGGTCACACTTTAGCTTCTTCCATTTTCAACTCCTAATTTCTGCTCTTGGTATCGCACTGAATTTTATTTTGCTGTTGTTGTCGTTGCATCAAGGTTTGCTACCTTTAAATTTGTGTTGCATTTTCATGGTTTAGTTATGCAATGGTTTTCAATTTGGGCTCGACAACTGTTAATTTATTTTTCCTTTCAATGGTTTTCAATTTGGAACATAATCACAAGGAAAAAATGGGCCTCGGCAATAATTTTCAATTGTTGAAAAAATCTACATTAACAAAATAGTTGTTGCCTTGGTTATACTGTTGTACCCTAGTTTTTGGATTAGAGCAATGTAATTGTTTTTCGTTTGCATTTTCATGTTTCAATTTTCGGAATCACTTCTTTGTTCTATAAGAATTTGTTATTGTAGATACTTTATAGAGGGTTTTTTATCGATACACTGTACTTTCAGTTCATATGATTATTTTCTAACTTCTTTTTGGCATCCATAGCATTTTCTTTAGCCTACATTTTGATTAATATATGTAGAAAGAAACATGTATATATTAGTACTTGCATTGAAGAAACATATGCAATGATATAATAAATGGGTAGATGCAATAGTTGTGTTTAGGTCTGTATATGATACAAATATTGTAGCTATGTGTAGTGATGGTAGGGAGTGACTCAAGTGAGCATAAAAATTGTGAGAACAATAAATCTAAACCTTACGACCAATCATAAATGATTAGGATTAAAAGCTAGTTATTGATCATATGATAGTCATGTACATACATCTTTTAATTTTGACCGTTTAAATAAGATCTAATAGTCCATATTAATTGTATTAAACTTTTGAAAACTTTTATGAGCCTTTAATGGTTTATAAGAACCCCTTAATTTAGGACCTTAACATTATGACATTCACATGTGATAAAAGAATGAGTAAGGAATATCTGGTTCCATTTTACGTTTCCCTTTCTGTACTTTCTAGTTGCATTTCTGGTTGCTTGTGTTCTCACCTCTCCGCCTTGCCTTTATGCTTTCCTTGATGATTAGGAACTTTGTTTCCTCCTTCTCTATATGGAACTACACTTTAGTTACTTAGCCGCTAGTGCTTCTGTAATTCTCACTTTGGGTTTCTATTCATGAGATATCAAAGAATGACATTGTTTTTCCAATGCATGAGTGCCTCTATTTATAGAAGGGTGTAGGAGGAGTTATTGGAGAAAGTAACTCCTCTACTTTCATGGAAACTACCCATGAAGTGAGAGGGGGAGAATTAACAACACCCATACGAGTTTGATCCATCAATTGCCAACCATCTTCACATTAGGCATTTTCATTCAATCTAGTAACTTCCAAGAATATGAACCACTAATTAGAATTAATCTAACAATCTCTTACTTGGTCCATGTGATGACTTGAAGATTCATAACTGTAATTGCGCACTTTAATTGAACCTTATAAATCATCATCCTTAATTGAATTGAAATGATTCAATCATGATGGTCACAAATTATATGAGGCGGCCTGACCCCTTCCATGTATCACAACCAACTCAAGTTATCTCATTAAAACCATACTAGTATATTCTTTAATATGGATAATTTAAACTTTAATTACGGAAATGAAACTTTCATTGAATTTAAATGTGTCATACAATGATAAGCAAACATCTATACATGTATATATATATATATATATATATATATATATATAATATAATATAAAGTATTATCACATTAACAAGGACTTATCTATAATACCCATCCTTTCTACATGGCCAATGTAAATCTTGGGCGGCAATCCCTTAGTTAAAGGATCTGCTACTATTAGTTCGATATCAATATGCTCTACAACCACCTTCTCTTTCCATACTTCTTCATTAACTGACAAGAACTTTAAATCCATATGCTTGGTACCTATAGAATACCTGTCATTTTTATAGAAGAAGACAATTGTGGAATTATGACAATAAAACTTTAGCGGCCTAACTACACTGTCTATAATGCCAAGCCCTGAAGTACAGTTCCACAGCCACAATGCAGTGGTCCATTCCAGGGTTACTCTGATATCGGCTTAACATTCCAACAACAAGGCTAACATCTGACTTTTGAGTGCATGTCTGAGCATACATTGAACTTCGAACCACTGATGCACATGGAATTGATTCCATTTTCTTAGTTCCAAATCATTCCTTGGACATTGCTTTTCACTAAATTTGTCCTCTTTTTAGATTGGAACTATCCCTGTGGAGCACTTTTCTATTCTGAACTCTCTAATACCTTATTGATATATCCTTTCTGAGATAATCCTAACAATCCTTGTGATCTATCACGAAATATTTCTATTCCTATCACATAGGATGCCTCATCCATATCCTTCATTTCAAAATTATTAGAGATAAACTTCTTTTCATCATGTAACAATCTTTTATCATTTGCAGCAATCAGAATGTCATCAACATATAGGACTAACATTATAAATTTGCTCCCACTAACTTTCATGTAGATACACCAGTCAGTAGTGTTTTCCACAAACCCGTATGACATAATAGCATCACTGAACTTTATATACCATTGTTTAGAAGTTTGTTTCAGTCTATATATTGATTTATTTCATTTACACACTAGATTTTATTTTCATGTGGTCACAAACCCTTTGGGTTGGTTCATATAAACTTTCTCATTTCAGTCATCATTCAGAAAAGCGGTCTTTACGTCCATTTGGTGGAGCTCTAAGTCATAATGAGCCACCAAAGCCATACCAATTCTTAAAGAACCTTTCTTAGATATTGGAGAGAAAGTTTTTTTATAAACAATGCCCTCTTTTTGAGTGAAACCCTTGACAACAAGTCTAGCCTTGTATCTTTCAATGTTGCCTTTCGAGTCACGCTTGGTCTTAAAGACACATTTACAACCAACTCGTTTTGAACCCTCAGGAAACTCAACTAGATCCCAAACTTTATTATCGTCCATTGATTTTAACTATTGTTTCACAGCATTGAGCAACTTTTCAGAATTGTCACTTTCCATGACTTGTATGAACGAGACTCCTTATCAAAGCTCAAATCACATTCACGCTCAAGTGAATATACAATATAATCATCGAAAATAGTTGGTCTTCTTTGCCTTTCAGACATTCTTAATGTTATTTCTTGCATTTCTTTCATCACTTGATCATTAATGACTTCGTTAATCGGCTCAAAAACTATTTGTTCATCCTATGAGTTTTGGATATTATCTTGTTGTCTGTGTGTGTTATTTGACGATAATATAACCAAAGGAACAACAACCTCTGGAGATATCTTCGATGAAGAATATTTATCAGAAGTCTCCATAATATCCATCTTTCGTGATTTATCACTCCCGCTGGTTTGACTATTCTCAATGAACCTAGCATTTCTAGACTCAACTTTTCTCATACTATGGTTAGGGCAATAAAATTTATACCCTTTTGACTTTTCTGGATAGCCGATAAAGAAACCACTAATGGGTCTTGAATCAAGCTTCTTTTCATGTGGGTTGTACACCTTTACTTCTCTTGGACAACCCCAAACATGGAGATGTCTCAAACTGGGTTTCCTACTGTCGCTATCCTACTTTCGTGAATGTGATGAGATATATGCAAATAAATGCAATGAAATCGCCATCGATGTTTTTTAGAGGGAAAATAGGAAAAAAACCAAATTTTGAAAAAAATATGATTAATTTCTTCAAAAATAGAAATTGAGTTCGGGAGTCGGTTACGGATGAGGAAGGTGTTAGGCACCTCATACCGCCCGTTATTAAAAACGCTACCTAGATCAGTTATGTGGATATTCGTTCAAAACATTAATTTTACCGTCACATTATTACACGAAAAGAAAAAGATTTTTATTTTTTTATGCTTGACAGAGAAATTTGCTCCTACGTATCTCTAGCTGCAAGAGAGAAATCAAAGCTATAGGTTCAAATTAAATTAGGGATTTAGGTTCAATATTGATAATAAACAGAACAAAATAAAAAATAACAAAATATATAAATAAACAAAACAAAACTTACAGTGAATAATAGGTTAATTAAAAAGGAGGAAATTGGATGAGGGTTTTAAGGGTAGGTTTGGAATTGATTCAGGGGTTTAGGGTAAAATTAATTTGGGATTTTAGGTTCAAATTAAATTGGGGATTTAGGTTAAAATTGATTTGGGGTTTAGGGTTAAATTAAATTGGGGGTTTATGGTTACATTGGATTGGGGACAAAATCTGAAAATAGGGTTAGGGTTTGGGGCTCCAATGGAGGCAGCCCCACTATTTTGTGTGGCGACGACAACTAGTGTTGTTAAAACCATATTGGTTATCAAACCGGTCAGGATACTGATATAGTGGTACAATGGTTAAACCGGTGGTTCAGTAATTAAACCACATGTCGGTTAAACCAGACATACGTTCTTATATTTATATATATATATATATATATATACATATATATAAACCGATAACAATTTTTTTTCCAAATAGGTAGATACTCAAATTTATAATTCATATTCATAATCTACTCAAAATTCACATAAACAAACAACTTTAAGTCTTTAACAATTCAAAGTCTAAAATACAAAACATATATCAATCCAAAAGTATCACTTAAGAACCACAAAATATAAATAAATGACACAAGTTCACAACGCAATCTACAAAACAGATAAATTTGGAGTTTTAACATTTAACACCAAGGAGTCAAAGTTGTCTCATATTGAGTTTATATTTTTGCACCAAATCCTATCTTCACACAGTACTCCAAGATTACGCAAATGTCACTAAGATACACATGAATGTTAGGAACCAAAAGGTGTAATATAAGTATGTCTTGGAAACATGTGCCTTGAAGTGTTGGAAAGATGGGTCACATTGTAATGGGTTTTTAAGTTTATTTTTAAAAAAAATGTGTATAAACCAGCCAGTTTAGTCAAATACCGACCGATTCACCGTGTTTGACCAGTTTTGATACTTGGTCAGTTCAACATATGTACCGTACCGGTTAGGAGTCCGGTTCACCGGTTTTCCAGTTGAACTGACCGATACGATATGGTTTTTACATCATTGGCGGCAACAACTTGGCCAAGAGCCACAGTGGCGCACCACCACCCATCCAGGCCGGCGACGACTTGGCCAGCCGTGAGGACCACTGCTGGACAGGACGGTCCAGCCCCTCTGGGCGTGGCTGGCGACATGGCGGCCCTCCATGGCTGCTGTCCAGAACTTTACGCATCATGGTGGGGCTGCGGCGGTGACTCAAAGTCGAGTCGCCACCATCCAGCAGCCCCTCACTTCAAATAGTATGGTTTCCGGCAAATAAAAATGTAAACTTCAAATATTCTATGTAAACAGAACATAACACACACACAATGGTAAACAAAAATATACAGTAAAGAAATGAAAGAAAACGAACCTAGGAGAGAGTATGTATATAATGAAGATGGTATGAGAATCCCCTTTTTTCTCTCTTCTCCCCTCTCTTTTCTTTTTAAAGAATATGGTGCCTGCCTTTTTTTTTTGCAAAAAAAAATTTTGAACCCCTTTCCTTAGTTGCTAAGTTAGGCTTATATAGGGGAGTGAGTTAGGGTTATGGTACCCTAATCTAGTTAGGCTAGGGAAAAAGCTAGTTGCCACAAATATTCGAAATTCAATTTCGCCCTATTTTTGTTTTGAAATTTTTACCGCGGTCAAAATTGGGTGTTTACACCTACTAGTCCATAACTCATAAGGAGTTTTAGGAAATGCCTTACTAGGAACCCTATTTAACATATACGTAGTAGTACTTAATGCGTACATTCACAATGATAAAGGTACATCACAATGACTTAACATTGACCTAACCATTTCTATTAGTGTATGATTCTGCCTTTTAGCCACACCATTTTGTTGCAGTGTGTAAGGCATAGTATATTGAGTACATATGCATCAACTTTCGAGAAACTTCACAAATGGTCATGGACATTGTCCATTCTCATTATGCTTTCCATAATATTCACTACCCCTATTAGACCTTACAACCTTAACCTTATTTTCAAGTTGTCTTTCAACCTCGTCAATGAATACCTTTAGGACATCCAATGATTGAGATTTTTCATGCAACAAATATAGGTAACACTAACATGAGTAATCATCTATAAAAGTGATGAAATACTTTTCACCACCCCAAGATGGAACATCAAAATGACCATAAATATTTGTGTGTATCAATTCAATAAGTTTGCTACTTCTTGTGGCTGGGTTCTATGATATGTGTTTGGTTTGTTTTTATTTAATACAATCTAAACAAACATCCCAATTGCCAAAATCCAAAAGAGGTAAAATCTCACTTTTTGTTAACCTCATTATCCCCTTTTTTGAATATATTGCCTAATTTTTAATGCCACGAGTAAGCATAATTCTTATCAAAATCTTTAAGCTTGCTACCAATATCATTTTCAACATTGAAATAAAGATTCCTTAAATTTAAAATCAAGATTGAAGCAATATAAACCATTCAATAATGTACCAGAACTGAAATAGTATGAATGTTAACATAATTTAAAACTAGAATTCTCAATCTTAAAATTAAAACCTATACAATTCAGCCTAGCAACAGAAACCAAGTTCCTATAACATTCAGGAACATAAGGACACTTTTCTAGATCTACATAGTTTCCACTATCTATAATAAATCTATATGTCCCAATTCCATGAACTCATGCCTTCATTATGTTCCCCATATAAAGAAACTTCTCAGTTTACTAGGTTCGGATTAAAGGGAATCCATACACAATATGTGACACATGAGTTGTTTCACCAGAGTCTAACCACCACGTATTATTAGGAACCTCAATAAGAAATGATTAATCTATAACATAAACAAAATTTTTACCTTTCTTTTCAAACCATTTCTTCCTTTTAGGACAATCTTTCTTATAGTGCCCATTCTTCTTACAAAAGAAGTGATCGAGGTTGTATCTGATGCAAAAAATATAACAATTAATAATTATAGTACTAGGAAGTGACTCCAACATCGTTTCTCAAGGATTATCTTTCAAGCAATGATTCAAATACCTTATACTCACACACACAATGAGGGTTTTTATTGTTGGATGGCATAAACATAAATCAAATTCAGAAATAGTAGTTAGGCAATGTAATAAAACGGCTAAATCCCTTTGGTTCATTTGTCCACAACTCATTCATCAATTTCAAAAGATTAATTTCAAATTCCAACCATTATCTTCTTAATTTGCACAGTTTCACTACCTAAGCATTTAACTAAGAGAAATCAAAATAACCATGGAACATTCAAAAATTCATACAAACTAAGTGTTCATAGACTAGAGAGTAAATCAACTAAGCGAAGATAAACTCTAGTTTCTAACAATGGGATTAAGCAAACCATATTCAGAAATAGGATAGAGAAGTCAATAGTAAAGAAACCAAAAATGCATTAATAAAAAGCCTCAAGAGTTGTGATACATTACCAAATGAATTTAATCTACAAGTTTAGCCTTCCATGGAAATGGAAGCAAAACCGAAATGAAATGAAGAAAAAGTGAAAACCAAAAATGCATTGAAGAAACCCTAACAGAGCCAAAGAGGAAAAACAAAATTCTAAAATGAGTGAGTGTAAAAGTGAGTGAATGAAATTCGGGTTCCCTCTTTTCAAAAGAGTAAAACTGAAAATGGGCCCTAAACAATGGGCCCAAAACTAAAAACGGATTTACAATTAAAAATTCCTAAAATTAAATATACAATCTTCACTTTAACGCATATCCTCCACTTCTGTAGTGCCAAAAATGTCTTTAGTGCCAAATATGATCTGAAAATGATAATAGATTTAATAAGGCCAAATAATCACAAATTAACTCATTTTAGGAATAATAGTTCAATAAAGTCTAAAACACTAAACCATGTGAAACAAACTCAATCATGCTAAATTAAGGTTATGAATAATGTGTAATATATTGCTCATCAGGAAGCACTTCATTTATGTGTGGATTTTCCCTTCATTAATGGGGATCTTTTTCTTCCTTTTTCCTTTGTTCCTATGGCTTGGCATGAATTTGCTGGTGCTACCTGGCTCCTGAATAAACAAGTGAATGAAGTCATTCTTAATTTTCTTTAACCTCCCCTCTTCCTGAACAAGCATTTCATTTACTTCCTAAAAATTCCATTTCTACTTTATGGTGTTATAGTTCACATGGAATTGGCCAAACTCAATAAGAAGGGAGTTAATGATGAACTTTACCTAGAATGCTTATGTTACCTCCATCCCCATGCCTTTCATTTTCGCAGCCACATTTGCCTTGCTAGTAACATGATTATGAATGAGATACGACCAATCAAACTTCTTGGTCGTCAGCTCTATCATGAGATTTCGCACCATAGACTTATCAGTAATGTCTGATTGGGAGTACTCCTTGATCATTCTCATAAATTCCCTTGCATTATTCGTCTTAGGCATAGACAGATTGATATTGTTAGAGATTGACATTTTCATCAAGTTAAGACTCAACTTGTTTGACCGCTCCCAAGCCTAATATAGAGTCTTGTCTGCCTCCAAGCTGGTCTCAGTTATGGTTGGTACATTATCCATAATGATAGACAAGTCCAACTCCATAACACCTAGTGAGAACTGAATCTGTTCGGACCAATCAACATTGTTCAGTCTGTTGAACTTGACACATCCGTTGCCTAAGGCGAATGCATTGAATGAAGCTGAAATAAGACATATTTACACTTTAATACTTTGAATAAACCTTTATAGATTGAAACAAACTTTCACTCATGTACTTAATTTATATTTAGATAAAATTTAAGTGCACTAAATATTTATTAATGATGCTCAATATTATTCTTTAATGAATAATTAATTATATTTTTTAAACATGCATGTTATCTTTGGATAAACGGGCACAAACAAATATGTTTAAAACTTCAATTTCATGAAATACATGCAGTGATTCACCTTTGGATGATCAAAATATGTGTTATAATTAATGAACAAACCCAATTAATTATCTCTATGACATCATAATCTTAATTACATGCAATGATCCACCTTTGAGTAATCAAGATATGCATTGTAACTTTAATTGTAATTAATATCAAAATCAATATTTAATTTTCATACAAGTATAATTATTTCTCATTTTCAGACAGATAATAACATTATGAAAAACATAAAAGTGTTACAACTTTTAATGAAATAATTAACTTCAGATTGAACCAAAAGAGAACAATTCATAATTACTTCATTACGTAACATTAAGATTTTGGTTTCATTTTAATGTACTAATGATTCAATCTAGGAACACAAGGAATGTCATAATGTCCCTAACCTGATGCTCTGATATTAATTGTTAGAATTTTAAAAACTTTTATGAGCATTTAATTGTTCATAAGAATCCCTTAATTTTTAGGACCTTAACATTATGACATTCAGATGTGATAAAATAATAGAGTAAGGAATACCTAGTTCCATTTTGCGTTTCTCTTTCTGTACTTTATGGTTGCCTTTGTTCTCACATCTCCGCCTTCCCTTTATGCGTCTCTTGATGATTAGGAACTTAGTTTCCTCATTCTCTATATGGCACTACACTTTAGTTACTCAGCCACTAGTGCTTCTATATTTCTCACTTTTTGTTTCTATTCATGAGATAGCAAAGAATGACATTGCTTTTCCAATGCATGAACGCCTCTATTTATAGAAGGATTTATGAGGAGTTATTGGAAAAAGTAACTCCTCCACTTTCATGGAAACTACCCATGAAGTAAGACGGGAGGGAGTTAACAACACCCCACTAGTTTGATCCATCAATTACCAACCATCATCATATTAGACACTTTCATTCAAACTAGTAACTTCAAAGAACATAAACCACTAATTAGAATTAATCTATAAAATTGTTCTCATAATAACTCAATATTCTCATTCTCATTCCAGTCATTGTCATATATATGATGAAAGTAAAGCTAGGGCTTCAAATGGACAACGACATCTATTTATGATTATTGAAGTGGGATAATATCTTTTGATTGAACTACTGTGTTTTTATTAGTGTTTGCTTGTGTGTTTTTATTAGTGTTTGCTTGTGAACTTTAATATTTTGAATTATTTACTTTAGGTTCTCTCTTTTATTAAAATTTTCCTAATTCTGGCCTTATTTCTTGTGGCACCTTTAGGTTCTTTGTGTTTTTGGGTTCAATTTATTTACTTCAAGGATTTCATATTTTGTTACAAGCTCCTTTGTTGTGGACGAAGGCCAATGTTATGAAACTAAATTGACAACAGTGAAAGAAGAAGAGGAAGAGGAAATTTAGAGGCAATTTGTATTAATTTATGTAACTGATACAAGTTGCTTTTTGGAAGAGAAGTGCAATAATAAGACGTTAAAAGAAGAGCTCACAGGCTCAATAGAAGGAAGAGACTGTCTCAATTATTTCACACCCCACATCATTACACTAGGGTCCTATTTAACGAATTCCACAGAATATTTTCTGTTAGGAATTCTCTCTTTCTTGCTTCTTTTGTTTTCCTGAATAGCTAGATCTCCAGCCACGTGTCCTTGCCCATGTGATGTCATTACATTTCCCCCTCCTTTAAAATTCGCCTTGTCCGCAAGGTGGAAATTTGGATATAAGGCATGAAAGTTGTCATAATCTTCCCAAGTGGTTTTGTTAGGAGGTAAGTGCTGCCATTGAACCAAGAGTTGAGGTGTGTGTTGGCCGTGCTGGAGCAATAGGCGTGTGTCCAACACTTTAAGAGGCATTAACTCTGGACCATCTTCAGTAGTAATTAAGGGTAATGGCATAAATTGAGTTGCATGGTCTCCCTTACACAATTTCAGATTAGCAATGTGAAACACAGGATGAATTTTTGCTGAAGGAGGGAGTAACACCTTGTAGGCCACCTTGCTTATTTTCTCAATGATGGGAAAAGGACCTAAGTAACGTAATCCCAATTTCTGGTTCTGATGCAGAGATACAAAGTGTTGCCGATAGGGTTGGAGTTTAACAAGAACCATATCACCTATTATAAACTCGAGCTGTCTTCTTTTGGTGTCAGCATAATGTTTCATCTTCTGTTGTGCTCGAAGAAGATTAACTTTGAGCAGCTGTAATGTGACATCTCTCTCAGTCAACAATGCTTGGAGTGAAGGGGGCTCAATGATTGCTGGATCGTGCTTGATTAAGGTGTGAGGGTCACACCCGTAAATTGCTTTGAAGGGTGGCATGCCAATGCTGGTTTGGAATGAAGTGTTGTACCAAAACTCAGCCCAATCTAACAACTTAGACCATTTAGAAGGAACTTGGCCAGCAAAACATCTCAGATACATCTCAAGGCATTTGTTGACAGCTTCGGTTTGGCCATCCGATTGAGGATGATAGGCTGAGCTCATCGATAGTGTAGTGCCACTGAGCTTAAATAAGTGTTGCAAAAAGGAACTAGTGAAAACTTTGTCCCTGTCCGAAACAATGCTTTTTGGGAACCCCTGCAATTTAACTATGTGATGCAGAAATGTCTCAGCTACTTTCTGACTTGTATAATTAGATTTTAATGGTGCAAAATGACCATATTTGGAGAGACGGTCTACCACGACCATGATGATAGAAAACCCATTCGAAGG
Organism: Lupinus angustifolius; assembly: GCF_001865875.1. Lineage (NCBI taxonomy): Eukaryota > Viridiplantae > Streptophyta > Magnoliopsida > Fabales > Fabaceae > Lupinus > Lupinus angustifolius. The sequence goes on along the minus strand of NC_032028.1, from coordinate 14,477,386 downwards.
AGGAAGATCGGTGATAAAATCCATGGAAACATCCTCCCAAATCTATGTTGGGATGGGTAGTGGTTGCAGTATACCTGCCGATGCAGCTATAGAAGCTTTAGCTTGTTAGCACACCAAGCATTCAGATACAAATAAGGCAATGTCCTTAGACATAGAGGGCCAAGTAAATTGAGCAGCAAGTCAGGCTTTAGTTCTTGCTATTCCAGCATGGCCTCCTAATAGTGATGAGTGAAATTCTTCCAAGATGGACTGGATTAAATGAGGTTGAGGAGGTACTACCACACAATTTTTCCATAGTAGTAAGTCACCTTTGACTTGGTAAGAAGGGTCTGGATAGTGGCCACTTAAACACTGTTGTTTCAGTAGAGCTAATGTTGGATCAGCATTGACAACAACATTAATGATTGGCAGCAGAGGGTTGGCAGGACCTAATAAAGCCATAAAAAGTGATCTCGATAGAGCATCTACGACAACATTATCACTGCCAGGTTTGTATTCAATCGTGAAATCAAAACCCAAGAATTTGTGAAGCCACTTTTGTTGCTCTGGTGTTTGTATGGTCTGATCAGTGAGACATCGAAGGCTCTTGTGGTCAGTGCGGATGATGAATTTATTGCCCATGATATAATGCTGGAATTTGGCCAATGCCTCAGTAATGGCATACAATTCACGAACATATGCTGACTGTTTCTGCATAGAAGGATTGAGTTTCTTCGAAAAATAAGAAATGGGATGTATGTCTTGGCTAAGGATAACACCTATGCCTGTACCAGATGCGTCAGTTTCGAGTACAAATGGTTTTGGAAAATTAGGTAATGTGAGAACAGGAGCAGCAGTAATGGCAGCTTTCAAGTTATTAAAAGTTGTTGTGGCAGAGTCATCCCACTGATAAGAATCCTTCTTCAGTAAGGCGGTTAAGGGTGAAGCAATAGTAGCATAGCTTTTGATAAAGCGCCAATAATATCCTGATAAACCCAAGAATCCGCGAAGCTGTTTCAAGGTGCTTGGAACAGGCCAATCAACAATTGCTTGAATTTTAGAGTTATCCATATGAACACCCTGATTGGAAATGGTGTGGCCCAAGTAATTAACAGTAGTAAAGCCAAAACAACACTTTGACAATTTGGCAAATAGAGAGTGCTTGCGCAGCAATTGTAAAACTTCCTGCAGATGGTTTACATGAGATGTCCAACAAGGGCTATAAATCAAGATATCATAAAAAAAACAACATTGATTTTCGAAGTTGAGCTTGAAAAACAACATTCATCAAACTCTAAAATGATGCAGGCGCGTTGGACAAACCAAATGACATCACTAACCATTCGTATAGCCCATTATGTGTTCGAAATGCGGTTTTGTGTCGATCTTCTGGCTTGACTAGAATTTGATGGTATCCTGAACGAAGGTCCAGCTTGGAAAAATATTGAGCTCCACCTAATTCGTCAAGTAGTTCATCCACAGTTCGGATAGGGAAATTGTCCTTTACAGTAATAGCGTTTAGTGCCCTGTAATCTGTACAAAAACGCCAGGAACCATCCTTTTTCTTGACAAGGAGCACATGAGATGTAAACGGGCTATTGCTAGGCTGTATAATGCCTTGAGCCAACATCTCTTTCACCATAATTTCAATTTGTGCCTTCTGATTATGAGGGTAGCGGTATGGGCGTACCTTGACAGGATTACTGCCCTCTAGTAAGGGAATACCATGATCTTGAAAATGGGCAGGGGGTAATCCTTTTGGTTCCGCAAACAGATCCAGAAAATTACTAAGGAGTGAGGCTATTTCTGGATGTAAGTCAGGTGGTAATGTAGTTTCATGGGGAAGAATGTGTTGAAATTGTAATGTATATGATGCCAGAATAGCATGTATATGTTGCATACGCTTTATGTAGTGGAATTGAGCCTGAGTAGGAACTGTCATTTTGTCCCCATATAGCGTAATGAAATTGTCCTGGATGTAAAACTTGATGGACAATTTATTGTAATCAGCAATGTGTGGGCCTAGTGTTTTCAGCCAGGGAGCTCCCAGTACCAAATCAGCACCTGTGATGGGTAGTAAGTACACTGGTAACTACAAGTGATGGCCCTGAATGGTGATAGGCAGATCAGCTATAAAACCTTATGAAGTCAAGGAGTTACCATTACCCACCAGAACTTGGAACTGGTCATTATCCTGGATTGGCAATTTCAAACATTGGGCAATGCGTGGTTGGAGGAAATTGTCAGAACTTCCACTATCTAGGAGAATGCTGACTTGAATGCCTTGAATAGTCCCCTGAAAACGCATTGTTCCAGCACCCTAAGACCCATTTAGCGCATTAAAGGACAAGTGATGTTCAGAAACTAGTAGGAGGTCAGAATCGGTGGTTGTAGGTTCGGGTGTTTCAGTGAATTTAGGGTGGTCACCAGGGTTCTCAATTTGTAGTAACAAGTAGTGTCTATTTGGACGTTTGTGTGTTAGGGAGAACTTGTCATCACAGTAGAAGTACAGGCCTTTTTCACGTCTCAATTGTATTTCAGCTCTAGTAATGTGTTTGATAGGGTTGGATTTGGCTGTAGTGTTTGTAGGTTTTATTGGCGGGGTGGGTAGTAAGGGAGGTAAGGTTGAGGGTCTAATGGGTTTGGAAAAGAAATAAGGTCTCTGTGTTACTGTTTCATTTTGTTTAGGAGTGGTGGAAAGGTACTTTCCTTCAAAAAGTTTACCTAGAGCAACGACTTTTGATAGAGACAATGGAGATTGGGCAATGACCTCTCATTTAATATCAGGGATTAAACCACTGATAAAACAGTGTATGAGTGCTTCAGGGCTAAGACCATCTACTCTATTTGCCAAGACAGTGAAGGCAGAGTAATATTCTGTGACTGTGGAAGTTTGAGTAAGTTTAAAAAGGACAGGACGTGGGGATTCAAACTCTGATGGGCCAAATTCCATTTCCAAGGCACGTGTGAACCTAGCCCAGGATTGAAATGGTTGAGTGTGAGAGAGCATTTGTAACCATGGGACCACGTCTTTTTCCATATGAACCGCAACAATAATTAAACGTTGGTTATCAGGTGTGGAGTAATAATCAAAGAATTGTTCAGCCTTGAAAATCCAGTTTCTAACTTCAGAACCATCAAATCTGGGAAAATCAAGTTTAACATTCTGTACCTGAAACGGTAGTGGGGACGAGCTACCGGTGTGACTGGTGTTTCCTGAAGCATGAGAAGCATGTAGAAGTGTCATATGATTCTCCACCCGATCAAAACGTGCGTGGTCTAGGTGTTGTTCGTGCATATAATCATTGTGCCGTTTGTCATATTCCTCACGGAATTGTTGTAATGCAGCAGTAATCTCTCTGATTGCAGACTCCAACCCTTTCAACCGAGTGTTCTCAGCCATGAGTAAGCAATGAAAGCACCAAATGTATGAAACTAAATTGACAACAGTGAAAGAAGAAGAGGAAGAGGAAATTTAGAGGCAATTTGTATTAATTTCTGTAACTGATACAAGTTGCTTTATGGAAGGGAAGTGCAATAATAAGAAGCTAAAAGAAGAGCTCACAAGCTCAATAGAAGGAAGAGACTGTCTCAATGATTTCACACCCCTCATCATTACACTAGGGTCCTATTTAACGAATTCCAGAGAATATTTTCTGTTAGGAATTCTCTCTCTCTTGCTTCTTCTGTTTTCCTGAATAGCTGGATCTCCAGCCACGTGTCCTTGCCCATGTGATTTCATTACAGCCAACAACCTTGTCCTTTTATTATAAGTTCAACTATTGTGACCACAGGCAGCCCATGATTGTCATGGTTTTGTTACTTCAGGTTTAAAAATAAAAGTCAAGTTCTAAAATAATTAAAAAAACATTTTAAAAATTCTCATTTCACAAAAGATAAGAATGCTATGAAATGATCTTGTCCAACTAGACAATTTATTCATTTAAATTAATTAAATCTAATATGTAACATCTTCTGAATTGATATCTGACTAAGATTTCATAACATTGTGAGAGACTCTTTGAAGAGTCTAATTACTATGTTGTAGTGTTGTGAGACACATTCATATGTCTACGAACTCATATTTCTATTGTTTCAGTTTACATATTATAAACATACAATATGATATTTATAGTTGAGCACACTCAAATTGGGTAATTGATACATTTATAAGATGTAAAAGTTGTACCCTTAAATAATTGAACCATCACAATTAGTTTTGTAGTTAGAGTAGATAATTGGAACATAATCTTTTAAATAAAGGTATCCTTTCACTTTATGGGGAATGAATCAGTCTCTTTCGGGTGCATGATTACTTCTCTCAACAAGTGTCACTCTCATGAATTGAAACATTTACTTTTTGGTCTTTCTACAGAATTAGTGGGACCTTAAACCATTAGACCAACGCCTCAAATACATTCCAATTTGCATCAAGTGTACAATACTTGGATGTTGTAAACGTCCGACTGGATATACCATGTTTTTGTCGACCCACATTCCTATTCTTTAGTATGAGTCAACCCAAATTCCCATTCTTTAATATTGAGTGTATCATTTAATGTTATAAACATATCTAACCTCATTTCTAATTTTTTAACATTGCACCCCCATATTTTGTGGTAAAAATTAAAAGATATATATATATATATATATATATATATAGATATATATATATATATATAAACATTAATTTACAAACATACTCCATATGCACGCGCTAATTACATAACTACTTTAGAACTTATATTAGAGTTACATATGAAAAGTTTGTGAGAGTCTATAATGATAACTTCACCAAAGTAGACAATGATACTTGACTTCACCACAATAACCCTCATTTCTTCCTGTGGTAAGTTTCTCCAATGAGCTCCACATAATCTCCTAGGAAAGTAGCTCCTACATAACACTTTAGAACATATTTTTTTGGCTGCATTGCAAACTTCTTGAGGTATAATCTTGATTCTTGCTCTAAAGGGAAGGATAATCCAAAAGAAAACGACTTTCAAAATAAGCGAAAAGGATAAAATTTGTTATGTTCAAAAATTAAACATCAAGTATATATTAATCCAATTTGTTTTTTCAGACATACTATACGTACGGTTAGGAATCCTTCCTAATTAATGCAGAAACTTAACCAATAAACTTTGGTACATGAAATATTGAGTACATTTAATGATGTTGATTCCAATATCTTTGAATTACTACTAAAATGTGATTCAAAATTATGTTAAGTTGGTTAAGTCCTCCTACATCAGTCTGTAGACGAAACACGCTTAGAGAAGATTTTTGGTGCTACAAATTTGATGGAGGTTTAGCTGATTCTTGAAGCTTGCAATCAAGGTGTTGATTAGTTGAAGAAAGTGAGTCTGCAAACTCTTAGACGCTAATATGAGTTGATGCAAATGGAGATGAATGAAAGGGTGGCTTAATTCTTAAACAGAATGATAGCACACACTAATGCAATGAAGGCATGTGGAGAAAAAACCAATAATCAATCCATAATTGAGAAGATCCTACGCATTCTAACCCCAAACTTTGACCATATTGTAGTGTGATAAGTGCCAAAAATACCTAAAATTCATATACTATTTATGGCACTTATCCTTGGCATAATGGAGAAAACCAACTTAATTCAACATTTTTTGGATAAAATATCACAATCTTGTATATATGCTTTGTGTATTTCTTTTGTATTATATTTTGTACGATTTAGGTGGAAAAGAGAAGAATTAATCAAATACAAACAAAGTGCCTAAAATAGGCCAAAATGACCCACAAATGATATGCTTAAGCTTAACATGGAAAGCTACGTGCTTAGCCTTAAGCATGACTCAACAAGACTTAGCCTATGTGGAAAAATATGGAGTCAATTTGAAGCTGCTCACTAAGCATCTTAGCTTGGACCAAGCCCAAGCCTAGCTGACTTGGACACCTACCTAGCACAGTCAGACTCAACCTGGCACGGTCAGAACACAAGCTTGGCACAAGTCAACCTGCTCAAGTAGATAACTTGGCGGAGCACCTAGACCGCCCAGCTTGGAACCACACACCTGACCAGATCAATAAGCACCAGGCCACATCACCATCAGCACGGTCAAAGCTGCTCAAGCAGGCAGCTTAATAGTGCCACATAAGCGCCTGGCGGTTTGCATCCAGCAACTTGGTCAAGTTGACTTAGCCACCAAGCAACAATGACCTCATGCATGACCTCACTCCAAGTAGCCTCCATAGGCTTTTCAGAGGTAGCTCACAATAGCTGGGTCAGTAGCTAACAACTAGCTTGGGTGACTCAGCCCCAAGCAGGTGACTAAGTTGCTTGGTCATGACCAAACCCATGCTTGGCGGTGGCAGAGAAATCCTATAAATAGGAGGCACTTCAAGGCTTAATTCATTCATTCTCATTCATAATTCACATTCTCACATACATTTCCATTCCTCATAACCGAATTCTTCTATTCTTCTTGTAATTTTCTTGGAGAATTTTTACTCCAAAGTAGTTTAGGTAAGTTTATTTTGTATTTTTTCTTAATTTGAGAGGAGAAAGGAGTTGGAATATGAGATACAAAAACATAGTTTTGTAACCTCATTTCGGTCCAAAAAGTATCTCATCCTTGGATAGATGGCTCATGCTCCTACAAATTGACTTCGATTATGGTGTAATTTCTTCTCTTTAATTTATCATCTTTTGAATTCAATTCATTTGAAGTTATTACTTTTGGTTAAATTTTGATTCTATATGAAGTTCTTAATGTAGTTTTAGCTTGATCGCCTAAAACTTGATTTAAAGATCAAAAAATGCTTCTACTAAAAGTGTTGACAAGTGAACTAAAGAGTATAACCTACACCTTAGTTCACTTGCCACATCAAGCATATATTTTAAGCAACTTATGTTCAAGGCTAAATAAAGTTAATGGAGCCTGAAGTAGGATGTGACAACCTACTCCGATGAGTGACAGTTAACTATTATTTGGTGTATTACATAAGGTTTGAAAATCATCTTATCATTCTAGGACACTAGATGAAAGATTTAGAAATGATGTGTGAAATTAACCGAAAGTAAAACACATAACTTGTAATGTTTTCAAAATCAATTATGTATAGAAATAATTCCATACTTCCAACCAATTTCATCCTCAAGAATTTGTGCATATTAGTTGTTTATTTTTATTTACTTGTTAATATTTCCAAAACAAAATCAAACAAAAAGATGTTTAAACATTATTAGTAATATAACATGTTTATAATAATGTTCTATTAGACAAATCTTTGTGGTTCGATATAATCCTATACTATACTACAATTGAATCTTGAAAGAGATGCAAATGTAAAATAGTATAGTGTTAACTTATAAATTTTATAAGTTGAAAGAGAAAGAAACTTTCAATCAAAGTGCAATTTAATTCATAAATTGTATCTTTGTGAAAAAGAAAATTACACAGTTATAATGAGTGGTCTAACTACTAATTTTTACTTTCTGTCATTTACTTTCTGCAACTAACATTTATTTTTTGTCATTAACATATCCACAACTAACATTTATTTATTGCTTTATTCTTTATTATTTATACCAACCCTTCAAAAGAAGTGTTGCGGTTAAATTATAATTTTATTGCTTTATTTATTTGTTCTTTACCAACATTCCATAAGGAAGTAGCTTGTTTAATAAAGGAAAACGAAAGTAAATATCACTCATTATTATTTGTGTTAAATTGCTAAATTCATATCATTATATTAACGTTAGAATTTATTCCAACAAATCCGGGATGATATGAAATTTTTAATAATTCAATAAAGCTAAGTTTTTGATTAAAGGAACATTCTTGTGACCATTATACCAGTATTGGGATTTATTCCAACAAAGCCGAGTTGGCGAGCAAAGAATCGACCTGTCATTAAATAAAGAAATTAGAAACTTGCTTCAATAAATAGCAAGGAAAAACTCTTTCAACAAATTGGCGCCACTATTGGGGAATTGCTAAATAATAGAATTTATTACTTATTATGCTATATTATTAATAATCTTGTACAAAAATCCTTTTCTCACTTTTGTACAAATTAATTTGAATTTGTGCAAAAATATAAATTACAAACTTATTAAATTCATGTCTTTTTCATACTAATCTTTCTTCGGAAATAGACAGATTTCCTTTTTATTGTTTTATTTCAAGAAAATGGATCAACATATCAAGTAGACAATTTCATAAAGGAGTTTCAAGAGAAGCTCAACAAAGCGCACCAAAAGTTACAAAAACTTTCAAAACAAATGGAGGAACAATACTTATGGTGTCATGGTTGTGCCAACCGATAATCAATATGTTTCATCAATAACCACTCAGCATCTCACCAATCTTAAAATAAACTAGAAGAAATACTAGAGCAATTCATGTAGACAACCATCAAGCATCAACAAATTTTAGACGATGCTATTAAGAATATGGGGACTCAAATCAGATGCATAGCTAAACATCACTCAACTATTTCAGAGCATTTCAAAAGTATCACAACCAGAAGTGGAAAAAAAGTGGGCGGGGTTACTAAAAAATAAAAAGGAAAAGGAAGAAAATAAAAAGAAAATGAAAAAAATGAAAAAGATGTACATAAAAAAAATAGATGTACAAGAAACTAGCGGGAAACAAAAGGAAGAAAAACAATACCCACTAATTCATAAAAAAAATACCCTATACCAGAGCTTCATCAAAAGCCAAGAATTAAAATCATTACAAATCAATATTCCATTCTCCGAAGCCTTGGAACAAATGTCTACCTATTCCAAGTTCATGAAAGAACTGCTATCAAAGAAGAGGAGCAACCAGGAGAAAAAAGTTATCCAACTCAATGCAACTTGCAGTGCAATCCTTCAAACTGACATTCCTCATAAGCTGAAAGATTTAGGAAGCGTAACTATTCCAGTCACAAGTGGGGAAGTTTCCATAGGCAAAACATTTGTCGATCTCGGGGAAAGTGTGAGCCTAATGCCACTTTCAATGATGAGGAGAATAGGATGGTTGCAACTAAAACCAACCAGAATGTCTTTGCAACTAGCTAATAGATTCATTAAATATCCGGAACGAGTTGCAGAAGATGTGTTGGTAAGAGTAGATAAATTCCTGATCCCTCTAGACTTTGTTGTAATTGACATCTCCGAAGATGTGGAAATCCCACTCATTTTGGGACGTCCATTCATGAGAACAACAAAAATGGGGATAGACATGGAAAATGGCAAACTGATAGTTTGAGTATAAAATGATGAAATTCAGTTTGATATTTTCAAAGAAATGCATCACCCAAGAGCTAATGGGCAATATTCCCATATCGATATTCTTGAAGAAATCTGCTCAAAATAGCCTCACCCTGATAACTCTTTGGAAATGCAAGAACTTAATCTGGATGACAGAGAAAAAGAAAAATTGATCAGAAATTTTTCTGATAATCAAATTTCTCCTTAAACGAATCAAGGTGGAAATGATAAAAAAGAATCAGAACCAGAATTGAAGGAGTTACCATCGCATTTGAAGTATGTATTTTTAAAAGGTGACTCCCACAAACCAGTTATCATCAGCAACTTGCTATCCACCTAAAAAGAAAACAAGCTGATACAAGTCTTGGAGAAGCACCAACAGGCGATTGGTTGGACTTTGAAAGATCTAAAAGGAATCAGTCCTTCCTAATGCATGCACAAAATCATGATGGAGGACGATTTCAAACATGTAGCTCAACCACAAAGGAGGCTCAATCCGACAATGAAAGAAGTTGTTCGGAAGGAAGTGGTAAAAATGTCAGAATATGGAATGATTTACCATTTCAGACAGCAAATGGGTAAGTCCTGTTGAAGTGGTGCCGAAGAAAGGAGGAATAACGGTAATCTGAAATGACAAAAAACGAGCTCATTCCAACCAGAGTTGTTACTGGTTGGAGGGTATGTATAGATTACCGCAAACTCAATGCAGCCACCAGAAAAGACCACTTTTCCTTGTCCTTCATGGACCAGATGTTGGAAAGATCATCAAGACATGTCTTCTATTATTTCTTAGATGCTTATTCGGGATACAACCAAATTGTTGTAGATCCACAAGAACAAGAAAAGACAGCATTCATTTGTCCTTTTAGTGTGTACACGTACAGAAAGATGCCATTTGGATTATGCAATGCCCCAACCACTTTTCAAAGATGCATGCTAGCTATTATCGTCGACCTGGTGGAAAAATGCATTGAGATCTTCATGGATGATTTTTCAGTATTTGAAGATTCTTTCGATTTATGCATGCAGAACCTAGTGACAGTATTGGAAAGATATGTTAAGACCAACATAGTACTAAATTGAAAAAAATGCCCTTTCATGGTCACCGAAGGCATTGTTTGGGGGCACAAGATTTCAAGAAAAGGAATAGAAGTTGATAAGGCAAAAGTAGAAGTCATAGAAAAGCTTCCACCACCAACAAAAGTTAAAGGCATCAAAAGCTTTCTAGGACATGCTGGATTCTACCGCCGCTTTATCAAAGACTTCTCCAAAGTAGCTAAGCCCCTTTGCAATCTTCTCCTTAAAGATTCTGCTTTTAATTTTGATGAATCCTGTTCAGAAGCATTCAAAACTTTGAAAAACTGCTTTGTAACTGCCCCTGTCATAATTGCACCAAACTAGGATCAACGTTTTGAACTAATGTGTGGTGCGAGTGATTATGCAATTGGTGCAGTTTTAGGACAGAGGAGGGAGAAGGTGTTCCATGCAATACATTATGCTAGCAATGTTTTAAATGTGGCACAAGTTACCTATGCCACAACGGAAAAAGAATTGCTAGTTATTGTATTCGCATTGGAAAAATTTAGAAGCTATTTGATTGGGGCCAAAATTATTGTTTTTACTTATCATGCCGCAATCAAATACCTCCTAAAGGAACCTGACTCCAAGCCACGGTTAATACGATGGGTGCTACTTTTGTAGGAATTTAACTTGGCAATTCGTGACAAAAGCGGAAAAAATAATCTTGTGATTGATCATTTGTCACGATTAATCAATGAAGAATTTATGAAAAGAGAGAGAGAAATAGCTGAAGCATTTCAAGATGAAAAGCTATTTCTTCTTCAAGAAAGACCATGGTTTGCTAATTTAGCCAACTACAAAGCCTCAAGAATTATTCCTGATCATTTCAACTACCAGCAAAAACAAAAATTTCTCAAGGAGGTCAACCATTATGTCTGGGACGAGCCATACTTATTCAAAGATGGAAAAACAGTTATAAATTTTTTGAAAAAGAATATTTTTACCTGCTTTGGAACACCAAGAATACTCATAAGTGATGGAGGATCTCATTTGTAAACTCCCAATTACACAAGGTTTTGGAATTTTATAATGTTAAACATAAGGTAGCATCACCTTATCACCCACAAACCAATGGATAGGTAGATGATCCAACAGAGAATTAAAAAGAATTTTAGAAAAACGGTCTCTTCCTCAAGGAAAGATTGGTCACAAAAGTTGGATGATACCTTATGGGCATATAGAACTGCATTTAAATCACCAATAAGCCAAACTCCATACCAACTAGTTTATGGCAAAGCTTTTCATTTACCAGTTGAATTGGAGTATAAAGTCTATTAGGAACTTAAGTTTTTAAATTTTGACTTGAATGAAGCCGGAACAATACGAAGAAATCAATTACACCAATTAGAGGAAATGAGGTTTCAAGCTTATGAATCTTCAAGATTGTATAAAGAAAAGGCTAAAAAGTACATGACTCCAAGATCCGAAGAAAAGATTTCTATAAAGGTCAGAAGGTACTCTTGTTTAATTCCAGATTAAAACTGCTTCCGGGAAAATTCAAGACCAGATGGTCAGGGCCATTTGTAATACAAGATGTTAAAGAATATAGAGCAGTTGAATTGGAAGATCCAAAGTCTAAAACGACTTAGACAGTAAATGGATAGAGGTTAAAACCATATTTGGGTAATGAATCAGGCTCCATCATCAAAATTGCATCAGAATAACTTTTACAGCTGGAATAGGCGTCAAGCTATTGACGTTAAACAAACGCTTGCTAGGAGGCAACCCAGTAGTTAGTTAGTTTTTGAATATCTTTTTAATTTATGTTATGTTTTATGTTTAATTAAGTTTATATTTAGTAATATGTTATTTTTCTAGAAAATTTCATATGCATCAAACATCTCCTTAAAACCAATTTTTCCATTGGCTTGAGGACAAGCCATCATTTAAAGTGGGGAATATGGTTTAATGCATATGAATTTTTTTTTAAAGAAAGTTAATAGTGTATTTAAGATTGTATATTATTTAAAAAGTAATTTGGTTGTCCATAAATTCAAAAAAAAATTCAAATTGCTAAACATATATTGACTTAAGCTTTTATTGAGAAAAATGAGATATATTCTAAACTTTTTGTGAAAACATCACATAATGTCATAACTTGAAATTTGTTTGAAAATGAAATTTAAATTTGTGTAACATAATCTTTGTAAACATTTTTTAAATCAAGAAGTGTAAATCCAAACCAAGTGAGGGAGTGTGCCAAACACGTGAGGATCAAAGTTAAATCACCATTTGATTTGTCTAATTAAACTTGTTTGAGTCGTTAAATCTCTTAATTGTATAAAATTGATAGGAAGTGATCCAGACATGTTATTTCTTTAGTTGAGCCAAATGGGCAAAAAATCTAACAAAAAATTAGGATTATCCTTTGATAAACCCCTTTGAGCCAAACAAAGTAAAACATTTTTTTTTCAAATTACCTCATAAAACCGACATTCAAAGAGAGCATTAATTTTTGAAAAGGGTGTTCGAAAGAATCAATTTGGGGGGAGAAATTGGTGGACTTGGCTCCTAAGCTTCTTAAAAAGAAAAAAAAATTCTCAATCTCTTTACAAAAATGTTGTAAAAGAAAGTGAAAAACAAAAGGAGATTGAGAAATACAAAGAAAAGCCAAAAAGAAGCTAAGGTTCAAAAGCTAAGAGGTTGGAAAAGAAAATTATGGAAAAAGGTAGAGTGAAGTGCTTCATTGAGAAAACCTTCCAAAATGCTCTCTTTTTACTTGAACTTAACTTGATTATCTAGAAAAACCATGATTGTCCAAACCAAGCCTCATTACAACAGAAAACAAGACCTTAGAGATCCTTGATTGGTTATGCAATTTAAGAGAGTATGTGAGACAAAGAACAAGCTCAAATTACTACAATCAAATGGTTGAAAAATTGAGTGAAACACTTACCCCTTGAAGTTCCAATTTTGAACTTGTGTGCAAAAAAACTTTTTGATTGAAAAATATTTGCTTAGGTAAATTGTTACACACTTTTGATGAACAAAAGCATACATTTCATGTTTGAAGCATTATATGTAAAAAAATCACAAATCATGAAAAATCTCATTAAAAACATTTTTTGATCATGCTTAAGCAAATTTAAAATCATGTCAATCATATCTTAAAAAAATTAGCCAAGCTTTGAATTCGGTTGTGCTTTACCATTTGTTTGAGGACAAACAAAATCTTAATTTGGGGGGATTTGATAAGTGCCAAAATGCCTAAAATTCATATACTTTTTATGGCACTTATCCTTAGAAAAATGGAGAAAACCAACTTAATCCAACACTTTTTTGATAAAATATCACAATCTTGTATATGTGTTTTGTGTATTTCTTTTGTATTATATTTTATAGGTTTTAGGTGGAAAAGAAAAGAATTAATCAAATACAAACAAAGTGCTTAAAATAATGCCAAAATGACCCACAAATGACATGCTTAAGCTTGACGTAGCAATCTATGTGCTTAGCCTTAAGCATGACTCAACAAGACTTGGCCTATGTGGAAAAATATGGAGTCAAATTGAAGCTAATCATTAAGTAGCTTAGCTTGGACCAAGCCCATGCCTAGCTGACTGAACACCAACCTAGCACGGTCAGACCCAACTTGACACGGTCAGAACACAAGCCAACCTGCTAAAGCAGACAGCTTAGTGGAGCACATGGACCGTCCAGCTTGGAACCACAAACCTGACTAGATCAGCAAGCACAAGGCCACATCACCATCAGCACGGTCAAAGCTGCTCAAGTAGACAGCTTAGTGATGCCATATAAGCGCCTGGCGGTTTGCACCCAACAACTTGGTCAAGTTGACTTAGCCACTAAGCAACCATCACCTCATGCATGACCTCACTCCAAGTAGCCTCCATAGGCTTTTCAGAGGTAGCTCACAATAGTTGGGTCAGTAGGTGACTAAGCTGCTTGGCCATGACCAAACCCATACTGAAGGGTTTGGTCAGCAGCTTGGCGGTCAAGGAGAAAAGCTCGGCGGTGGCAGAGAACTCTTATAAATAGGAGGCACTTCAAGGCTTAATTCATTCATTCTCATTCACAATTCACATTCTCACATACACTTCCATTCCTCATAACCGATTTTTTCTCTTCTTCTTGTAATTTTCTTGGAGAATTTCTACTCCAAAGTAGTTTAGGTAAGTTTACTTTGTAGTTTTTCTTAATTCAAGAGGAGAAAGGAGATGGCAAATGAGATACAAAAACATAATTTTGTAATCTCATTTTGGTCCAAAAACCATCTCATCTTTGGATAGATGACTCATGCTCCTACAAATTGACTTGGATTATGGTGTAATTTCTTCTCTTTAATTTATCATCTTTTGAATTCAATTCAATTTCAAGTTATTACTTTTGGTTAAGTTTTGATTCTTTATGAAGTTCTTAATGTGGTTTTAGCTTGATCACCTAAAACTTGATTTAAAGATCTAAAAATGCTTCTTCTTAAAGTGTTGACAAGTGAACTAAAAAGTATAACCTACACCTTAGTTCACTTGCCATATCAAGCA
>NC_032028.1:14380987-14462487 GCF_001865875.1 Lupinus angustifolius | reverse complement strand
TATTTAATGTATTACATAAAGTTTGAAAATCATCTTATCATTCTAGGACACTAGATTAAGGATTTAGAAATGATGTGTGGAATTAACCGAAAGTATAACACATAACTTGTAATGTTTTCAAAATCAATTAAGTATAGAAATAATTTCATACTTCCAACTAATTTCCTCCTCAAGAATTTGTGCATATTAGTTGTTTATGTTTATTTACCTGTAAATATTTCATAAACAAAATCAAACAAAAAGATGTTTAAACATTATTAGTAATATAACATGTTTTTAATAATTTTCTATTAGGAAATTCCTTGTGGTTCGACATAACCATATATTATACTACAATTGAATCTTGAAAGATATGCAAATGTAAAATTGTAAAGTGCTAACTTATAAATTTTATTTGTTTTCAAAGAAAGAAACCTTGAATCAAAGTGCAATTTAATTCATAAATTGTATCTTTGTGAAAAATAAAAATACACAGTTATAATGAGTGATCTAACTACTAACTTTTACTTTCTGTCATTTACTTTCCACAACTAACATTTATTTTCTGTCATTTACATTTCCGCAACTAACATTTATTTATTGTTTTATTCTATATTCTTTATACCAACCCTTCGAAAGAAGTGGTACGGTTAAATTATAATTTTATTGTTTTATTTATTTGTTCTTTACCAACCTTCCATAAGGAAGTAGTTTGGTTAATAAAGGAAAACGAAAATAAATATCACTCATTACCATTTGCGTTAAATTGTTAATTTCATACCATTATGTCGGCATTGGAATTTGTTCCAACAAAGACGAGATGGTATGAAATTGTTAATAATTCAATAAAGCTAAGTTTTTTATTAAAGGAACATTCTTGAAACCATTATACCGGTGTTGGGATTTATTCCAACAACGCCAAATTGGTGAGCAAAGAATCGACCTGTCATTAAATAAAGAAATCAGAAACTTGCCTCAATAAATAGCAAGGAAAAACTCTTTCAACATAGTGGCAATTGAAGAATCCAAGAAATTTGAGGGTATGAAGGTTGAGGACCTTCAAGGATCTCTTGAGGCACATGAGTAAAGACCCATTGAAAGATCCACTGAAAAAAGCTAGTTGATCAGGCTCTACAAGTTCACTTCACAAATAGAAAGAGCTTAGGAGGAAGAAATGGATCTCGAGGAAGGGGTGGAGGAAGAGAATTCAGGAATGGAAATTACAAAAAAAATCAAACAGGGTTCAAGATAGAGTTGATCATGACAGACCAGAAAGTTCAACTAGAAGAGTAAGTTTTAATCAATGGAAAGGTGGAAGAAAATCAGTAGATAGAAAGAAAGTGAGATGCTTCAATTGTGGTAGAACATGTCACTTCTCAAATGAATGCAAAATCCTTCTTGGTCAAAGGGATGGCAGAGGCAAACAACATAGTGAAGCACATATGGTTAAAGAAGAAATGGAGGTTGAAACTGGTGATCAACCAATCTTGCTCATGATGGTTACAAATTAGGTAAGTAAGAACAATGACATTTGGTACATAGACTCAGACTTCTCAAGTCATATGACTGGACACGGAGAATGGCTTGTTAATTTTGATGAAAAGAGAAAGAGTAGTGTCAGATTTGTAGATAACAGAACAATCCAAGCTGAAGGTACTGGTGCTGTATTGATAGACGTAAATGATGGAAGACATGCTATGATCATAGATGTGCTCTATGTGCTAAACATGAAGAGCGGTCTGATTAGCATGGGACAACTATTGGAAAAAGTCTTTTCAATGGCACTACTCAATGTATCATTGGAAGTCTTTGATCAATAAAATAAAATAGTGATGATGGCATCAATGGCCCCAAACAGGACCTTCCAAATCAGACTTGAAGCTATGGAATCTTAATGTCTTTCTGCATTGACATTAGCAGAAGACTCTTAGTTGTGGCACATGAGGTTTGGAAACTTGAATTTCAGAGATTTGAGTATGATGAAGTCTACAAACATGGTTGTAGGATTGCCCTCAATACAACTTCCAAAGAGGATATGCGATAATTGCCTCATAGGCAAGCAACCTAGATCATCATTCAGTACATACACACCTTCCAGGGCAAACGAACTTCTACATGTGATATACTCTAATGTGTGTGGCCCATTTGACACTCCCTCTTTGGCGGGAAGCAAGTACTTCATCACATTTATAAATGAATTGAGTAGAAAAGTATGATTATATTTGGTGAAGGCTAAGAGTGACATATTCTCAGTATTCAAGATGTTCAAAGACTTGGTTGAGAAGCAATCAAAGAAAAACATAAAGAAACCAATTCAATATACTCACTTTGAATCATGGGGGATATTAAAATGTGATTCAAACTTCTATTAAGTTGGTTAAGGCATACTATAAATAGCCTATGATGCATTTTCATTTGGAGATTACATTCAATATAGAAACCAATTCAATATACTCATTTTTCTTCTATTGCAAGTTACATACTCTACATTCTTACGCATTTTGTGTTCATTCTTTCATACTAAAGTCATTCACCTTCTCGCATTCATTCATTCCATTCATTATGTTTAAATTCTTTCTTTACATTCTTTGCTTCAATAATTACTTCTTGACTCTTGGAAACTATAAAGTCTAACTTAGAAAGTTGGAGTAGATCTTGGAATTACTCTTTGACTCTTTAAAACTATGAATTGCAACTTAGAAAGTTGGAGTATCATTTTTCAAGGTATCTTGAAAACTATGTCTTTATGATGAAGTCTTCCTCTCATTCACTATATATACAAGGGACTTGTGAGGAAGAGATGCACAACTAAATGAGAAGAGCAACATAGAGAGAAAGTGAGAGAATTTATATCCACCTTAGTGTGAGACTTGTATTCCTAGTGAGATACTAGAGAGATTTTTATTCCATCCTTTTTGGGTGAGTTTGAGTGTTATCCTCATTGAGAGAGAGTGATACAAATATTGTAATTCTACTTTTTATAGTGAAGATATTTTTCTGGCCTAGGTCCCATGGTTGTTTCTTTCTCACTTTGAGGAGGTTTTTCTATGTTAAAATTTTTGGTGTCATTCTTCTAATGTTATCTATTTTTTATCTACTTGTCATTTCCGCAAGTACCCATTTTACATCACATAGAGGAGGAAAATTGATTCAGAATTTTCCAACACACATCATTATGGGGATTGGGAGAGAGATAAATATACCTAAAGAGGAAATTAGTTTTGTACTCGACTATTAAGTTTCTTTCTTATTAGTAGGAATTTTTTAGGTTAAGCCTCAATTGGAGTTCTGAAGTTCAGTTAGCTAATTATGTTATTTTTTGAAGTTCATTTTGATTTTCTATTGTTCAATACATGAATAGAGAGGAAGCTTAACTATTTGGTTGTTAATATGGGAGAGATACGATGCCTGATTCCATGTACTACATAAGTTTATAGTCAAAATGTTACTTCAACTAATTTGATCTACATAAAGGCAGTGGGAAGTAGCACGTTCACTTCAAATCAAAATTCAAAGCTTTTTGAAAGGAACAATATTTGAAATTGGTAATCATAAATCCTCTCAACATTAGCACAAAAAGTATTTGTTAGGATTTGCTTGAATTATATTATGATAAGAAGTTCTATATCACCTAGGATTAGAATGGATGAGAGAAACGAATGACATAGCCACATAGGACTCAAATCCCTTGTTTTAAATTGCACCAATTTGAAACACCTTATGGGCCTTAAGTCTATGAGTGTGTTAAAACTTGTAATGTTTATTCTTTAATAATATATTGGTAGTCGTTCAATGCTCCAATTGCCGCATATACAATTGGTCGAACCCCCATTTACAATTTTTGTTGTTTTCATATCTTCTATTTATTCTTATGACTTTTATTTGTTTGTGTATAATCAACATTGTGCAAGATCGCTTTTGCTACACCAACAATTTGTATCAGAGTCAATTAGTATATGACTCTTAACCGATATATCAGATTCATAGTAGAGAAGTTCAATGAAACTAATAACTTTACATTGTGGCAAAAGAGGCCGAATGACTTGTTGGTTGGACAATGTTTATCAAAGGCACTATGCAAGGATAAATCAGATGATTTGAAGGATAAACTAGAAGTCCATGTATTGGATTAGAACCCACATGGAGATACAGTTAGTTGTTGAGTGAGGCTCTTAGACATGCTGGCAATTTCTCTCAAGATGTTAGAAAGGATGATTTCATATGAGATGAGAAGTGGTATATCCTTATGACATGTTCGCGACGTCATAGTGAAGGATACTAGTTGCTAGTGGTTCCACAAAACACCACCTAACTTTTATGCAAGGTGTAACATGGATATTGCCTTGGATGTATGGTTTAACACATACATTAGTAGAGATGTAAGATATGAAATGAGCATTGGCTTGGACACAAATGTGTGATACATGCATTAGTTGACATTGACGCAAGGTGTGTGTTGTGGGTATACTCCTTCTGAAGGAGTATGATATTTCTTTTGAACTATGATTGTTCGGAATAGACAATGGTGGTAGCGGATGAGACTTTCAAAGGAAGCTCCATGGTTCATGTGAGTTGAGTATTGAAGATGACGATTGTTGACGAACTTTGATATAAACGTTCTGTAATATTGAAAGACTTCCTAGCCATATAGAACAAGGTGGTGTGTTCTATTGGATGACGGTACGAGAAGTTGGACTACAAGTTTGGAGAGTTAGGCTCCTTGTAAATTCTCCAAGGATACTCGATAAATCTTATGTTGAAAAAGAGCAGCCTTTTATGTGGAGGAACAACTGTTAATCACAATTAAACATCAAGCAATGTAAAATGAGATATTTGCTAAGTTGAATATTGTAGCATAGATTTTCAATGAGCGAGATATTTCAATCAAGATGGAGATTGTTGGGACTTTATTGAAATATATTATTATAAGAAGTCTCACACTCCCTAAGATTAGAGTAGATGAGAGAAACCATTGTTATATATTGGACTTAAGTCCTTGTTATAACTTACACCAACTATAAGCAACAATTTGAAACACCCCATCGGTATTAAGCCCATGGGTTTGTTAAAACTCACCGTTCTTATTCTCTAATAAGATATTGGTAGTTGTTCAATGTTCCTAGTGACGTAGGCACAATTGGCCTAACCCAATAACATTTTTTGTCTTCTTCTCTTCTATTTATCCTTATATCTTTTATTTGATTGTATATGATCAATGTTGCAGAATGATCGCTTCTATTATATAAATAGTACCAATAAAACTATTACATTTAATTATATGAAAGAAATGACAACATAATTACAACACTTAATAATATAATCAAAGAAATGACAACTATGACGATATAATTACATTAATTTACAATATAATCAAAGAAATGACAACATAATCCTGAAACATGCCATCTTCCCAAGGTGATGGACAATAGAGTAAACCATAGTTATAAAAACCGTATTGTACCGGCCGGTTCAACCGGAAAACCGGTGAACCGGCCCCCTAACCGGTATGGTACAGGTGTTGAACCGGCCAAGTATCAAAACCGGTCAAAAACCAGTCAAAACCGGTGAACCGGCCGGTATTTTACTAAACCGGTTGGTTTATACACATATATTTTTTTTTTTAAAAAAACTTAAAAACTCATTACAAGGTGACCCATCTTTCTAACTCTTCTTCAACACTTCAAGACACATGTTTCCAAAGCATACTTAGATTACACATTTTGGTTCCTAACATTCGTGTGTAATCTAAGTGACATTTGTGTAATCTTGGAGTACTGTCTGAAGATAAGATTTGGTAGAAAAATATAATATTCATATAAGATAACTTTGACTCCTTGATGTTAAATGTTAAAACTCTAAATTTATTTGTTTTATAGAGTGAGTTGTGAAGTTATGTCATTTATTTATATTTTGTGGTTGTTAAGTGATACTTTTGGATTGATATATGTTTTTTAATTTAGACTTTGAATTTGTTAAAGACTTAAAGTTGTTTATTTATGTGAATTTTGAGTAGATTATTTATGTGAATTTTGAGTACATTATAAATATTGATTATAAATTTGAGCTACCTATTTGGAATTTTTTTTGTTATAGGTTTATATATATAAATATAAGTAGGTATGTCCGGTTTAACCGGCATGCGGTTTAATTACTGAACCACTGGTTGAACCACTGTACCACTATACCAGTACCCTGACCGGTTTGATAACCGGTACGGTTTTAACAACACTGGAGTAAACCATGCATGCCATGTACGAGATTACTTTTCACCTCATGTAAATATCATGCATATTGTTCATGATTTTGCGTGAAAATGTGCTTGAGAACCATAATTTAGGTTAGAATTGTGCTTGTCATCCACGATTTAAGGTTAAATTGTAACCAACCACCTGTCTATGTAATTACTCTCTTCATTCATACTCTTTTTCATTCTATTCTGGAAACCTTCTATACTTTCTTTCTCTCATACCATATATTTCTTCTCTATTTCTATACTTTCCACCATACTTCTTTAATTTTCTCATTCCTATTACATTATAAAACGCATGCCGGTTATAGATTTTGTGCATTGATGAAGTAAATCTAAATTATATTTTATTTATTTATTAATATCTAAATATCATATAAAATATATTATTTTCTTCTATCAGTTTGTCTAATCTCATACATAAACATGAATCTTATGGAACATGTTCCAAATATTTTCAGAGCACATGTGTCATTGATATGTTTTGCAATTTTTGAGTAACAAGATGTCATTTGAGCAATGAGACAATTTGATCTACACTAACCAATCCCAAAAGATCCATGAAATTCTATAAGGTCATCAAGATGGACTTGTCTGGTAAAAATGATTATAATTGACCACAAAAACACGAATAATGGATGACAATGTCAGATAACAGGAAAGACTATTGGGTTAATGATATTTCTGATATTGAGTCTTTGTGTCATTACTCACAATTTTTGTAGTGATACTTACAAAATACAACGAGATATATCTCTTCCGACGAAAATATTCATTTGGAGGAGCAGTAAGATTTTTTATGAGTTAAATTTTGCTATTATATTAATTACAACTAATATTGTCATACATATTTTTAGTTTAATTTTACAAGAATACTTCGTGGCTAGACAGCTCATCTTGATGTTCTTAACAATCTCATACAAACAATAAATGAAACCAACTTCACAAGTAGAAATTTAAAGCCCATTGTTTACTCTTAACAATCTCTTGAAAGTCAAATTCGAGCATAAACTTACTCTTAGGTTCAAACTCAATCACCTACTCCTCTACAAAAACAATATTGAGTTTGGAGGTTTCATATCATATTCTCCTAACTATTCCTTCTCTCAATTAGGATCAAACTCTCAATTTCATGGATCAATACCATCGATCTTTGCTACAAATTCAATAATACTATTGTCGACATTTACACCTCAAGAATATTAGTATCCTACCATGCCTTCACATATCGAATAAGATATTTTTTATGGTATACAAAATAATATTGAGAAACCATAACTTACAAGAGGGGGTAGAGGAAGTATCAGAGAAATCTCATAATGGGATGAACACCAACTAAGAGTTCTACTACCACGAAGGAGAAAGTCACCTTCATGTGACACTTCATCACATAGACATCAATAATAATCAAGGATTGTAATAAATTAAGACAATATATTGTAATTGTTATTGGAATAAATTTATTGTTTTAAAAATATTTGTGTAAAGTTGAATTTGTTGTTATAATTATAACCACCATATTTAAATTAAAAGATAATTAGCGGTTGTGGTGCACAATAATTGTAATCACTAAGTAAATTGTATCTCAAATCCATGATTTTGAAAAAAGAAAAATGGAATTATAGCTCTAATTGATGATTTTGTGGGCTACCAACCATGATTTCCATCACACAAAAAATGGAAGTTGTGCCTCATATTCACAACTTCCCATTTTTATACCAATCCAATAATAAATGAAAAAGTTACACCAAAGATATAATAAACATCTTAGATAACACATTTTAAATAAAATTTCCTTATTACTTTAATCTTTAATGGTTAATAATTGAAATCATGAATAACAATCAATGATGTCAAAACCATATCTTATCACCTCGTTGAACAAAAAAAATGGTGAATCAATCTCATACCGGTAGGATATAACAATTATATTATTTATGTAATCATGTCAGCCAAGATTAGTCAAAACCAATCTTACCATTTAGTTTTCAATTGAATAGTTCAACTCCTACTGATCTGGTCTGATTTAAAATTATTTTTTTTAATAAAAATGATTTGATTTTTTTATCAAAATATTGTTTGGAGGATGAAAAACACAATTGTTACTTTTGTTTATACTTCTAAAACACTACCAAATAACACATTTTATTTTAACAAATGAAATAAGATATTACTAACTAACAAGAATATGTTCTTTCAAAGTATTTCACAAATTATATCAATAACTAATAACAATTAAAGAAAAACATAAAAAAAAATACAACTTTTTTTTAATGAACATAAGATATTTTCATTCCTTTGGTAGGTAGTCTCATACTTATATTTGTTAATGAACACAAGATCTCCATTCCCTCAACACCTCCTCTCAAACACAATGTCCTCCTCCATCCTTCTAAACCCACACTCTCCCTTCCCCTCCCCATTCCAACACCACCACCTTCTAAAACTAAGACCAACAACAATACCCTCTTTCACTCCACTCACCCCAACAAAACACCCTTCTTTTAAAGCCTCCTTCAAAATCCATAACAAAAACAACAACAACAACAATAGTAACAATAACTCCACAACTTCCCAAACCCATTCCTTACCCAACACTTTCCAATTCCTCAAACCTTACCTTCTCTCACACCACAAACCCATCCTCTCCGCCTGGCTATGCTCCGCCCTCTCAGTCTACTCCCTCTCTAAACTAATCGCCATATTCTCCACCATCACCACCACCGCCGCCATCGATGCCGCCCAATTGCCCATATTGGGGTGTTTGGTGGCCACCCGGCTGGTAACCAACTACTGCCAGCATGCCCTTCTGTGGGACGCTGCCCTGAAAGCAGTGTATGAGCTTCGGGTACATGTCTTTGAGCGTGTTTTGGAGAGGGAGTTAGGGTATTTCGAATCTAAGGATGGTGTTTCAAGTGGGGATATTGCGTATCGAATCACTTCTGAAGCTTCTGATGTTGCTGATAATTTATATGCTGTTCTCAATGTGTGTGTAACACTCTTTTTTTACGAACCTTTTAATATTTGCTTTGATTATATACGACAAGCTTTAGATATTTGTTAGACTTTTCGATAATACTCAATGCAAAAATAGAATTCTGATTCATGAATAGAGATGGGTAAGAAGAATTATTTGGAATTATTGTTAATGTGAGAGCATTGTATTAAATTGCGCTCGCCCTTGCGGTTGTTGTCATTGTATTCATTGTGGCCGATGCGGTGTGAATTATTTTGTGACTAAAAAAATCTTTTTGATATCGATGCGGCCCGATGCGGTTGCGATGCGGCCCAAATGCGGTCCAATGTAGTTGCGTTGTGGCCCATTCGTAACATTGTGATTCGAATTGCGATGTGATACGGTTGCGGCGGTCACCGCAATCGCAATACTGCAGCCGCATCACGTGATGCGATATGCAGTTTGATACACCATTGACATGACCCACTTAGTACTTGTAGGATTTAAAATGAGTAAAATAAGTGTCACGCAGTGTTTTAAATTGCTTACGGTTCCTACGATTGTGGTCATTGTGGCCAGTGCAGTGTAAATTATTTTCTTATTAAAAAATGTTTTTTAATTTGATGCAGTCCAATATCGTCTGATGTGGTCCAATGTGGTTGTGTTGTACTCCGATACCACTGCATCATTGTGATTCGATGCTACATGCAGTGTGATGCGGTTACGGCAATCACCACAACTGCAATATTGCGGCTGCATCATGTGATGTGGTCCGCAATTTGAGTCATTGGTCTCATGTTAAGAAATAATCGAAACAATGAGGATCATGTTGATGGATGGATACATAAGATTTTGGGTCATATTATTGATGTCAAACCGACTTATTGTGGTTTCTCACTTAGTCCATGGAAGAACATTACAGCCCATAGAAGAAGATTGGGCCTTGCTAAACCAGTACTTGAGGAATATTGTTATTTGCACACACTTGCATTAGTTCACATATATTTTCCACCACATGATTGTAGCTGATCCCTCTAAACCTTTTGCACTGCATCATAATTCTACCACCTATATGTGGATATGTGAGTATCTGCTCCTGGCACATACCAAGCATTTTCCGTACTTGACTTGTTGCTTTGTTTTTCACCTTGAACATATTGTAGTTATCCCATTTTGATGTGCAAGTTTTTCATTCATTTGCATAATTATATTTATTTGTTATTATATGATAATAAGCCCCTTGTTCTTGTCAGACTATAGTACCCAGTACTCTGCAGTTATTTGCGATGATGGCTCAGATGCTAATTATAAGTCCTGTCCTTTCTTTGATTTCAGCCATGGTGAGTGAAGAACTATTTGTATTGATTCATCTTCCACAATATCCATTAATGCTAGATATTGAGGGTAGATTTAATTTTTCATTGCATCTTTGCAATTTGCAGGTTATTCCATGCATGGCACTTGTTGTTGCCTTTCTTGGTCAAGAACTTCGTAAGATATCTAAAGAGGCACATCTTAGCATTGCTGCTCTGTCAGCATATCTAAATGAGGTACATGGTGAATAGCAGGTGCTCTTTCTTGGTTGTACTTTCACAGGAAAGCTTAAATGCACACCTTGTTTGCAAAATTTACTATTCTATTTAGATCACTTATGAAGTGGTGCCACCCAGCCAAATCGTGGTTGGTTGGTGCTTGCTAGCTTGTTTGTCAATGATATTAAAGCTGTTTTTGTTATAGATTCTGCCGGCGGTTCTCTTTGTGAAATCAAACAACGGTGAGTTGTGTGAGAGGGCCAGGTTTAAATGGCTTGCTCATATTGACTATTCTGCAAAGCTGGACAAGAAAAGGATGAAGGCAGTCATTCCTCAGGTCATACAAGCTATTTATTTTGGAATCCTTTCCATACTTTGTGCTGGCTCAGTGATGATCTCAAGAGGTTCATTTGGTGGCTCTCGCTTGGTTTCATTCGTGACGTCATTGGTTTTCTTGATGGAGCCAATCCAGGTATTGTTATCTGTTGAAACTAGAACACATTGCTCTCCATCATTTTCCTTCATTATTTTCTCCTCTCAATAAGTTTTGTAACTTCCATCCGGTAATGCAAAAGATTTTTAAGCAGACATTAGATATTGTTTTGTTGTGATTTTAACTGCCCTCTTTACATGAAGTGATTAAATTCCGGTTATGCTCTTTTTCTGGTCTTCTTACAGATATTATGTAGTCTAGTTTCATAGTTTTTTTCTTAAAAAAATTACGTTGGTCAAATTTATTTCATTTTTTCCTTCTATTTACTATTTGAATTGTTATCATTGTTCAGCTTCTGAGGAGCTGTCTTTGGTTATGAATCTGAAAATAAAGAATCACGCAGGATGTGGGAAAAGCTTATAATGAATGGAGGCAGGGAGAACCAGCTGTTGAACGCTTGTTTGCTATGACCAGGTTCCAAGATAAGGTAAATGCTGCAAACTTGTTTAATCAACCTAATGTTCTGGTTTTTCTAATTTCAGTCAAGGTAGCATGTTGCACTGCAATAATAGATCAATGTGTTCTCAATAATAGGTGGTTGAGAAGCCAGAGGCTGTTGATTTAGACTATGTTAATGGAGAGCTTAAGTTTTGTGATGTCTCATTTAACTATAATGATGACATGCCACATGTTTTAAATGGGTTGAATCTTCACATTAGAGCTGGAGAGATAGCTGCTCTTGTGGGTCCTTCTGGTGGAGGGAAAACGACGATTAGCAAATTGTTGCTTCGGCTTTATGATCCTATATCTGGTGAGTCAATTAAAATAAATATAAAAATTAATTTTATGTTTAAAACCAACATGTTTTATCATATGTCAGCACAAGGATCTATATTTTTCATGTATATTTATTATATCAATTGATTTTAGTTTTACACTCACTTATCATTTTTCTTATCAGTTGTTTTATCTGTCTTCTTATACTATCAGGCTGCATAGTGGTTGATAACCATAACATCCAAAACATTCGGTTGCAAAGTTTGAGAAGGCATGTTGGTCTTGTTTCTCAAGATATAGTAAGTGGACTCATGCCTTTGTATCTTCTCCTTTATGTTTTCAGAATTTGTACTTAAGTTCATGATTCTCATGAGAATTTATGTTCCACTTATTTTGCCAGCTTGAATTATTTGCGCTATTTTTTACAAGCTTTTGGCTTTTCAATTTTCCTCCCCCTCTTATGTTTACCATATGCTCTTTTGATTTTTTTATTGCTAGAATGAAGAGTTTGTATCTACTGGTAACTTCATGCAGTAAGAAACTAGATTGAGGGAAATAGGAGCAGTCACCCCCTCTCATAAAAATAGTTCCTATACTATTCATATATAATGTACAATTTTTTTAATATGCCTAGTAAAAGAGAATTCAAGAATCAGATTTTATCAAGTAAAATTATGAATTATGGGGTACGAAGTAAGCCACCTGAAACCAATTATGAACCAAATTTTAATCTCCACACTTCCTTTTCTTCTTCATTTATTCTGTTATTTACCTTACTATAATTCATCATTAATAAAAGAAACTATTTATTATTTGATTCTGCCTAATAAGTATTAAATCCCCCCATGCTTGCCTTTTCTGGTTCCTTACCCGACTTCATGTGATCTTTGTAAATTCATACATTTTTCAAATTCCTTGTTATGAGTTGTAGCACTTATGGCTATCTCAATAATACTAATGTATTCTGTAGACACTTTTTTCAGGTACAGTTGCTGAAAACATTGGTTATAGGGATCTGATGACAAAAATTGACATGGAGAGGGTCAAGCATGTAGCTGAAACTGCTCATGCAGATGAGTTCATTAGAAAACTTCCAGAAGGATACAAAACCAATATTGGACCAAGGGGCTCAACTTTAAGCGGAGGCCAAAGGCAAAGGTGAAATTTCAAATTCAAACATTGTTTATTTCTAAAATGCTCATGAATGATTATCTGATTTTGTTTTCTTTTGGGGGCGCTTTTGGAAGGTACGATTAATGTAAAGACCAAATTTGATGCATCGAATATTTATGAAACTTCATGATTGATCAATGACTTCTTCGAGATATTTTATTGATCTATTAATTCCTTCTTCTAAATTTACAGGTTGGCTATTGCAAGGGCACTCTATCAAAATCCTTCTATATTAATACTGGATGAGGCAACGTCTGCTTTAGATAGTAAATCCGAGTTATTGGTGAAACAGGCTGTACAGCGTTTAATGGAAAATCGGACTGTAAGGCAACTAGCCCTTTTTGTCTTTGACATATGACTTTATATGTGCCCCTTTTATAATTGTTTTACAGGCATATCCTGGCAGAACATGGGCACCGGTCATAAGAATTGCATGATCTAGCTAAATATTTGTTGTGCTTGGTTATCTGATTTCTTTAACATTTTCAGGTCTTGATTTAAATCACAGGACCAGTGCATTCATATATGTTTTTTGAGTAAACCCCTCATCCTCCATTTTTTCCTTGAAAGGTTTTGGGAACATCTATTTTGTCCTCAAATTACGCCTTTTTGACACCTAGAATGGTAGAAAATGTTATTGTTTGAGACCAAATAAGTGTCATGCGAATGACCAAAGATCATTTAATAGCCATTTGGATGTTACTAACCAACTGATGTTTTGATAAGTTTTCAATGACCAAACTGAGTGTTTGCTTTGTTTTCCCTTTTCTTTTATTGGTTTGAGGAGATTCCTTTTGTTTTTCCTTCACTTTGTTTTTTCCTGAAAGTCTCTTTATTACGTGTGAGGGTAAGACAGTGTACATCTACCATTCCCAGACTCCACTAAATGGGAGCCTCGTGTTTTAAGTGCTTTTTTTTATTCATTTCTTATTTTTGCATCTTATTTTATAACTTTTGGTTTCCAGTATTTTTTTTTTCCATTTGTTACTGATTACATTTTTGCACCTTGTAATTTGCATACTTTTTTCTTCTCTATGAAGTATTCAACCATCTTCCTTTTATAGGTGCTTGTGATCTCCCATCGCTTGGAAACAGTTTTGATGGCTGAAAGAATATTCCTTTTGGATAATGGGAAACTAGAAGAGCTCCCTCGTTCAACTATGTTTGATAATCACAAGGATTCATTGCTATCATCTGGCCTTCTAATTTGAATATTTTCTGCTATACTTAGTTTCGTAATAATGGACTTCATTTGAATATTTCTTGTAAGGGTAATAAATTCACATATAGATTCACATCAATGCACTCTTTCTCCTTTATGTAGTTATGTATATCTAGCATTCTTTTCCATTTATTTTTGGAAGAGGGCTATGTGGAATCTTGTACAGTCATATGTTATCAAATATTTGTTTTCAGAGGAAGGTCATAGTATTTTAATTTTGGATTTAATCCATGCTCATGTGTAATTACTGTTATCATGTTCATGTCAGCAATTTGGTATATGACTGAACACTAGATGGATGGAAGACATCTAGGAATGGCAAGGGCCGAATGAGGGTTGGGTCTGTACTTACTCAATTCCAAACCCGAATCTTAGAATCAGACCATGAGCTTAGCGGGGTTAAAAATAATACTATCATCCTCGAACCTGTCGAGTTTTGGGTAACCTGAACCCAACGGAAAACCCGAAACCTTATAGTTTGTCCTTTCCTTTTCCTTACTTTTTGCAGTGCAGCACAAATGTAGATCTACAAGTGCAACTTGGGAATCAAAACCAATTAGAGGCACACAGATTATATATACTGCAACTTTTGCTAGCACAAATGTATATTACTTTTGGGAGCAGTAGCACATATCTAAAACTACAGCTTGAAATTTGGAAATTTTGGATAGTAGATTATATGAAGCAGCATAAATGTGTCATTTTACTTTTTACGTTGAGGGCAGATTTGAGGTAGGGTCTCACCTCTCCTACACCTGCATTCAAAAGTTTACTTGGATAAAACTTAAACCCGGAAGTTGAACTGGGATAAAACTCGAACCTGAACCTAATAGCAATGAGTTTTCTCTATTAAATTTGAGTTAAGTTTGGATAGATATTTATGAGTTCAATTTTCTTTGTCATCCTTACTTTACAATATTAGATTACTTAAAAATTTATAGATACTAATTATAAAATAAGTCCTGAAAAAATTATTCAAGCCACCAAAAAAATTACCGACTTTCACAATGTCGGGTAATATTATGAAATCACTCCAGGAGAGCCGGTCCTAACAGTTTATAGGTTGTGTAGGGAAAAAATGAGGGGCCTTATTTATCCTAAGAAAATAAATGAAATATATGTAGAAATTTAAATGAAAATGAGAATTCAAATCAAATCAGGAGGAAAAAATGAGTATTCATTATTTATAAAAATAATTTAAAAAATCATGAAAATGGCAAGGGTATGTGATATATTTTTCTGCTAATTTATTATTATTATTACTTATAGAGGATTTGAGTTTTATATTTTTTTTTTCACATTTTTGTTGCATTTTTAATGGACCTTTAACGATCTCATATTGGTCAACAATCAACATATAGCGACCCTCAATTTAATTATAATCACATAATACAATAATCAACAAAATATTGAACAAGCTCATACATAGTGTAATAAATAATAAAAAATATTTGTATAGATATAAAATTGGGCCCAATTAACTGTGGGCTCAAGTGGTGCACATGCAAAAGGGCAGGCACTGCACTCAAGTCAAAAGTGTGTATGGTGTGATATAGTTTAAGGAGAAAATGATTCATGAACGGCTAAGATTTAGCTTTTTATAGTGATAGATTATGTTTGGCTCAACATGAGTGACCTATGAGCTATAACCTAATTCCCCGTGTTTTATGTAAGGCTCAACATATCCAAACGGTGTTCAACTTCCTGTTTCAAGTCAATCATAATGTTATTTTTTTATTACTTTAAAAAATTCATTTTATTCACATGTCAATATATTATTGACTTGAGATATAAAATGAGATACCATTAAGAACTGATAATCTCCATCATCCTAAGCTTATCCGCTTAGATAATCATTTCTCTTTGCACACTTCATATTGAGTGGAGTGTATTAGGTAGTGTAGTGTGTGGAGAAGATTATTATATATAATGGTAGGTTAGGTTTATGCCCAACTAATTTCACATTTGACTTAATCTACCTCGCTTTATGTAATGTTAATCTTAGTCGCTAAGCTAATCATTTCTCCTTAGCGTTAGAGTATCTTTACATATACTAATTCTACTCTACCATATGCATAGAAGAACGGCTTCCAAGCAAGGAATCAAAGTATTGTCCTGATTGTAATCCTACTTCACAACAATATGAATGATATATGTATAGATGCTTCCCATATTAAGAAAAAAAAAGTAGTTTGGCTATTAGGAATCTGGAACTACGTCACACAATTAGTTAATTTACATAAATGCTTGAATGCTTAATTAAGGTTATTAGAGACTAAAATAATTGAGAATGACTCCTCTTCAATAGTGGAATATAAGGGAGAAATAATAAAAATAATCTGAACCCTAAAATAATAAAAAATAATTGTATCTTTAGAATTTTTTTCATGTCACATGTCATAATTTAGATCTGGATTCTCCGATACTAAAGAAGAGTCTAAACCCTAATAACCATAGCTCATTTAAATTTAAAAGAAAAAATGAAACTAAACTCATGTAACTTGTATTTAAATTTCACTTATCAAGATATGGGTAGATCAAGAAAAGCATCTAAGATTATCATTTCAACATGAATAATATATATTGAGGGGCTGAGGATTTATTTGAGAACCCAAAAGTATGTGAACTAATTCATATAAAAGGAAAGAGATATGACAATAAAGCCAATAGACATATTCTACAAATCTTAGGCAAGGTGATGTCATTTCTCTCTTAACTTCTTGGTTATGGCAATGGCAGCTCCAGCAACAGCCACAACTATGCCTGATATTATAAAGGCTGATTTTAGTGTTTCCATTGTTTCCTTCTTTTCCCTTTCCTTCTTCTTCTGTTGGGCTTCAGCTTGTTCCTTCATCCAATATAACACCAATTAGTAGATGATACACACAATAGTGAAAATGATAAGGTATGAGCTCTTCAAAACAATTCTCATACAACAACTAAGCATTTCTTACAAAGTGTCTCTTACATGCATTAAACGATATAATGTCTATCATATACATGTAGACAAATCATTTATATACTTGCCTACAGGTTAGTATAGGGAAGAAGAGAGCAATCCATATTAAAAGAGGTTAGGGAGATTAGAGAATAACACAAAAAATTTGGTATCTGACCAATTTGTGTCTATGTCCCCAGGAAATTAAACAACTATATTAGAGAATAAGTATTTGTGTTTATCTGTTAGGATTCTCATATTGGATAGTATAGTAAACTCAATGTGATATTTAAGTCATGAGACTCTCCCACCTAGTAGGCTAGTCCTTTAGGTTGGGATGTCCTCATGTGCTTAAGTCCTAACAATCGGTGTTTTCATTGAGAGTTATGCAACGAAAAATACTACTTAGACTAAATTAAGGTACATTACCAAATATTGATAGGTGAGTGACGCTGCTAAAAGAGCAAGGGCTATCACCAATCAATGTGAGCCATTATATAGAGGGGGCAAAATTATTCATAATCCACAATCAATCCAAATTAAATTTATCCAAATGTATCCGTTAGAGTTAATGGATTTGAATGGATATAATCCAGTGGATAGTATTGATATTGGATGAATTTAAATTCATCCACTATATCCAATGGATATCTATGAGTATATCTATTTGGTATAGTGATATGGTGATTCAACTAGTGGTTCATGAATTAAATTGCATACCGGTGAAGTTACATATATATATATTCTAATATTAATGTTGAAAAATCAAGACAATAACTATTTTTATATACCATTTGTTAAAAAATGTATATTGTAGACCATGTTTTAAATGTATCAAAAATGTAGAAGTTGTGTGTTTGATCATCCATACCAATATTTTAATAAATCATTTTCATTTAAAAAATAATTTTAAATGAAACAAGTCACCGGTACTGTTCAATTGAAAAACCGACTAGTATGATCAGTTTTTATCAGTATAATTACATGGCCAGTATAAATGTTGTATTGTAACGGTATTAAGACTAGTTCACCGGTTGGATCGGCTGACACGAACCAGTTTTAATACCATTGATATAAACTACTATCTTTCTAATAAAATAACTCGTTCAACAGTATTATTATTTTTATCAATGCGTTCTTTCAAAAAGTTTCAATAAGGATTAGTATAACATTCTTGTTTCATATTTGAGCACAAGAAAAAATGTATAATTGCAAAGTACAATATCTCTGACCTTATCTACACTATTGTCTTTCATAGCTTTTCACATGTAAATTTAAGTACTAAGATTTTTTAAAAATTGTTTTTAAAATAACACTTTTTAAAAATGATTATTAACTTTTTGGGTAAATAATTTGATTTTTTTGGGGGGAATGGAAGAGAAAAGGTTATATTTACATTCCATCATTATTATTTTTCGCTGAAACAATTCCCAAACAATGAAAGCTTAATTTATCCATTTTCATTCTATTCCATCCAACTATTCTAGTCAAGATGAAAAATCCTAGTATTCTAAGACCATGTTCATTATTCTATTGAAAATAAAAAATAAAAACATGTTGGTACCTTAGAGACAGCCAACTCAGATGATACAGAATCAACATGAAAATGAGTATTCATTCCAGGATTGAGTTCCCCAACAACATCTGCTCTTGGAAACATTTGGTTTGAGTTCTGAGGAGAGCTTGCCATTTTATTTTTCTAGCCTTAAACTTCAAGTAATAATGGTACTAAGTAACCTATTTATTATTATTATTGAATAGTATGAGAGTAAAGAGAAGAAAGAAAACATTCATTATCAAGTATTCATGCTCAAATGGATGCCAAAACTTGAGCATTTTATTGACACGTGCTACTCTTCCAAGAGCTGAGGTAGTTATAGTTTTATGGGTCTTGAGCAATTTGGCTTCTTGTTCTCAAACTTCCCGACATACATGTTCAAACTTTGCTAAACTTTAGGTATAAGGAAATAATAAAACAAACGAATATTAAGAAAGAAAAAATGAACTACTTGGTTTTTTCTATAACAATAGAGTAAGTAAAATTATATTGATTACACAAACTGAGTCACATCATTTACTACACCTAGATAAATCTTGTCATTTATTTACATACCATATAAGAGAGTTATATTGATTACACAAACTATCATACCATTTAAATAAATGTAATCTTTTAAACAAAATAAAGTGATAAGTGTAATTAAGTTAAACAAAACATGATATATTATAGAGAGATTCAAATAATATACAAGTTAATACATCTTTATTATTTTTGGTTCCTTAGGATACAATACAAGAGTAATTTGAACAAAATAATGAAGAGACATTGATTCTTATATTGTTTTGACTTATCTCCACAATATATCATATTTTGTTTTACTTAATTACACTTATCATTTTTGTTTAAAATATTACATTTATTTCTCATGCAATATAGTTAATGTAATGTATGAATATAAATAGGGGTGATTTGTGTATATACAAAAAAAAAATTTGTATAATTTCCCTAAATAATGAAATTTACTAATATCAATAATAATTTGTATCTACACTTTTTATATTTGTTATTACACTCTATATCTACACTTGGATCTTATACACTTGGTGATACTGAAGTTGGCCTTTTCATTTTTAATTTTATTTTTACATTTGATTTCATTAAATTTTTGTCATAATGATAGGATTTTTTTTCTTTCAATACTTTCTTTTAACCTTTTCTACTTTTAGTAGACAACTAAATTTTTATTACTTGTCTATTTGTAATAATAATTTCACTTGTTTTTTTTTTCTTATTGCATACTATACAATTTCCCACGTATCCTAGGGTTGGGGATAAAAAAACCCATTTCTAAATTATAGTTTCCAATTAATATACTATATAAAAAATATTCTCTAAGAAAATTCTCTATAAAGATCTAAATTAAGTTTTGAATAATATACTAAAATGTAGTCCTGCCTGACTTTCTTAATAAGGCTCAAATTCATGCCAATTTTATATTAAAGTATATAATTTTCAGTTGGGCTCTGTGTAACACATCTATCATTAATCTCATAGCCATAAAATAGACAATAGAAAATTGCACATGAAATACTTCTAAAGAGAGGCACATGAGATTCTCATCTGGTGGTGCCATACAGTGTAACAACATGAAGTTAACAACAAAATGCCAATTAATAAACACAATAATTAATTACAATAACTATTAACAAGCCTGCTTTAAAATGTCAATGATAGGTAAACCACACATCATATACAATAATACACTGATATGGCGTAGGAGCCGTGAAAATTGATGAAGATGAATGAAAAATTAATGATAGAAATTTATACGGAAAAAAGGAAAGAAAATGTGGATGAACCCTAATGGAGAGAAAAGAGTGAAGAATAGAACAAGCTGGATCTCTTGCAGGAGAATCAAAGCCTGAGCTATTGCCAGAGAATCTTGCTGTGACAAACCAGAGAGAAGCACCTTGGGGAATTCTTTGTCAGATAGAATGAGAGAGCATGTGTGTCAATGAAATATAATTTTGCTAACTTCAAAAATACTTAAGGGTAGTTTACTAATTTAAACATTTAATTCTCCAAAGTTTCTCCATTTAGTGAAATTCAGAAAATCTATCAGTAGAGTCTTGAATGACAGAAAATGTTGGCCTCTCCTATTTATTATTTTTATTATTGAACTTATCTAAAAGTACACTTCAATTTTGGGTCACTATCATTGCAATGATAGTGCCCATAGGAAGACTAAGTATAGAGTCAAATTTATAAACATACTGGTAAGCATCCTTTGTATGTTCTATTTTCAACATCAATTGGAACTCAAAATGGCTTTCAAATGCAAATGAAATCTCTCTTCAAGAAATCCTTGGAAAACTGTAAGGCCACAAAGGCATAAAACTGAATCTTGAATTTCTATAATATCATAACCAACTCTGTACAGACAAAGCATCACTTGTGCTTTGAAAGGTTGCTGACTTTTTCATTCTCTTGTTTTAAAGTTAGCAGATGATAGTTACCCTATACTTTTGGTAAAAATTGCAAATCCTGTGTTATATTGAAGTCTTCCTTTTCCAAGTTGAGCATCCCATGTTTACTTTTAAACTCCGTTGATGTCGTTCAAATTTTCCAGAATTTCCCAACAGGGATGCATTCTCCTTGTCACCAGCAGCAACAATCAAGTCCTGTCCTACTAGGTGTCAGCTATATGGATCAAAAAACATCACTGTGCTCTATCAGAATCCAAGGTTTCAGAAATGGCACTGTACTACTTTTACCAGTAGTCCTTGCAAGAGCAAGCCCCATCTCTGAAATGGTGAAAGCGGGTGGCATCTCTAACAACAAATTGGCGATTGACAATCTTGCTAACCAACTTAATAAATAAGTGACAATCTCCACAGATTCTCAGGTTTTTCATCACAGTAATCTCTGTTCCAGGCCTAGTGTTCAAGAGGCCAAATGCAATTGCCAATTTTTCACTGTGCACCCCGGTACTGTTTAAGACTTCTTCACTCCTTCCTTGATATTTCTCAGCTGGTGCATGAATCTCCTTTACAAGACTTTCCAACTTAGCTAACATTCTATATATTTCCTCCGTTTGAAGATGACTTCTATCCCCACAGTAAAATAGATGCACTTTTCCTTTATATTCAACATAACTGCATCCTGGATCCTTTCTAAGTTTCCGTTCCCGCATCATGACTCGGACTTTTAAAACCCCCTCTAAGTTTTTAGCATCAGAGTAAATGTTTGATAATAAAACATAGTAACCTATATTTGTGGGTTCAAGTTCAATGACACGTTCAAAGGCCAACTCTGCCAGCTCTACATTCTTATGAATTTTGCATGCACTCAAAAGGGCTCCCCAAACAGCACCATCAGGTTTTACCTTCATTGACTTAATGAGATCCATAGCTTCCTTCAACCTACCTGCCCGGCCTAACAGATCCACCAAGCAAGAGTAGTGCTCCTGACCTGGCTTCAAACCATACTTCAGCTCCATTGCATCAAAATATTCCAAGCCCTTATCAGTCAATCCTGCATGGCTGCAGGCAGAAAGAACAGTCACAAATAGCGTTTTATCCGGTCTGATGCCTGACTCAACCATCTCGTCAAAAAGACCGACTGCAATTTCTGCATGTCCATGGATTCCATAACCACCAATTATGGCTGTCCATGAAATAACATTTTTCCCAGCCATACAATCAAAAATTGCACGAGCGCGCACCAAATTACCACACCTAGCATACATATTAATCAAGGCATTCGTTAAAAATGTATTGGAACTAAACCCACAGCACTGTATCTGCCGTTCCACCTCACGACCAATGCTCTGAGCACCAAGATTAGCACAAGACGAAACAACCCCAAGAAGCGTCACGGGGTCAGGTCTCATCTTCGTCAACTTCATCTCACGATAAAGTTCTAAAACTTGTCTAGCATGCCCATTTTGCGCGTAACCAGAAATCATAGCATTCCAAGTAATCAAATCTCTCTCACCCATTCCATCAAACAATTTCCTCGCTAGTTCAACCTCACCGCATTTAACATACATAGTGAGCAAAGAATTCACCACAGACAAATCACCATAAAATCCAAACTTAACACCAAACCCATGAAGACACACACCAATAGTTAAATCCTCAGGAACCGTACACCCAGAAACCAAACCCAACATCGTAACCGAATTAACCACGACCCCTTCCTCCCTCATTCGACAAAACAAAACAAACCCCTCTCGAACCTTAGAGTTAAACGTATACCCAGAAATCATAGCATTATAACAAATAGTGATATTTTGCCAGTAAGGAAATTCGTCGAACACCTTGCGGGCATTGTTGAGTAAGGAGAATTTTGAGTACATTGAAACAAGGGAAGTGCGGATATATGGGTCAGGTTGGGTCCCGGTTCGAATGACATGGGCGTGAAGTTGGGACCCAGTGAAGGGTAAGAAGAGATGGGCACATGATTTGAGAAGAAAAGGGAAAGTGAAAGTGTTGGGAGAGAAAGAAGAACGAAGCATATGAATGTAGAGAGTGAGAGCTTGTGGGTATTGGCGTTGTTTTGAGAGCTCTCGTAATCTGCAGTTCCATGGTGTTGTTAGGTTTCCGAGTTGAAGTGGGAGTTTAGAGGTTGGGAGGAGTTGCGGGATGCTCATATGTGTCAAGACTAAGATAGTGAGTATGAGATGCACCCCTATACGTTAATGGTGGTGTGCGAAGGGAGAGCTAATTTGTATAGTTTTATAAATATAGGTATGAGTTTGTATTATTAGCCATTTTACATGGTGAATGATATATGAAAATTCATTTTAGTACTTCAAAAATTTTATATCCCTAAAAAATAAGAATAAGCTTTGTCCAAAAAAATCACAAATTTGAATGACTTAATAAGAATTAAAGTGTCTCATAAAATGTAAATTTGACTAACATTTGGGAATTTAGGGTTTTCCTAGTTGTTATAAAAATGTCATAAATAAATTATTGTGCATTCTTTTAAAAATGATTTTTATACATCATTTTGTCCTTTCTTAAAAAACTCTCACCCATCTCACTAAGTTAAATCTCTTACCACCAAAGCTTATTCCTCCATAATGACCACCACTTTTCCATTTTGGTCATAATTTCTTCAACTTGATCGTTATTTATTTTGACTAGGACCTCAATAATCGTAATCATCACTACCTCCAAAACTCACTCATCTACCACAATCATTGTTCGAATCAATCTCCCAAGGAGTTCTTTCCTCCATTGTATTGCTTTCTGTAGAAAAATGCCTCATACTTTCTTCTTCATTGATCAATGACATAATGATACAATTAGTTGTATTTCTTTCTTGAAACTAAAGAAAGGTACATAGACATCTTATATATAGGCTCAAGATGGCTTAACTAATAACTAATTCTAACAAACTATTAAGAGTAGCCAATGAAGTTGACTTGCGAACTAAGTAACAAAGAAAATGCATTGGATTGGGCTTATGATCACGTGCACATGCTTGTGCTTTTGACTTGGTTGGCCTCTGTGATGTATTAAGTAGAGGATTGGTTTTTATTCTCTTAATCATATGGCTTGTCTTTATTGTTGGCTTTGGTTTTGTTGTTGTGTTGCTTGGAATGAGAAGATGAATCTATGTTGCTGGGTTGTTGTTTTTGTGTGTGTATCTTCAATACCCCCCGCAAGTTGGAGAGTATATGTTGAATACTCCAAGCTTGGCAAGTAAGTAATGGAATGGTGAAGGATCAAGGGATTTGGTTAGTATGTCAGTTGTTTGTTCAGTAGTTGAGATAGGTAGAAGACAAAATAGCTTGACTTGAAGGCCCTATCGTACAACATGGAAGTCAATATCTATATGATTGGTCCTCTCATGGAAGACTGAGTTGGCTGCAATATACCTTGCAGAGTCATTGTTACAATACAACAAGGCTGGTTTGGTGAAAGGGACCTGTAAGTTGAGAAGGAGGTATGTCAGTCATTGAATTTTGCAAGCAGCAGATGCAAGTGCTCTGTATTCTGCTTCAGAGGAGGATCTTGTTATTTTGTTTTTTTGTCATATTGAGTTTGAACCATTGTGACAAACTCTTGCATTAGGTTCCTGGCTTCACTTTTGGCTTTCATTGAGCCAAGTGTGCCTAGAGTGATCATCTACAATAGTGAGAAAGTACTTATGGCCATGAATAGATGAGATGGATAAGGGGGCCCATATGTCCATGTGGACTAAGTCAAAGGGTTTGGGGCTTATGTTCTTATTGCTATGAAAGGGCAGCCTAGCTTGTTTACCAAAATGATAGGAATCACATATTTTTGCAGAATTGAAATGAACAAATGAGTATTGTTTGCATACAGAATTCAAAACATTAAGGGATGGATATCCCATTCTATAGTACCATAAGTCAAAATCAGAATTAACATGAAGTGCATTTACATTGTGTTCTAAATTTGTGGCATTATTAATTGTTCTTCTAAAAACATACAACCCATTTCTTACTTCAGCATGTCTAATCATCTTCCAAGTAGTCATATCCTGGATTGAACATTTCAAGCCATCAAAGGTTAGTGCACAATGCATAGAATTAGTCAGTTTATGGATGGAAATCAAATTGAATTTGAAATCAGGAATATAGAGCACATTATGCAATGTCAAAGAATTAGATAGGCTAACAGATCCACAGAAATTTGCCAAGGTTGTTGAGCCATTTGGCATGTTGATAGTGATAGGTTTAATGGTGTAGAAAGTGTCAAACTTACCCAAATTAGGGCACATATGGTATGTGGCCCCTGTGTCTAATATTCATAAAGATGTGTTATCTGTGATGTCCTGATTGTTGGTGATGTTTTGAGATTCAGTTGTTGGTGTGGGGTGCATGCTTAGTTGATTGATGTTATGGTTGTCTTTGGCAGACCCAAAATTTTTCAGTAGTGATGAAAGTTGTGCATACTCCCTTGGGCCAAAGTTGAATCCTGAAACACCACCTTCTGTTGCTTGGGACTCAGGTTCTTTATGATCAACTATGGCAGTATTATTGATAGTTGTATTAGCCTGTCTTTGATTCCCTTGTTGGTAATTAGGAGGGAAACCATGCTTAAAGTAGCATGTTTCAATTGTATGTCTTTCTTTTCCATAGAATGTGCAAATCTTAATTCCATTAGTCCTACATGCACCAAAGTTTCTTGAATTGCCTCTTATTCTGGTTTGTGAGGTACCTCCCCTCACATTATTATTTCTTGGTTTCCAATTCTGCCTTTGGTCATCCTGACTGGTTTGTTGTTTATTGCTTGCTGAGTTGAAGAGGATTTTGGAACTTTGTGGATTTTCTTCAACTACTTGTCCTTCTTGCTGAATAAGTAGTGAAAAAGCTTTGTTCATGCTGGGAAATGGCTCCATCATGAGGATTTATGATCTTGTAGCACTGAATTCTTCATTTACACCTTTGAGGAAGCATACAACATATCTTGTGTCACGATATTCCTTGGTTTTACTGGCCAATTCACACCTACACCTAACCTCACACACACATATGGGTAGTGGCCAAATGGACTCCAGTTCATCCCATAGGTTTTCAGGTCTGTGTAGTAGCTGGAAATACTTCTATCCCCTTACTTGATTGAGTGGAGTTCTTGGAGAAAATTTGAGAACTTAAAGTAATCACCCTTTGAGAACCTTTCTCTCAAGTCTTGCCACAGTTCTCTTGCACTATCAATGTACACAATGCTTTGGGATATTTGAGGTGTTAGACTCCTTGGAATCCAAGAAATTATCATTGTCTTGCAACGTTCCCATATATCAAAGTTAGGTTTTATTCTACACGGTGCTGGTATGAATCCATCTAGGAACTTGAACTTGTTCTTTGAGAGTAAGGCTCTCCTCATTGTTCTACTCCAAGATTGATAATTTTTGCCATCTAAAGAGGGAGAAACGAGGATTTCCCCTGGATTTTCTCCAAGGTGTAGATAATAGGGGCTTTGTATGTCATAGCTGTTGTTCAAAATAGTGTGCAGATTTCTTTCCTGCTCAACACTTTTTGTCATCTTTTTGGATGCTTGAATAGAAGAGAAAGAGGGCTTGAATCAAATATGAGTGGAGGAAGAATGCGCAGCAAGAGGTAAACCAGAACCTTCAAATAGAAGGCTCTGATACCATATTGCTTTCTGCAGAAAAATGCCTCATACTTTCTTCTTTATTGATCAATGACATAATGATACAATTAGTTGTATTTCTTTCTTGAAACTAAAGAAAGGTACATAGACATCTTATATACAGACTCAAGATGGCTTAACTAATTCTAAAAAACTATTAAGAGTAGCCAGTGAATAAAAAGGCACATGGTTAAAACTAAAATAACAGACTAAAAACAGAGTTGACTTGCGAACTAAGTAATAAAAAGAATGCATTGGATTGGGCTTATGATCACGTGCACATGCTTGTGCTTTTGACTTGGTTGGCCTCTATGATGTCTTGAGTAGAGGATTGGTTTTTGTTCTCTTGATCAGATGGCTTGTCTTTATTATTCACTTTGTTGTTGTGTTGCTTGGAATGAGAATATGAATCTATGTTGTTGGGTTGCTATTTTTGTGTGTGTATCTTCAATACATTGTGATAACAAGTTAATTTTATGCTTCAACAAAGGTTGTAGTTTTAGTCTCAATAGATCATGACATTCCAATTTGATCCTTAGCTTCTATTTTATTTTCATAATTTCGAAATTATCTTATAAATCAATAGAATTGTTGCATATTACAAACTTCATATCCACAAAATTTAACTCTCCAAGTTAAAAAATATTTTAAAAGATATAACTTAAACAATTAATGAGCGGAGGGAGAAGTGAATCCAAACATGAGGTGTATATGGGTTCACTCAACGTTATAGGCTCCATCCAATTTGGCAACATCGAATTTCCATTATAATAAATCTCAAATTATAGGCCAGGTATTGTTTAAGTACACTTAACATCTTTATGCAAGATAAATATTGTTTATACATGTATCCTCTTCATGCTCAATATAAAGATGATTACTGTTTGCACATCTAACCTCTCTAACCTCAAGCACTAAGCCTCTCTTTGTTTGAGGTGAAATAGAGTGGAGAGAAAAGGGTGAGAGAGAGAAGGAAGATAAAGTAAATCTTTCTCTCCTTTGGATGAGAAGAGAAAAAGAGGGAAGAGAAGAAAAAGTTGGTGGGACCCACCACAAATGAATTCTCCTACTCCGGAGAGAAAGGGAAGAGAGAATGAATTTTTTTGTTGAAATCTCAAAAATGTCCTTCAAATTTATTTATTTTCTCTATTTATTAGTTTTAAATAGTACTAATATACATAGGTCTTTTTTTAATATAAAAAATATCAAT
Source organism: Lupinus angustifolius (assembly GCF_001865875.1). NCBI lineage: Eukaryota > Viridiplantae > Streptophyta > Magnoliopsida > Fabales > Fabaceae > Lupinus > Lupinus angustifolius. The sequence continues at coordinate 14,434,387 of NC_032028.1, read as the reverse complement.
TACAAAAAGTTATTTGATATTATAATAGAATATATAATAACATATATAATTTAAAATTATAACATTTATTTTTAATTAATAATAAAACAACAATTTTCTCTCTCTTCTCTTTATTTTAGGGACATTTTCGTCATTTGAATCATAATATCATCTCTATCTTCTCATTTTTTACCCAACCAAACAAAAGAGAAAGAGAAGAAAATATCTCTTTCTATTCATTTTCTCTCATTCTTCTCTTATACCAAACATCATAAAAATCTACTCTATTTCTTCTCTTTCTCTTTCTCACCTATTTCTTTCTTACCTCTTTTTCTCTTCTTATTTGCTCTTATCAACCAAATAAAACATAAAAGATAGTGTGGTGTTTATGAAGATTTATATAATTGCAATTATTTCATTCATAGTCAGGGTAGAATCAGATTTAAAGTAACATATAATTTATTAAATAGCAAATGATTAAATATCAAATATTCAGCTCAATGTTAATAAATGAAGGAATGAGCAATTGTTCCAAGTTAATACAATTAGTTTTTAATGCGTTTCAAATACTTATGATAAGTGTGGTATCGTGTGTGATGATTATTTATGGTTCAAATTAGTTATAGACTGTTCATTTAATTAGTTATTGCAATAGTCCTCGGAAGCTTGTAGAATTATATCATTTGATTTTAGAGTGATTACTCATTTTAGTCTATATAAATTTCTGCATGTAACAATTTGATCCTAAAAAAATAAAAATTCAAATTTATATACAAAGATCGCGAATATATGTCAAAATAGTTTTTATCAGAGATCATAGAATATGTTAAAAAAGACTAATTTAATTCACATCTAATATTTTTGAACCTTTTTTTATTTTTGAATTTTCAAGGAACAAATTGTTACATGTAAAAATTTGAGGGGAGAAAATAGGTTCTTGCTCTTGCTTATGCAGTTCCATTAATATTGTATAGTCCTTCTGATCTACATTAAATGCATTGGAACAGTTGGAACCAATTGATGAAGAGAAACTTGTTTTTCTATGAAGCTGTCCATAAAACATGGACTAACATGTTGATTTTGTCCTTACAACAGAGAAGATTCCTTTTATAGTAATAGAGAGATTTTTCTTTTCAGCAAAAATAGATACTAAGTTTGAATGTTGGGTTTGGGAGGTATTAAGCAATGAACACGAATATAATGTTTGACTTGGTGCTTGCATGGTCCTGAATATTCTTCATATTTGTAATAATTTGTTCGAGGACTTGAATTTCTTGAAATTGGAATGAATGTTGAATGACAAAGACAATATGAATTATGAGTAATAATAGTTTATTTCATAGATCTTATAGTTCTTGAAATTTAAAAGAATCTTGAACATAGACGAGTGAACAAACATGTTTAATATAAGATTAGATTCTATTGTAAATGCGGAAAAGTGAAAAGATATGAGACAGTAGTATGAGAAATATATATGAGCAAATATTAGAGTACCTAACAAATTTTCATTTTCTTTATGAAGTTGAAACATATACCTGATGTATTTAGCCAAGTTTATTAGATTCATAACTGAAATTTCCTAAGGATAAAGTTTTGCATCTATGAGAGCCATAATAAAACAAAAAAGTTATAAAATCAATGGAATTGTTTATTTCTCCCCTTGTTTGACCGCAAAAAGATATATAGACAAGGAAGAAAAGGTAGATATAATAACTTTGAAAATTTATTAATAATATAGGTTAAAAATACAAGGCACCTTTTTATTAAGGATATATCATTTTCAAGTATAATGCTTTTGACTCTTACAAAAGGAACCTAGAGTACCTAAGGATCTATCAGACCACATCTTCTATCTCAAATTAAATCCAAACACAAACTTGCAAACTACACAACACTGAACTAATAGATTTTTGTGGAACATAGGAAAACATTAAAAAGCAACCAAAATCAGCTCCAGAATTGAGTTTGGGTGAAAATATTTTCTTTTTAACTAGAAGCATGACAATACATTGAAGCAGCAACACAAAGTTAAAGCAACAAAGAAATGATAGCTTCTTATCCATGTACAGGTCAGTGTCAAATGCCAAAGAAAAAAAATTGAAATATGTGATAAGGTGGAATAAAAAGAGAAAAAGAAAAGGAGGTACTTCGTTGTTGAAAATAATAAATATTTTTTAGCCCACGAAGTCAAAAAGCGGGATATAGAAGCCCAACAGCAAAAAATTAAAAATATATAATTAAAAAAGAAGGGGTGTTGCGAGAATCGAACTCACGACCTCTCGCACCCGAAGCGAGAATCATACCACTAGACCAAACACCCACACTAATCTTAGAATTCGAATTAGTTTTTAAATTACGAGACCATAAGTTACATGTTAATGTTACAAGTTGAAATTTTATTGCTACCATTTTTAAAAAATAATAAATGATGGCACCAAAAATGTATTTTTGTTGCAATGGGATCTCTCCCTCTTTTGAAGATTAGTTACAGTTTTTTGTGATGAAAGTGACTCTCACATAAAGTACATCATTTTATATTCCATTGGAAAAAGGATGTTAAAGTGTTAAGTATTTAAATTAAACAATTTTAATTTCTATTTTATTGATTAAATGTGGTAAATCATATATATATATATATATATATATATATATATATATATATATATATATATATAATGATTCACCTTTTAGAGGCAATAGATTTTAGAGTAAAAACACATATCAGTCCCTCATGTTTTTCGAACTTAGTCATCGTACCATTTTGGTATTTTAAAAAATAAAAAACTCAACTAGTTCCCTAAAATTTCAAATATAAATCAAATTAGTTCTAACTTACTTTAATAATTTAAGGTTACATTGTATCACAAATAAACTAAAAATTCATGAGTTTAATTCATGAAAATGATTTTTGTTGAGAGTGTAACGTCCCGAAAATTACTCCAAAAATATAGCTCATATTTTTTTTGAATAATGAAGTCATAGAAAATTTATTTCCTTATATTCGTTTCATTTTCGGAACATCACTTTAAGTAATATACAATGCGGAAAATAAAAAATCATTACTTAATAGTAATTCAAAAATAACTCAATATAACTTTGAATCACACTTCATTAGAATATCATAAAATGTTGATATGAAGTACAAGGCGAAATCCTAATCGTCGCCCAAGTAAAACTACTCCCAAAATAAATACCCTACACAGGTACCCTAATCAAAAAGCAAAATAGAAATAGAAATAACTCCTAACGGCTAGCCCCAACGTCTGCGGGTGTGCTGGAACACTCGCTTGGGTCCTCCTCCATCTCCGAGTCGGAGGAGAGGTTGACAACTTCAATGGAGTCCTTAATGTTTATCAACTCCATGCAATCATCCTCTTCAGCTGTTGGCTCCTCTTCCTCCGCCGCCGTCTCCTCCTCTAGCTCATAGGATGAATGTTGCGAGGGAGTCACCACCCTTGCATCCGCCTAGAGGTCTGGCATTGTCCGTCGGGCTTCTCTCTTCCATACTGGGGAACTGATCGCGTCGTTCCAAGTCCGTCGCCTCCTGGAAGGGCCTGCAGCATCTGGTCCCTGAGGGGTAACAAACTGAGTCGACGGCACATCCGGTGCCGACCTAAGAGGTGGCAGGGTAAAGGAAGCCTCTAACTCCTCGTGATGGTAGGGAAATCACATAGAATATCTATCACATACCATCTCTCTAAGGCGCAAAGGCTTGTGTAGGTGTATCTATGACCATCACTACTCCATGCCCCCTCATAGGACATGAAAAGTGGTAACTCTGAATCCTGGCAGAACGATCCATCTGGACAAAACGCAAATAGAAGACAAACAGAAAGAAGAGGGAGTAAGACATCTAATAAATATTACTCATTGATGGTGTGAAATTACACAGAATATTACATCCATACAGACATGCATAACATACACAATATATATATCACATACATAAATGCAAATGATGAATGACGTTATAACTCAAACCATGAGAGTTAACATTCACGAACTTAATGTATGAATGCTATGTTTATTTCATTCATCCTTACACCAATATCCTCCCAATAAACTATTCAAAAATAACCGAAAGTACATGTCCCATAACAAGCCGATTTGAACGCACCAAACTATTCCTCACAAGGATATATGATCGATCTGTTCCAAAGAACTGTCCATTTCAGGACGGTGTCGTATCAAACACTTTCTGGGCATTCCTCTCATCGATCCTGATTGCAAAGAGGTGTTGTCAGAGATCGTCTAGTTTGTGCTGTGAGAACTGTCCGATCCAACAGAATACCTCATCCAGGAATACAAGAGACTCATCTCACCTAGACTCACCCTCAAGACTTTGTTGACGAATCACCACCATCGCCGTTCCTATCATCATCTCGGGGCTTGTTTGTCTCCCATAAATTTCCTCTGCACTACTTCATTATCCATAATGAGTATGCGCACTAACCGATGTTAGCCAATTAAATCTTTTAATTATTCTTTTATATGATTCGCCCAACCTAAGACATCTCCCAAAGGAATGCTTCATATGGGACCTGATCTTACGGCATCACGTAATAGAGGAATAACATCCTTACCACTACGAACCATCGCTGAATATCTTGGACGACCACATAGTCAAGCCTCTTACGGTCAGACAACCTTGTTGCATGGTATCATGTAATCCTTTTTGGGCATTGCCCTAATCACAACATCACATTCGGAAACTTTGCCCTAAATAAGCGCAATAACAAAGGTATTTGTATAAGTTTGTCAATTTTGGGCACCAGACTCAATCATCTGAGTCACAGTCTTTTCCAAGTGTAAATACACTTCACACTCAAGCTAGGGCTATTACCTAAGAAATCAAACAATAATAAACAATAAAAAATATTGGATGTCTCTCGCTCAAGCGAGAAACTGTCGCTCAAGCGAAAAACTCATCAAAACAGACTCAATTTTATTCCTGATTCTCGTCCAAGTGAGGGAATGTCGCTCAAGCGACAAATCCATCAAAAATGATCAAAATACTTGTCTGGTCCTTCCAGGGTGAGGTACAACCGTTCGGGCGCCAAAAACAGGCTGTCTAGCGCTCGTCTAGGCGAGAAACGCTCGCCCAAGCGAGGCTGGCTAGACCAGATGAGGGGTTGCTCGCCCAAGCGCCAAAATGGGGCCTCTTTTCTGCTTCTCCCTCGCCCAGGCGAAGCTGCCTCGCCCGGGCGAGGTGGTCCAGTTACCAGGACCATTATCCTCGCTCTTTTGGGCTATCGGATCGAAACTCTCCACTATTTTCGATACTTATGCATTTTAGTTTCTCGAGTGGTGTTACTTCATGGATAACTACCACAATACTTGATATTTTAAGCTATTCTAAGCATACAACTTAAGAAAGTATCCGTACAAAATCTATGCACATAAATATTTGATTAAGTACGGGTTTTCTTAATACACAAATATAACTCTAAACTTTTGAGACAGTTTAGGAGATCTGGGTATCATATTCGGACACCACTATGTCATGATGTATTCTTCCTCACCTTAGGTTGTCACGTGCTTGCTTTCTTTTATGAGAGAGTGGGTTGATCGTCCAACTTCGAAAGCTTCAAAACTAAACACACAAAAATAATTTAGTGATTTGCGAATCAATTTTACGTGACAACCCAAAAGTAAAAACATTGATTAACACTTTAATCCATTTCATGAACTCAAAGACTTTCATCCATCCGGTACAAGATTCATATTTTTTAATCATCATTTATCATCGAAAGTCTTGTTCTCGATATCCAATGTTTTCCGCCCGATATCCAACATTCTCCAAGATAAGTTTTCAATAATGTTTACACTTTTATCACCTCATAGATTTATATTTTCAAAGACTCTTTTAAGCGATACTTCATCATTTTAAGGTAAATTTCTTAATCCAAGTCCACACTTTTTATATCAATATATCCCAAGTTGATCTTACCACTTTAAAGTAAGTCATCTTAAGTAGATTCCATATTTTGCATAATATGTTTTCATGGTCATTTCAGTACCTTCTTGATAGTGTTGATCTCATACTTAAAACAACATTTTAATTAACATTTCTTAAGTTACACTTACCACTAAACCCTAAACTTACCTTATCAATGTTCATCTTATAACAAATCAATCATCCTTTACTTCATAACACTTGAAGTTTATAAAGTCAAGACTTTTATAAGTCATCTTTTATCCCAAATCATTACTTGAACTTGGAAGTCAAAGAATATCATTTACTAACCAACTTTTAACTCATAATATTCTAAAACAGCACTTTTTCACAAAACTCATCCATAAACATTTTGGGTTTCAAAGTTAGAAACTAAACTTTTCCTAAACACATATAGGCCATGATTTAGACCTAATGCTTAGGAAAGTTTTGATCCTTCAACTTATCATTAAACACTTTAAAGGTTCTTTTGATAACAAAATCATCCCCTTTGAAACAAAATCAAACTTCAACATTAAAATTATACTATTCTAAACTTGTCCAAGGCTATGGTTTTTCAAGCCAATAATAAGTAGAAAAGTCCAAACTTTGCATGGTTAGGAAAACTCCTTAAAGGTTCCTTTGATATACAATTATCGCATTTAACCATGTTCAAATACCAACAAACTAACAACTTTCTAAACATTAAAAACAGCCCCATAAACACAAAGAGTTCATGGTTTCAAAATAACTTTCCAGTTTCAAGAAAATATCTAGTTGAAGTTTTAAACATAAAAAGAGTTAGGAAGATATTTAGGACATTTCAACAGTTGAAAATGTTCATAACATATATATAAACATCATACTAAAATTTCATAAACATCTAATGGTTAGATCTTAAGAGATGAAGAAATCAAAAGGAAAAACCATGATGAACTACCTTGAGAGTTCTTAGAGAATGCAAAGTGAAGAAAGAGTTTGAAATGTCAAGGTATTCTCTTAGCTAGGGTTTGGCTCCTTAAAGAGAGAAATCAGATTTGGGGGGAAAAGTCAATGGTTTTTCAAAAAGTAGTTTGTGTAAGAGATAGGTGAGTGATATTAGGGATTTTGTGTAAGAGGATATGTATTTTTGCTTATTTAACAAGCAAGTCTCTTACATGAAAGTGATGTGACCTTTTCGACGATATATTCTCAATTAAACCATGTCTGAGTATTGTCAGCTAATACCCGGTGGATAATAAAAATCTCCCGATTTTGATTTACGGTTAGAACTTCGAAACATAGAATTCGTACTGAAAAATATTTAGAAATGTGTTCTGGAAAAAATTGATGTCTATATTGACTTGAAATAATATTTCGAAGCCAATGGTGCAATTGGAATTCGATTCCGAGTTACGGAACTCAAAAACATGTTATTGGGCCGAATTCGGGCGAATTTGGGCCCGCCAGCAACTCAAAAACCTTTCGTCACAGGAAATTACGAAAATTTAACAAAAAATAGAAAATCACAAAACAATACTAACACTCAACAATGATTTTGCCTAAACCAATACCGATTAATTTTTAAAATTAATCATTGATAAAGTAAATAATAAATAAAATATACATAGAAAATTCACGGTGTTACAAAGAGAGACGATCACAAAACCTAAAATTGATTAGTTCTTTAGTCATAAGATGAAGATGAGAGAAAATATTTAGTTAAACAAAAAAAATGTCACAACACATTTATAATTTTGTCTATACGTATGTAAGGTTACTCGGGTGTTTTTTTAAGCAATACACATTACCTTGCTTATATGCATGTAAGCAATGTAACAAATGTGGTAAAAAGTAGACACATAACTTTGCTCAAACATGTAAAAAAATTAAAACTACTATTTTGGGTTTAAAACTACATAAAAATGTATATGTGTAGGAGTTTTGTGTATTATCATTACATTATTCACCATTTATATTTATTTATTATTGATTTTTTAAAAAGAATAATATGTATGAATAGTAAATGATATGTTGAATATGAATAATTTTTTACTTTGACAATGACAAAGTAAAATAGCTCTAGTATTCCTATATTCGACCATTTTTTTGTTAGATTTTTCAAAAATTTCTTAATAAATTATATTGTATTTTGAAGTATAAATATAAATTAATACCCTTTTATTAATATTTTAAATAAAAAACGTATTAAAAGAGAAGTATTTAAAAAAATATATAAATTATTTGTGCCATATCAAGTGTCATTTTGGTCTTTCGGTATAATATTATTGATCAATTTAATTTTCAATTGACATTGCAAAAAACATTATCGGGGTCTCAAACTTTACACCTAATGGGTAATTTAGTTTACGAAATCGGACATTTTTTTTTTGTTTGGGACCAAATTAATTGATAATTTGAAAACTTATGAAACAAAATATTTTTTATGATCTCAAAGACCAAATTGATCGGTGATATAAATCTTAGAGACAAAATTAATTTTTTACTTATTTATCATTTCTTCATAATATTTGTGAATTTTTTACTATGGGTCAAATATATGGCCCAACATTGGGGATTTTCATGATACTACTTTTAGAAATTATAAGAAAAAATCATTTCGTTCCAACATAAAATTAATTCAGGTTGCCTTGCGATATAAATCCAATCTAATTCAATTGCTTTCGGTACATTTCGTTTGTTTTTTTCTTATTTAAAGACAAATTTTGAAAAACTTATTTGATGTGTTATGTGTTGGAAACAACTTATTAGAAGATATGAAAAGTCGAAATTTAAGTTTTTAAAGTTGAATGATGATGTAATATTCATATATTTGATCCTAAACTCATTTATTATGAGTTCAAACTTATTTCATATTATTATGATTTTCGTGAAACTTAATTGTTGTGAATATCTTTATTTTTCCTTTTTAGGTCTTTACCACTTATGATGGACTCATTGAAATCTTATACTACAATATATTATCTTCATTTCTTATCTTTTATAGTTTTATGGTTTTTTTATAAAAACTTTTAGATTTTTATGATTTATGAGAGGGCGATTGATATTCTTTACTACAATATACATTCATCATTTTCTACGCATGAATTAATTAAAGAATTAAGTCTTTATAATTTTTAAGAGGGTGATAAGAGCTAATTGACCTAAATAAGGTTGTTTTAAAACTATTATTACCACAATAGCTCTATTCGGAAACTATAAACTATATATTATATTAAGATCAATATTTGTCACGTAATTTATTTTTTTTAGTTTTCCTTGTACCATTGTGATGTGTCATTTCATTTGACACAAGTTGTCACATGAGACATTATGCTTGAACATAATAAATAACTTTAAAATAAGATGTAGTACATGTCGCATAATGTTAATATGAGCCATGTGGCGAGTAGTGGCAAGTTGATTCACATTGTTTGGCGCAACACAATTGCCCCATGGCGATCTATGATTGGCCAACACATTCCGGAAAAAGAAAAAAACTGATGATCACTCTCATAAGTTGCAGTGATGTGTTTAGTGCAACAACAACACAACCTACCTAGGCCCATCACATGGCTTCATATCCTCCAATGAATCAATTCCCCCTCTTAGAACCCCATTTACCCCTAAAAACACCCATTGAATTCCCACCCCCCATCCTATATAAACTGAAACTTCCCAATTCCTCATACACACTTTTTTTTTAAAACTCAATCTTCACATAACTTAATCCATCTTTTAATGTTTTTTTTTTACTTTTTTGTAAAATGATTGAACTATTAAAATCATAAAAATATTAAAAAAGAATCTCATAAAAAATAAATTAAAAATATAAAATAAATAAAAACATACAAAAAGGATTAAAAACTACTTAAGTAGATTGAGAAAATATGTTATGAGAAGGGTGAGCCATGGAGACAATTAGGGGTTCTAAAGGGGTAGGAAGGATGCAAGCAATGCCACATTGAGATGAGGGTGTGCAAATGAACACCCTGATTATTATATATATATATATATATATATATATATATATATATTTATATGATGAGTGATTTATTTATACTCAAGTTAAATTACATAAGTTATATTTAATCTCAGTCATCCATTTTCTTAAATCCAACTGATCTCAGTGACAGTGCCACATTAATGGGAGGGTGTGCAAATGCACACCCTGATTTTTTTAAATTATATATATATATATATATATATATATATAATCTTAATATTATAATTTCTGAATTATCAATCATATGATTTTAAAAATATATATACTACCTACATACAAAAAACTATCTTGAAAAAGAAAAATCAATACAAATTAGAAGTTGGAACTTTGAATAACACACAAATGTTATTGCCTTCAAACGATGTTATATTGTCCTCAAACATTTTTTCACTTCTTAACTGATTGGTTTTTTGTATAAGACTTTACTATTTTTCATTTCATTGTTATTATTATACATTTTATTATTTCTATTGTCTTAATATTATTTCCATTTCGTTGTTATAATTTTATTGTTTCTATTTGTTGCCTTCTAATAAAGCTATTTGATTTTTTGTTTCTTTTATTATTTATGTTTCATTGTTTTTGGTATATGTTTAACATTGTTTTCATTTTGATGTGTTTATTCATTGCCATCTAACCTATTTCATTCCCTTCACTTTTTGTTTTCTTCATGATTCTATTCACTCTTTCAGTATTTGTAATTTTTAATTTTATTATTTTTATTATGCTTTGTTTATATTATATTCTATTTTGTTTGCAATCATTTTAGTTGTTGTCACAATAATCATAGAAGAAGATATTTTAGCTATGAAGATTGTGAATAGGTTTTGTAGTTAAATGAGATATGCATGAGTGAATCTCTATTTAGTGACTTATATTGAGGGAGAATTGTTCAACAATCTTCACATTAATTTATAGGTAGTATGTAATTTATCTGATTAACTATATTTAAATTTTATAATTTTGATATTAATGTTTTTATCTTTTTATACATAATGACACTTATTTTTTAAATTTTTTAACATTGTTGCACACCCTATTCTTAGGTCCTAGATCCGTCATTGGGTGCAAGGAGAGGAAACCAATTGGTTGGGTTAAGGAGATGTATCGTTATATGGTATGTCAGGGTGGGTTGAGTTGTTGTAAAATATAAACAAATACTTGATTAGTGAAAACAACCTATGAATAATAAATATTTAAAAAAAAACATATTGTGTAATATAAATGCGATAAAATAACAACCAAATTAATGATTTTTTAATCTGATAAGGAAAGGAAAGACCAATGGATGTGTATTTTCTCATCATAATTGTTTGATTTAGATTCTCTGCTTGGTTGTCATTTTGTTGCCACCATATACTAGTGAAGCATTAACTCTATAAAACATTTCCGTGACACTTTCAAATTAAATCTCATGGAATTGATTCACCTCTCCTTTAGACTAGTGGTATTAAATCTTTTTTGTCAAACAAACAAGATCAAGAGGAACAAATTCAAAGCAATCATAGGAATAGAGCTATGCATGGAGAAGAACGAATCAACTGTCACGAGATAGAAGCAAATTGTACAACTATAACTAAACCTAAGCTAAGTGACAAGTTTCACAAAGATCTTGGGAATTTTTACAATGAAAGAAAGGAAAATTACTACTCATAGTACTAAGATTAGTATGTGAAGGATGACCTAGGCTCTTATATAAAAGGTGTTGGAAAAATTAGTCTCCATAATTTTACTAGAGTGACTTGTAGTATTGAACTTTATTTTCGACATCAACTCATACACAACCTTTTTAAAGGTATATTCTGTAAAGTTCGTGCATTAAATGTCATGCATGTCTATCCTAGTATAGTGAACGCTCTAGAAATTTATGCCCCAAAATTTCATAGGAAGCGGCCTCCACTTCCACATTCACATAGGCGAATCTATCAAGAGTACTCCTATAGCTTAAGTAATCCACTCCAATTGGAGTATAGATCTCATTAAGAGTTTAACTCATCCTTACATATGTTATAGGAATCATGCTTCTCATAATTTTATAGCATGTTCATTCTCATATCACTTCACAACTTCTTATTATCCATTGAACATATTTCTTGGGATCTCCAGTCAGTTAGGCCGGGTTACCATCATGACTGATCCTCGTTCAAAGGGCAATAGTCTCATACTCTTAGAAGTATTATGGATTTTATCTCTAGCTAGTCCTTTCGTCAAAGGATTTGCTAAGTTATTCTCAATGCATACATGATCCACTCAAATAGCTCTTGTAGAGAGTAACTCTCTAATGGTGATGTGTTTACAACGAATTTTTCGTTTCTTACCGTTATAAAAGTGATTCTCAATTTTTGGAATAGTTGCAGTAGTATCACAATGGATCAACACAATTGGAATCGGTTTTTCCCATAGGGGAATCTTTGCAAGCAAGCTTCTCAACCAACTTGCTTCTTCACTAGTTGTTGCTAGTGCTATCATTTTAGCTTTCATAGTGGATTGAGCCAAAATAGTTTGTTTCTTCGACTTCCAAGAAACAGCCCCACCAGCTATGCTAAATATATAACCACTGGTTGCTTTGGAATCATCTGAAAGAGTGTTCCAATCAGCATCGTTGAATCGTTCTAGGACAACTAGAAACCTTAGGTAATATAATCCAAGGTTCATTGTTTTCTTAAGGTATCTCATTACCCTTTCTATAGCATGCAAATGCTCCATACTATGTCTACTAGTAAACCTGCATAATAATCCCACAACATCGGCAATATCAGGTCTAGTGCAATCAGTGGCATATCGAAGACTTCCAATGATGCTCGCATACTCAGTTTGTCTTACACCTTCACCAATATTCATAAAAAGTTTTACACTTAGATCATATGGTGTGCTAGCAGGTTTATATTCAAAATATTTATATTTCTTTAAGATCTTTTCCACATATGAGATTGATCCAAAGAAATTCCTTATTTTGACCTAATAATTTTTATACCAAGGATTTCACTTGCCTCTCCAAGGTCTTTCATATCAAAGTTGTTGCACAACAATGATCTCACATTATTCACAATATGAATGTTGGAACCAAATATGAATAGGTCGTCTACATAGAGACATATGATAGTGCAAATGTCATTTTCTGATTTGTAATAAATGCATTTGTCATTTTCATTTACCTTAAACTCATTCGAGTCCATTAAGTCGTTAAACTTTTCATGCCATTGTTTAGGTGTTTGCTTAAGACCATACAATGACTTATCTAACTTGCAAACCTTATTTTCTTGCTCATATATTACAAAACCTTCAAGTTGTTCCATATAGATTTCTTCTTCCAAATCATCATTTAAAAAATCAGTATTAACATCCGTTTGATGTACTAATAAATTATGTCTCGCAGCGAGCGATTTTAGTACTCTAATGGATGTTATTCTAGTAACAGGTGAAAAGGTGTCGGAGAAACCTACATTCTGTAACTCCGCGAAAATCATTTCATAATTACTATATTTAATCTCTTGGGAAAATGAGTAAAAAAATTTCTTCTTTTGTATAACATATAACTTGCAAATCATTTTTTCCAGTTTATCTATTCTCTTTCAAGACGTTACATTTTCAAACCTTTGCGAAAATAATTTCTTAATACTTAAAATGTAATTAAACAAAACACAATTCTTTTCTGAATACTTCTCATTAATCAATTCTTGAATTTGTAATACGTACATCATGGTTTACAAAATACAAGGTGAAATCTATTCTTCACCCCTAACAAAGACTAAAAATACAAATACAAATAAATTAATGTCAGGGGCGTTGACATTATAAAAGTACCCTACACAAGTTCCCTATCAAAAGAATGAAAGGAGCTCCTAGACCGATGGTGCACTGGAAAACTCACTCGGGTTTTCCTTGATCTCCGAGTCAAAAGAGATCTCTATAACCTCCATTGAACCTCTATGCAAATTAACTCTACACAGTCATCGTCCTCGTCCTCCACCACCTCATTTGTTGCCTAATCCATCAAAAGAGTTCGAACTATACAAAGATTCAAGTGCATGACATATTTGTTTATGCACAATCTTATTGAGACCACAAAAATTCCAAGAAATCGTTTTTTAATTTCAAGTGGGGAATTGTTGGGATTTTTTGAAAGAATGAGCTTTTGAAGTGACTTTTAATGCACTAAAGTGGTCATTTATGGTGACTTGTGGATTTGTGAAATGACAAAACTCACTAGTCCCACATTGCTTGGAGGAAGGAAGTTGAAAGGCTTTATAAGCCTTAAGTTGCAACTTTGGGGATTGCCCCAAGGGGTACAATGTGTTTTGTGAGTGGGTGGGGACTCACAAAAGAAAACTCCTTCACACAGCACGTGCACACCACCACCACCTTCGCCGTCATCCGGCCGGCTCAGCTCGTGTTCGGGTTTGGGTCGGGCTTGGGCCCAACATTCTTTTTAAATAATCATTTATCTATTTAATTTAATTTTGGGTTTGGACTGTGTGTTGATCAAGTCAACACATGCATTTAACATAGAGTCGTTGGGTGATAATGTTTTGCACTGTTGGATCATATAATCGTTTGATCTTTTGCACCATCGGCTGGGGGAGCCGTTGGAGGCATCAGCCTATAAATAAAGGAATCCTCCCCACATTAAAATTCACACCAAGTTGAAGGTGTTTACCTCTCAACTTCTCTTTCTCCCCTCTTATATTTCGCCGATGCACTTTCGGCAACCTTCTTCCCCTTTCTTTCCGTGGAACTTGAGAATTGGCATAAGTAGCCAAAGTGAGAATTTCGAGAACTGACACTGTTAGTTAGTATTGTGGGAAAAGAATTGGCACGAGCAACCATACTGTGGGAATTCGAGTATTGGCACTAGTAACTATATTATGGATGTATTTGAGAGCGATTCTTACAATGTAGTAAGACATTGTATAGCAGAGAACTAGACTATTTTATTCTGGGGATGACGTGGTTGATAGTCTGCTTGCACAATTTTAGCAGTACCACGAAACGTCTTAAAGAAAGCGACATGGTCGTGACTCAGTCAATAAGGATTTATTTTGCGCCATTCAGATTTGTTGGAGCTACAGTAACAACACATGCATTCTTTGCATAAATAGATACTACTAAGGTTATTGTTGGATAAATAATAAATTCATGTTATGTTAGGGTATGTAAGAGTTAAACATGTTTGATATGTTGCATTCTTCAGGGTACTTAATTTCTATTAATTGGGAGTATTGGCATGGCTAAATTTCTTTTTCTTAGTTTACTTGAAGAAGACATAAAAACAAATTTCTCTCGAAGTTGACTGCCATACATTGCTAAGTCTCCAAATTACAATGATCAAATTTGAAGTTGTAAGTCTCAAGTGTGAAGAGCATATAGTCTGTAGAATAGGACTTGTATTTTTTTTGTTGAATATGTAGTTGTCAATTTTAACAATTTGCAATGATGTAACAAATAAATTGATTACAATTAAAATGATATTTAAATTTGAATTGATAGTTTTCATTTTTTTTATGATATAGTATTATGTTACTCGCATGTAATATGATCATTTTGATTTAAATTTACCTTATGGTATTGATACATGGAGATAAAAATAGACTTTAACTTTGAATTTGAAAATTTTAAATAATTAAAGGTATGAAAATTTGTTAGCCCTCCAAACATCATCAAAGAAAGATTAACAATCAGTGGCAATCATAAGTAGATTAGGGGCTTCTTTAGAAAGCTAAAATGGCTAAAAGTGTAGCAACAATAACTATGGTAAAAAGTTGTCTTTTCTGTTAAAAATACATTGAAGACTTTTTTGTGTGTTCTATTGATGTTCAGAAGGCTCATAGCATTGTTGGAAGTGCATACCTTTTATATATATTGTTAATCATATATGTTTGATCAAAAATAGAGAATCAATGATACTTTCGACCAAAGAGATGTTATTATTCTATACACAATTCAATAAACAACATACAAATATGATAAATGAGTAGTCATGGAACGAGACGGGTCATACTTGCCCCTTACCCGACCCTAAATATTAACGGAACTAATCTTTGAAGTTGAGCTCGACCATAGACCTGATGAAACTCAACCATATTTAGGTCTGATAATCAAGTGAGCGAGTAGAATCAGATCCTACTCCCCTTAACCTACATCACCTACTCAGGGCCAACCCTAGGTGATGAAGATGGAGAGATAGATGAAGGATGAAATGTAAAGTTGTATACTAGTGGTGAGGGATCAAAACTAAAGTAAAATATTGCAATTTCCAATAATGATTCTTGGATACCATGAACCCAAGGAAAAAGAAGATGATTTTAACCATTTATAATGAAAGTGTCCATAAGAAAGATGACTAAACTGATGTTTTTTTGGTAAAGGACAAAATTATAATAAAAGGTCAAAAGAGTATGTTGACCATTTCTCTTTAACAAAAAGGAAACAATGTATTTCTAAAAATTTTAAGTGGATGCTCATATTTCAAACAATATTCCATAATGTGTATAAAAAATAAGTATGACATACTTTTGTGTCACGTGTTAAAATGGATAGCTCCATCAAATCTCGAAAATTCACAAGATCTGAGTATTATATTTGATATTTTTATTAAATCCAAATCTGGATTAGATTTATGTAGACAAAATTGGATCACCTATTTTTTCTTTTTAGGTACATTTGCCTAGGTAATAAGCTTGAAGTAGAGATTTTTTACAATATAATAGCACTTTGAAATATAATAAAAATATATAATAGTATGAACTTTAAACAAAATAAAAATATTTATAACATAAATATTTATAAATTAGTATGTTATACAATGAAATATAATATTATTCGTCCTATTTTGTTGAATGACCATTTAAGTACATGCACAAAATGATGTATCGAATCATATGAGAAGAAACTTTAAATCATTTAGATTTCACTTGTTAGGGAGTGACTCACGTGAGAATAATATGCTATTGTGAGAAATGAGAATAGTTAATATGGATCGTTAGATCTTATTTGCACGGTTAAGATTAAAAGATACATGCACATGACTATCATGTGACCAATAACTAACTTTTAATTCTAACCATCCATGATTAGTTGTAAGATCCAGATTTATTGTTCTCACAATTTTTATATGAGAACTATTCTCATTTGAGTTATTCCCTAACCTTTTTTTTTGTTAACTGTGTATTTAATTACATTTGAAGTTCTCAACTTTTATAACAAAAACATAATAAATAATAGTAACTTTTATGTAAATTATGCTAAGTTAAACCAGCCCTGTCTTATAATCCAGAGAGAAAAGAAGAATTGGAATTTGAAATTCCATTATATGAAAAGTTAGTTACAAAAGAGAGGGAAAGCCTACTATTTATAGTGGATCAATGAGGCAGTTAAATAACACCCTTCTAATAAAAGGAAAGAGAAGCAAAACTTATGCTAAGTTAAACCAGCCCTGGGATAACCCAATCAGTAAACCAAACTAACAAACTTAACATAATTTACACCCCCCTCAAGGTGGGTGGTGGATAGAACACAAACCCAACTTGGAAACAAAAGCCTTGAAGGAAGCAGGGGGTAGAGGCTTTGTAAAAGCATCAGCAAGTTGATCAGAAGAGGCAACAGGAAGAAGATGGATCAAGCCTTTCTTGATTTGTTCACGAACCACATGGCAATCAACTTCAATATGTTTGGATCTCTCATGAAAAACGGGATTATGAGCCAAGTAAATGGCTGAACTGTTATCACATTAAACAGAAGCAGGATTGAGCAATGGAATGTGAAGATCAGTGAACAAGTAGTTGAGCCATTGGACAGAAACCAGACCACCCAATGCTTTATACTCAACCTCAGAAAAAGAACGACTCCTTATGTTCTGCTTCTTTAATTTCCAAGAAATAAAATATGAACCAAGAAAAATACAAAACCCTGTAATGGACTTCCTGGTGTCCAAATAGCTAGCCCAGTCTGAATCAGCAAAACCACCAAGCTTGAAAGTTGAAACAGCAGAAAAGAACAAGCCTTGAGCAGGAGAGGATTTCAGATAGTGAAGGACTTTGAGAACAGCCTTGTAATGCACATCCATGGGCTTGCACATAAACAAGCTTAACTGTTGGACAGCATAAGCAAGATCAGGCCTAGAAATGGTGAGATAAAGTAATCTCCCAACAAGTCTCCTATAGAAAGAAACATCAGAAAAAGGTGTGCCTTGATCAAGCTGCAGTTTCAAAGAGGGATCAAAAGGAACTCTAGCAGGCTTAGCAGCCAAGGTACCTGCATCTTCAAGAAGAGAGAGTGCATATCTTCTTTGATTGAGATGAATCCCATCTTTGGTCCTAGCAATTTCTATGCCTAGGAAAAATCTGAGAGTGCCAAGATCTTTGATCTTAAAAGTGTGATCAAGGAATTGCTTTACCATATGAATCTCATCAATATTATCCCTTGTTAACACCATATCATCCACATATACTAATATGGCAGTAAAAAAGTGAGAAGTAGACTTGGTAAAGAGAGCTTGATCAGCTTGGGAGTGAGCATAACCCAAAGAGATCAAAGCAGAGGACAAAGTGGTATGCCATTCTCTGTTGGCTTGCTTTAAGCCGTAGAGAGACTTGTGCAATTTGCAAAAATGATGAGGATTATCAAGAATGAGGCCAGGAGGAGGTGTCATGTAAACCTCTTCATGCAAGTCTCCATGGAGAAAAGCATTATTGACATCAAGTTGCTCCAAAAACCACCCCTTAATCGCTGCTAATGCCAAGACTGTTCTAACAGTGGTGATTTTCGCCACAAGGAGAAGGTATCAAAGAAATCCACACCTTCCAATTGGGTATAACCCTTCGCAACCAACCTTGCCTTGTACCTCTCAAGGGTTCCATCAGCATGAACCTTAGTTTTGTAGACCCATTTACACCCTATGGGAACTTTCCCTTCAGGAAGGGGAACAATGGACCAAGTGTCATTTTGAGCCAAGGCTAATAATTCGTCATTCATAGCCCTTTGCCAGTGATCAACTTGTGCAACTTGCTTATAGTTAGCAGGCTCATAAGTGCTAGAGACAGCCAAGCAGAAACTTTTGTAGTTGGCACTACACTTGGAGTAATCTATGACAGATGAGAGGGGATAAAGGGCATTGGAACCAGAATCAATGACAGGAGTAGCATCAGGAGTTGCAGCATGAGCAAGGGTGCAGTGGTAATCTTGTAAATAAGAAGGAGGTCTCCTCAATCTACCAGATTGTCTAGGCAAAGGAACATTAGGAGCAGAGGTGGATGATGAAGAAGTAGTGCTTGTCTCGGGTGAAGAACGTGTTGTAGTTTCAAGAGTTGTGTTTGACTCAGGAAGAGAAATCGTGTTTGACTCAAATAAAGAAGAAGAATCTAGAGGGATTGTGTTTGACTCAAGTAGAGAGGAAGGATGAGAAATGTTGGTGGCAGAAGACATAGGGAAAGAAAACTCATAAAACACAATATCTCTAGAAATGAAGATTTCATGAGAACTAAGATCATAAAGTATGAACCCTTTTGTACCTTCCTTGTAACCTAGAAACAAACATTTCCTTGCCCTAGGATCAAACTTACCCCTCCTGCTGCAATAGTGCTAGCATAAACCAAACAACCAAAGACTTTTAAGGAATCTAAGGTTGGTAAACAACCATAAAGAAGTTGGTAGGGGATGGAATTCTGGAGCAGGGGACTTGGAATTCTATTAATAATATGGACAGCATGTTGTATGGCACAATTCCAGAGATTAGGAGTAATGGAAGATTGAAAGAATAGTGCCCTAGCAACATTAAGAATATGCTGGTGTTTTCTCTCAACTACCCCATTTTGTTGAGGGTATAGACACAAGATTTTTGATGAATGATACCTTTGGAAGAATAGAATTCATTCATCAAAAACTCAGGTCCATTATCACTCCTAATGTTTTGAACCTTAGCACTAAACAGGTTCTCAACCAATGTAACAAAATTGGTAATATGTAGTCTGGTTTCACTTTTACTTTTCATCATAATAACCCAAGTAAATCTTGTGAAGTCATCAACTATAGTGAGGAAATAAGCATGTCCAAAAACAGAAACAGTAGGATAAGGACCCCATATATCAACATGCAACAATTGGAAACTTTTAATTGAATGAGTAGTGCTAGTACAAAAAGGCAACCTCTTCTGTTTAGAAGTATGACAAACTTCACAAGGATTATTTTGTCTATTACAAAAAGGAATACATGGAAATTGACTAGATAAAGTCTTTATTGAAGATGAGGAGGCATGTCCAAGCCTTAAGTGCCAAAGGTCATACTCACTAATACTAGCAGAGTGAGAAACAGAAACCTGAAAATGCTTTTTATGTATAGGACTGATAACAAAGAGACATTGGTCTAATCTAGCTGTACCAATCACTCTCCTGGTGGTATTCTGCATAATGACACAGGAATCAATATTGAAGATTAGATGACAATTATGAGATTTAATCAACTTAGCAACTGACACTAGATTGACATGGAACTGTGGCACATATAAAACATCACAAAGGATAAGTGATTGAGACAAGCTAACAGTGCCACAAACAGAGGTGGTCACTCTGTCCCCATTAGGTAATGTAATCATCACAGGGGATATGAATTTTTGGCTAGTAAAGCTGTCTATATCACAAGCAATTTGATCAGTAGCTCTAGTGTCAATCAACCACTCCATACACTTGTTACCTGCTGAATGAGAGCCATCACTGTGTGCAGAAGTAGCATGATCAATCTTGACAGAATTCACCTTGTTAACATCACTTATGTTTCTCTCAAGCAGGTCTAAAATGGATCTGACTTGTTCATCAGTGAAACCATGGCCTTTACTTCCTTCATAAGAAAACAAATTTTCCTGTTTTTGGCTACACATTCCATCCTGATCATGCTCAAGTTCCATAGGATGGCTAGGAAAATTGCTGATAGCATTGGCAGCCTTTCCAGTTCTGTTGTAATGATAGCCATGTGGATAACCATGTTTGAGGAAACATGTATCCACAGTGTAATTACTCCTTTCACAGTAAGTACAAAATCTAGCTCCATTTCCTCTACCAGGCATCCTTCCTCTTCCTCTGAGAAAATTACTTCCTCTGCCTCTATTACTATTAAAACCTCTGAATTGAGAAGTTCCTTGATATTGAATTGCCAAAGCCTTGAGGTCAGGAAAAACAGCAACACGGAATTGTCTTTCCTGTTGAGTCAACATTTAAAACACTTTGCTAATAGGAGGAAGAGGCTCTATCATCATCACCTGAGATCTAACTTGCGAATATTGATCATTCAGTCCCTTAAGGAAACGAATCACATAATCTTGTTCCCTATGTGTCCTTACCAAATCAATTATACCACAGTCACAAGCAACAACACATTTAGAGTGACCTATGGCTCTATAATTCTCAATTTCCTCCCAAAGCACCTTTAACTGAGTAAAATAATCTGAAATTGATTGATTACCTTGACTCATTCGGTAGAATTGCTCTTGAAGCTCAGCTATACGGAATACATCTCCTTGTGAAAAACGATCATGAAGATCTTGCCAAGCTTCAGTTGCTTCATCGATCCAGAGGATAGATTTTACAATCGCCTCTTCAACTGAATGTTGTAACCACGACAACACCATCGTGTTGCATCTGATCCATTGAGCACTCAAAGGATGAATCAGCAGTGGTTGAGGCAAAGAACGATCTACAAATCTCAGCTTGTTCTTCGATTGCAAAGCTAATGTCATAGCTCGTGACCAGGAATGGTAATTCTTACCATTCAAAAGAGGAGTAACCAAAACTAAAGCATGATTCTCATTAGAATGAAGGAAGTAGGGATTTGAAGGATTTACATTGAAATCCTCGAAGCTCTGATTCGCCATTTCCAGAATTGAATTGAAAAATTGAGAATGAAGAAGAATGAAAATCGAAGGATTGCAGAAGAATTGAAGAATTGCGACGGAGAATCACAAGTTTGAGAAGGAAGAAATAAAAGAGCGAAGACGGAAAGAGAAGAAGGAGAGAATCGTGAAAGCAAACGCAAAAAAAAGACCTAGACGAATTAGAGCAAAATTTGCTCTGATACCATCTTATAATCCAGAGAGAAAAGAAGAATTGGAATTTGAATTTCCATCATATGAAGAGTTAGTTACAAAAGAGAGGGAAAGCCTACTTAAGAGAAGTAAAACTTATGCTAAGTTAAACCAGCCCTCGGAAAACCCAATCAGTAAACCAAACTAACAAACTTAACATAATTTACATTTTACAAAAAGAAAATGACAACATAATTGTTTACCATAAAAAACTTCACACAATAAAATTCAATAGGTATCAATTCATAATGAAGTTGGTGATAATGAACATAAAAAGGCTACATAATGTAAAAAATGATAATCATTATATTTTGACATAAAAATTTCGTTATGAACTTGAGTTTATACCGCTATTACTATAAACTAAAGCAACATAATATTATTCTTGATAGTGTCCAAACATTCATATATTAAAGTGAACTAAACAATTATATTGTGTTAGAAAGTAAAAGTTTAATAATACTAATAGATTTAATAAATGAGTTATGCTAAAAATCATATAAATAAACTTGACTTGACATCCTCAAACATAAGAAATTAAATCTATGAATTTAGTTGAAGTGGACATAATAATTGTATTAAAAACATTATATATTAATATCATGTGATAATATATATATATATATATTTAAAATATATTAAATATGTTAAAATTGAAGTAATTGTTTTTAATGTTATATTGGTGACTCGCCATAACCCTCATTCCCTTGGAGCAAGTTTGCACAATAATTTAATATACATAAATTGTATACAAACTTTTTAATCATATCATATGATAACTAATCCAAAGTCATCCAAATAACTCATTTTGACAAATCTAGTCATATATCAAATAATTTATTTTTGGTATAAATGTGTCAAAGATGGATTATATGAGAATCATGTTAATAAAATAAATAAATTATATGGGATGCATTGACATATTTTCCATCACATGTCGATTAGTTACTTTTTTGGTATAAAAAGTAGCTCAATAACACTAAACTAAGGCCTAATCCCGACTGACCCAACAACATCAGCAAAAATAGCACATGATGAAGTTGGGTTAGACAATACTCCCAAAGGAAGAAATGAAGATCATTAGCACTACCACGCTTTGACCATTCAGGAACAAGGATCCTCTGTCCTCTTATCCCTACCCAATCATATTTCCTAAAATAATATAAATTATTAATTTATGTTTTTTATAAAAATAAATTTCAATAAAATAACTCATTTTGATTGGTTTGGTAAATGAGTACAGGTGATCCTGTTCCACCATTCAGTACACTCATTAGCATCTCTAGGAGTATGGTTAAGAGTTAAATTCCATGGAAGAGACATGCGAATGCTAATTTAGTTAATGACATCAACATGAGGATGAAACCAGTCCACACCTTAAGCAATCAAAGTTAGAGCCAACTAAGAATCAGACTCACAAATAATAACCCTGAAACCTGAAAACTAAGGCAAGTCCAAACCATCAAAAGTGGCAAGAAGTTCAGCACTTGTTAGTGTATTCTACAACCAGAAAAAGATAATATATATACTATTTTTATACTACCATTATATTATGAATGATTTGTATTTAATTATCATTACTAACTTCTAAATATAGTAGTACAAGTAAATGAAGATAAATATGATATATTGATTTTATATAAATTTTT
Source organism: Lupinus angustifolius (assembly GCF_001865875.1). NCBI lineage: Eukaryota > Viridiplantae > Streptophyta > Magnoliopsida > Fabales > Fabaceae > Lupinus > Lupinus angustifolius. The sequence continues at coordinate 14,410,772 of NC_032028.1, read as the reverse complement.
ACAATGAAAATGTAAGTTATTAATTCTACTGAAATTTACTCGAATTCCCAAAAAGCAAAGTATATACTTATTTTATATAAACAAATATATGTCTAGTGGTATAAGATACAGCTAGATCCCAAAATGACTAAAATATCACATGTTTAATTCTTGAGAGCGACATTTGTTGAAACGGACAATTATACACACAAATTTTGTCAATCATAAAAAAATGTGAAGAAACACCCATTACAAAAAAATAAATATGTCTCTAAACAAATAAAATAAAAAAGCAAAACCAAAATGAACTTGTGGGGCTGGACTTGTCCAGATAACAGATTTCCTTCCATAAGGTATTGATCTTGTCCATATTATTCCCCCATTATTATTTATAAATGAAATCTATATATTATTAGTATAAAAATTTATATAATAATAACACATTATTTATTTGCATTATTTTTCTGAAAAAATATTAAAAATTAATAATAAATAATAGAGGGATAACAATATATAAAATACTACATAATCAATACATTTTTTCTCATTATTTATTTCCAATCACGTTCTCAAACTAAATTGCACTCTTCCCACACTACTCTCTCACTTTCACTCAAGCCACTGCACACCAACAAAAAATGCCAGACCCCACCACCCGACCCGTCGGCGGCACCGAGTTCAGCTGGTGCAAGGCGGTTCCCGGCGGTACCGGAGTCACCGTCCTCGGACTCCTTTTCTCCAAATCCCCACCCATACAAATTATCCAAAATGCCCTCCACAATCTTCAAAATTCCAACCCTATCCTCCGCTCCAAGATCCACCACGATTCCTCCACCAACACTTTCCACTTCCTAACTCCCCCAAACCCCACCATTCAAATCGAAACGTTCGATTTCCAATCAACGGCGCAGATCATCCAAACCGAATCCAACGGTCACAATCAAAACCAAACCGGTCCTTTCCAAATACTCCACGAGCACGAGATGAACCGGAACACGTGGCGCGATCTCGGTGACGTCGATGGTGACGTAATTTACGCTAGCGCGTACGAGATTAGCAACCAGAGGTTCGCGGTGTTCATTCGGATCCATACGGCGGCGTGTGATCGCACGGCGGCGGTGGCTCTGCTGAGAGAAATGCTGCGTAGGGTTGGTGGCGGCGGTGACGGCGAGGAAGAGAAGGAGGAAGAGATGAATTTGACGATTGAGGAACTGATTCCGATGGAGAAAAGGAATAAACCGTTTTGGGCGCGTGGGTTGGACATGATTGGTTACTCGCTGAACGCGTTTCGGCTTGGGAATTTGGGTTTTGTGGATGCTGAGTCACCAAGGAGTTCGAAGCTGGTGAGGATGCAACTGAATACAGAAGAAACGAAGAGTCTAATAACTGTGAGCAATTACTCTATCTCATTTCTTTCCAGTTATTGTGAATTTGTGATTTTTGTTTTTGTTTTGTTTTTAGCATAATCTAGCTTGGATAAAGAGAATTGATGAAGGTGAATTTTTTTTCTCATGGGAATAAGAAGATGTAGCTTGTATCTCAAAGTAGATTTAGAAAAATAGTTAAAATTTTAAAAATCGATAATAATTTTTCAACTTTTTGTACTCATATTTAAAATTATTCACATACTTTAACAAATAGATATATTTAATATAATCTAACTATAATAAGTTTTTTTGGGTAAGAATCTAACTTTAATAAGGTAATAACTTTATGTAAGTGCAGGCTAAAAAGGAGAAATTGAAGAGTAATAATTATTGATTATAACACGAGAAATTATACAAATAACCCTTTCATTTTTTAAACTTACACAAACTATCCATAATTATATACATATATTACACTGACTATCACTACCATGTAAGAGATAAATGTAATTTCTTAAACAAAAAATAATGACAAATATAATTAAGTTAAACAAAATATGAGTTCATATCTATTTATTATTTTGATTAGTTACAAATAAAATTATTGATGTAATTTGTAACAAACCAAAAATAATAAATAAACATTAACTTTTATACTATTTTGACATGTTTTCTAATATATCATATTTTGTTTGACTTAATTACACTTGTCATTATTTTTGTGTGTAAGTAATTACATGTATATCTCTTAAATGGTAGTCAGTATAATGCGTATATATAATTAAATGTAATTTGTGTAAGTTTAAAATACATGAGAGATAATTTATATAATTTCACTAAAATACGTAACCATATCCAGTGGTTTGTATTGGAAATATAATAACATAAATATATGTGCTGAATTTATAAAATATTAAAATATTTGAAGAAAAAAAACAAAATTATGGAATGAATGACGTTAATTTTTATAAATTTTGTAATTTATTATGTAAATTTTGAACAATCAAATGCTAGCAGATATATCCATCGAAACATTGGTCTAGTGGTGTAAGACTTTATTAGATCATTTAGAGTTCGATTATTGGAAGTAACACTTGTTGGGAGTGGTAGACACGAACACCAAAAGGTATTAGTTCCTTCCACAAAAAAAGTGAGGAAATACCATTAGTAATACCAAAAAATTCAGACATATCCAAATATCCAATTGTTAAAAGTTCGATTTTTTGGAGCGAGGAATATTTGTTAGGAGAGAAAATTACATATCTCCAAAAGAGTTACTTCCCCCACGTAAATGTGAATTAAGTGAACTTTAATTGATTATAACATTAACAAATTAATCAAGTATACACGTATTTGATTATTAAAATAAACCTATTTTCGTAGCTTTAGTATTTTTCATAACAATATTTTGTTTTTTTTTCCATTAGATTTGTGACTTATATTATTTTAAAAACGATGAACTATTTTTTAATTGAATCACATTTGATTAAGTTGGACAAAATCGATTTTAAAATAATTTGTTTAGATTAGGTTGTGTTAAAAAAGTCACTTTTATAGAATAATATTTAAAGAGAATGAAATGAAATTGTTTATATAGAAATTATGTATTTTTTTTAGTGCTTAGTTTTATAAGGATGAAATGGAAAAACGAGATTGATTCTAAGGTTATTGAATATTTTTGCTTTCTTTGTCCTGAAAAAATTATTGTGACCAATAGTTTAGAACCATGTCGTGATAATTGGTCCTACAATGTAATAATTAAATTGGAGATATGTATATCATATGTAACTATCAATGGGAGTCTCTGTTTTGAGCAGTGGATTTCAGGAAGAGTCAGAAGAGTCAAGTAGTGGATATAGGTTTTCACGGACCACCGTCTGCAATTATGTGTGGGTATTTTTGTTTTGATTTTGCAGTCGTTTTCTGGAAACGTTGAGTGATTGATTGGGTGATGTGGACAGATATGGGATGAAAAATTGGACACTTCTTAAGTGATAACTTCAATCTCCAAAAAAAATATCAAACTCCAATGTGTTAGTAAAACTTTCACCAGCACTCCATAAAAAGTAATAATCTTTTTTATTTGTATTAAATTTAGGATTTAATATTAAATAAAGATAAAGTTGATAGGTCTTTAATACTCTCTTTACAAATAAAAAATAATAATTGTGTCGATTCATATTATATTTATTGAGTTTTTTTAATATGTCATCTATCTTTCTATAATTATTACTTTCTTTTGAATACTTAAACAAATAAAAAAGTATTAAATGATGATAAATTTGGACTAATACTCTCTGGTGGGGAATACAAGAATGGCTATTAGGACGAGTACTCATCTCATCTCCTCCCCGTTGTTATCCCTACTTCGACAAATCCATTTTGCGGTGAGATTCATGTATGGATAACCAGTATGTGGGGTACAAACTTGTACATGTTAAAATGAGATGAAAAAAACTGGTGAATGCATAACTGGATGTTGAGTCCTTCCACCCTTTGTAAAGGATAATATATCAATTGAGCCAACTTGGTAACTGATACTGTGAAAAATATCACCTTAAATATCACATTTGCTGTTGGGAGAAAATTGCAGCTAGTTATGTTTGATATCAGCTGCTATTCTATCATCTTCTTTGTAATTAAAATCCATGCATTGGATAAAGTAGTAAATGTGGAAAGTTAATATTAGACCAGTGTACCTAAAAAGGTTTATCAAAATGCTAAAACTGTTCGATATGCATCCAATGCTTTGTAATCTGGTTGTGTTGATGTTTGATTGATGACACATTACCCTATTTTGTACCTACTTTTCGCCAATGATTGGTTAATTTATTAAAAAAAAAAATATATGCACAGATGGTGTATGAATTTTATAGACTGTCACTATATTATCAATCATTCATATTTAGTTATCATTCACTTTTCAAAACAAGTAATCTAAATAAATGGTAAATATGTAACTGTATATATGTATTTATACTGACAATGCATAGATATTACATTATTTATTCGATTAAAATTGAATTCATTATGCAATGTAATGTAGGGCTGCAAATCAAGAGGGATTAAACTTTGTGGGGCACTTGCAGCAGCTGGAATGATTGCCACACGGACCTCTAAGAGCCTTCCTGAATATCAAAAAGAAAAATATGCTGTAGTAACACTTATTGATTGCCGCTCAACTCTTGATCCAGTCCTTTGCAGTAACCATCTTGGTAAGCCTTACTTCTAGCAATCTTTATGCCATTTTTTTGTCGTTTTATTATGATGCTGCTACATCAATGCTGAATGATTATAGAAGCATGCTATGCTCTTTTTCTTGTACACTCGGAGAGCAAACCAAATTCATATTACAATTAAAATTCAGCAATTATAGAACTTTTCAAAGTAATAATCTCTAGAGTATTTCAGAACTTCTCCTTTTCGGGTCATGTGAGAGTAGATTAAATGAAAGTTAGTCTAGTTCCTAGAGGATGAGGAAGGCAAGGAAAACCATAGGTGAAACGATTAGGAAAGATTTAGATATTAATGTTTTGTCAATAAGAATGATTTACGATAGAGTATTATGACGTCATTCGATCCATGTAGTCAACCTCATCTGGTGAGATTATGGCTTGGTTGTTGTTGTATGTATAATAAATTGGAAATACATCTTGTTCCTTCTATGATTAGCACATGCTACTTATTCTAGCTTTTTTAATTTTATGAGACGGCAAGACCTAAGCAAAACAAGGAGCCTATGTTGCGGATAAAGTTGAAAACAATTTGTGGAATGGGGGAGGTGGAGGCTGTCTCAGATTCTAATGAAATCAAACCATTAGTATCTCTGATTAATGAGATCATTCCTTACAGCCCTAGTAAACTAATCAAATAATTGCCCGAACCTTCCTTTCTGAAATGAGCGCTTTTAGTTCAAAATTGTGGTTTTTCTTCGTTTGATTTGACATTTGAATCAAAATTTATCCCAGGTCCCAGCATATGAAGTAACCTGATACCTTTTTTTTTATTGTTTTGTAAATTTCTGACATTTAGCCAATGCATATGTTGTTTGGGTCAGGCTTTTACCATTCTGCCATAATGAACACACATGATGTGTGTGGAGAAACCCTATGGGAGTTGGCAAATAGATGCTACACATCGTTTGTAAATGCTATGAACTGCAACAAGCATTTCTCAGACATGTCTGACCTGAACTACCTCATGTGCAAGGCCATTGAGAACCCGGGTTTGACACCCTCATCGTCACTTAGAACTGCCTTGATCTCAGTGTTTGAAGACACTGTTATTGATGATTCAGCTGAAAATGAAATGCATAAAGAGCTTGGATTGGAAGACTATGTTGGTTGCGCTTCCGCCAATGGTATCGGCCCTTCGTTAGCTGTATTTGACACCATTCGGGATGGGAAGTTGGATTGTATTTTTGTATATCCATCACCCCTTCATTCAAGAGAGCAGATTCAAGATCTAGTTGATCATATGAAGAGAATACTTGTTGATGCTTGTAACAGTGGAAATCAAATTTGAACTATATTCCATTTCTGAACTACTTGTGGTTATTATAACTATCTACCATTTCAAAGTTGAACGGAACATATATACAAGAAATAAATGGTTGCCTATTTTCACTATTATTTTTCAAAATTATTGCCAGCTGAAAAAGTACTCTAATGTTTTGGTGAAATAACCCACTTATCCAATTGTGTATATGCAGCAGGATCACCTAATTTTATGAGACTCTTAAGTAGAGTCTTATCTTAAGACAGAGTCTTATATGTAATATTATTTGCTTTAAATGGAATCTGAAGTTTGAGTCATTTATTTTCAATACTTTTGTGAGTTTACCATAATTATATTATACTCTCCTTGTGATACATCATATTTTTTATCTTTTTATATAATATCTTAATTATATAATAGTCTTAGCAATGTCAAATAAATATTGAAAGTCTTAAGTTTAGTCATTGTGATCAAAATGCTAATGTAGTGTAAGAGATGAAGATGCCCTAACAAGATCCACATGACCATTCTTGGATATTCTAATGTCCCAAAACAATGTACCACTTCATGTGTCACTGCTTATGATTCGTCAGAAAAATAATTGTTTATTAAAATTTTAATTTAAATATATTTTTCAACCAATCCTAATTACTGGCACATTGAGTGACATACATTGTGAGAAAACAGATGTGCTCCCCATTAAGATTAAGTATGAGAGAAAATATTATTGAATTGAAAAATGAGTTCTTTAACACAAAAAATGCAACCTCTTCATTGCATCAATACTATTGTATTGTAGGGACGTTAATCAACTTCACAAGAACCCAGCCATGTAAAATAGAAAATTCAGAAAGTGGTGAATCCATGCATGGAGTAATAAAATGCATGGTTGTACGTGGTTGGTCTTGTAGTTGTATATTTGGTTGTGGAGGTTGTGGCTGTGAAGAAGTGATGAGTGAAAAGTTGAGCCCTTCATTGATGACTTTTGAACAACAATTTGTGTGGAGAAGGCCTAACATATTAGGTGAGGAAAAGAAAGGTTGATGGAGAAAAAGAAGATGGAAGGAATAAGCCGAAGCTCATAATTATCGCTATGATACCATGTTAAAATGGTAGTAGGCATGAATAAGAGAGATTCTTGATGAACAAGAAAGAAAGAGAAAATGTTATTGAATTGAATTCCAAAGTTACATTGAATCATCTATATAAAGGGAAGAAAATACTAACTCTAACCAAATTAACTAACCGACTAACAAAAGCTCGACTATTTTAACACACACCCACTATTTGCATAACTTTGCAGTGTTGCTGTTGTAGTTTTTTATGATGTTGATGTTTTTCTCTTATTCTTGTTTTTTTTGTGTGATGTTGTACCTGTTAGTTTTCTCATGTTGTCTTTTTTCCGTGGTTGATTCCTGCTACTGTTGTTACTTGGTATTGTTATTATCAAAATTTTAAGTTTAAAATTAAAAGTTATCTCATAATATAATTTAGAGTAAATTACACTGACACCCCTGAGTTTTAGTGAAATTACATAAACCACCCCTCATTTTTCTACACCTACACAAACCTCCCCTAATTTTTATACTTTCATTACATCGACAACCCATGCCTAAGAAATAAGTCTAATTTTTAAACAAAAAATGTGATAAATGCAATTAAGTTAAACAAAATATGATATATTGTGTAGACAAGTTCAAATAATATACAAATCAATTATCTTTATTATTTTTTGTTACAAAATGCATCAACAATTCTAAAGAAATATTGTTTAAATCTCTCTTATAATATAGTGTAACGAACCAAAAATAATAAAGAAATATTGACTCATATATTATTTGGACTTGTCTCCACAATATATCATGTTTTGTTTAATTTAATTGCATTTATCACATTTTTTGTTTAAAAGATTACACTTATTTTTTATGCATGAGTTGTGAGTATAATGAAAGTATAAAAACTAAGGGAGGTTTGTGTAGGTATAAAAAAGTGATGGATAGTTTGTGTAATTTCACTAAAACTCAGGGGATATCAGTGTAATTTACTCTATAATTTATTCTTCTACTCAAAAAAATATGATATGTGTATTGTTTTGTTTAGTTTTAAAAATATTTTGGTAGAAAATGATTAAATATGACACATGTCATAATTTTAGTAATGGGATGAGATAATTTATCTCATTATACCAATTATTATCTACCAACGCATAATACTCATACTAGATTCAATTATTATCCACCAACGCATTTATTTTATTTAAAAAAAAAATTTGTCGTGCCGACTCAAATAAGCACACCATTGCATAGGACGGAAGCACATCTGTTGTATCATAAATTATACTACTCAATGTACCACGACTTATAGTTAGTTAAAAAATAGTGAAGTTAAAAAATTAAATATTAAATATTTTTCTAACCAATCATAATTAATAATGTATAGAATCATACACTTTTATAAAACAGCAGATATCACCCACGTAGTACAAGCTTAAACTTCACTTTATTTGCTCCAATACAAACAAAACCTTTTTAGCTTCACTCAAAGTGAACTCATGTCCTAAAGTGGATTGACTTGAACCCATCAAGTAACCATTTTGAAAACTCTACTTAAAACTATATCATTTAACAACGATAGTTAAGTAAGTTATCATGGAAATAATGTATAAAATAGATATTGCGAATTTATAGTTTTTACATAATAAATGTGGTTGTAGATTAATAATTTTTATCCATGATGATTAAATCATTGATCCTCCTTAATATGATGTGGGTTATTGTTCTTCAATAATTAAGAAACTATTATATCTCCTTATTGTTATTTACTATTCTCTTCCTTACTTGATGAGTAGACGAGAGATATGTACAAAGTTTTGAGGTCCTTTTATATGATCATTATAATGCTCTCATCAAGCACTATATAAACTCTTTAGTCATATCATTTCATTCTCAACTCATTAGTCAAGAGTTACATCCTTTAAATATCAAAACAATATATTCCTTGAATAAGGCATTTCTTACATTCTTCTACTTGAATTATGTGGTAATACAATTCATGATTTTATAGACATAAAAGATAATGCGCATAATCGAAATATGTACATATATTCATTACATTACAAGTCATAATCAGGAATGAGAGCTAATAAGAGTTAGAGTAGTTGTATATCATTTGTCCGACATAGTCAATTTCATGTACTACTATACTAGCCGTATTCCTAACAATGACACATTAGCATGAACCATATCCTCAATGCATGCCACAAATTTAGCCTCCATATTGGATGTAATAGTGGCAGTCTGCTTCACGCTCTTCCATGATATAGATCCTCCAACTAATAAATATAATTAATTGAAAATTTGAATATGAATATCTAACCACGTTAAGATGATTTGATCTCTTATAAATAAGCATGTGACCTTGCAAATATTTCTGAACTTTATTTGAAGCTTTCCAATGTTCTATACCAAGATTACGCTGGTATATTCCTAACATTCAAATTGCCAAACTAATATCTGACCACATATAAGTTTTATCATACATTAAACTTTCAAGAGATGCATACGAAATTTCTCTCATGTGCTTTTATTCGAAATCATTCTTTGAACATTGCATGATACTAAAATTGCCATCTTTCTAGATTGGGACAAGAGATATTTATCAATTCTGAATCTCTCCAAAAAAATTCATATATGCTTTTTGAGACAAACCTAAAAATCTCTATGATCTATCGCGGAATATTTTCATTCCGAGCAAATAACTTGCTCCACTCATATCTTTGATTTCAAAATTTCTACACCTAAACATCTTAGTCTTATTTAAAAGACCAAAATCATTAGTTGTAAGCAAAATATCATAAATATATAGAATCAAGAAGATAAATTTGCTCTCAATGACCTTTAAGTATATACATCGATCAATAATGTTTTCCTTAAATTCAAAGAATATTGTTAAACTTAAGATACTATTAACGGGAAGCTTATTTAAGTTCATATATTACTTTCTTCTATTTACACCCCATATGTTTTTTCCTTTCTCTATGAACCCATTGATTGACCCATATAGACATTTTCCGCTATATCTCCATCGGAAAGACATTTTTCTACTCTTATCTACTTACGTGTGGGGTCGGACCTAACATTTTAAAGGGCCAGCCCTAATATTTTATAGATATAGTGTTACAAAATTTTGGATCCCTGATTTAAAAAAGAATATTTAACAATGTGAAATTTGTATGCCTAAGTTTGGAAGAAATTGAGGCCTCAAATAAATGTGAGGATGAAATAAAAAGAAAACACCTCATTTATCAAAATAATTTAATTATGTAATACTTTTCCAATAAATTTTGAATAAAAAAATGTATCATATACATCGTGAAAACTTAAAATACATTTTCTTTTTGGACTTAATTATTGTTACTTATTAGAAACTTTGAGTCATTGTATCTGCTTCTAAATAAGCCTTAATAGGTTGAGTTCTTAATTTAATTATACATCAACTATTTAATAATATAATACAATAATCAATAAAATATTATTGAATAAAATCATGGATAGAGTAATAATAAATAATAAAACAAGCAAATTAAAAAAAATAAAAGCACGTGAAAGTGATTTTTTTTATAAAAAATATGGAGATAAGATCACTTATTAGTAGAAAAAAGTTTGGACCCGTTAATTATGAGCTTAGGTCGCACACTTGTGACAACTACTGAAGGTTGAGTTTAGTTTTACTTTATGAACATTAAGATTATAAAATATTATAAATTTTGTGGTTTGAATAATTTTATTAAAAACTGAATATGAATTAATTTATTTCGTTTGAATAAGGTAAAAAAAATATTTTTTAGAGAATAAATTACAAAAAATAATACACAATTAATTGTTTATTTATGAATATTTTGATTTTTTATACTATTTTTAAACTCTCCGTTTGTAATATTTATCATCATATATATTTGTAGTATAATTTTTTAACTTTTAGTATCTTTTGACAAAGGCTAAAAAATAAAATAAAAGATAATATAAAAGTCAATACCAATATTTAAAAACAACATGACACAAAAATAAATAAAAGTTAGTATATTTGAATTAGACAATCAACAAAATAAAAAATGTACAAATGATAAAATAAACCATCCATGAAGAGGTCAATCCCAAAAAATGAAAATGATATTGAAATTTAAGGGGTAAAACGAAAAGTGAAATTGATTAGAAAAAATAAGCAATCCAAAAAACAACTCACAATATCATATTTTTCTTATTTTTTCATACATAAAAACCTGAATTTATAATTTAGGTTGTTTGTGAATGTGCAACTGTAACCTCATTTATTTTAATAAGCACAGAAGTGGTCATAGTTTGGATCCATCACAACAACAAAAACAAGAGACAAATGTGTCATCTTTTTTCTTTCTGCACTTTAAATAACTTCTTCATAAATTTTACACAAGTTAAAGTTAGCTATGTTGCATTCAATAGCATTTACCACCTCCTGAAATGTGGAAACACTGCAAGGAACTACAAGGCCATTCTTCTGTTCAAACCCAAATTCTTTGTAAGCTTTTTCAAGCAGCATCTTGAATAAAGGGTGAGAAAGATAGTTGGTTGGAACCACATATCTCTGGCGTTCTTCTCCCACATAAACTGCAAAATAACCAGTTGGAGTTGTTGTGTTGGAAGATTCTTCCTTATATGCTTTGAGCAAAGATTCTTGGTGGTGAGGTTCAGGGTCAGCATCACTAGCAGCCTTCACTTTTTTGGCTAGTTTCTTCAATGATACCATCTTTTTTCCTATCATCTTGTTTCTGAAAAGTAGACCTTTGGGAAGAGAGTAGAAAGTTATATGTAGAAGAAATGGGTATTGGGCATGGTGAAGAGAGGGTTTAGGACTATATATTTGTAAGGGGGTAAGAATGTGTTGATGGCAAATGTGAGTATGAGGGGAATATAGCTCTTTGAATGAGTCTTTGACTCCTTGGTCTACTTTTGACTTATTGGGAATCAATGATAGGCGAGGGTTTTTGATAGTGGAAAAACCAATGTTGAGAGGATTGCGTTGGCAGTTATCTGCTTGCTGACCGGGCTGAAAAAATGACATTTTAACTAAATTAGGGTTAGTAGTTTAAATTGAAATAACTCGTGAAACCAATTAAATTTTGTTTGTGAGTTATGAGGGATAAAGAAAGAGAGATTAAAGTTTTAAAGAGGGGAGGAAGGGAAGAGAAAATGAAGGAAATCCTCTCATTTGTTTGTGGTATGAAATTTAGATGAATGAAAGTAAACTAATAATAATGTAAGAATATTTTTTATTTTTCTTTTAAAAATGTAATTAACAATGAGTATTGGACAATAATATATAATTATATAATATTACTAAAATATTTAGTTATTTTAACATTTTATCTCTGAAAAACCCCAAATTTGGGAACTTTAAAAATAGATATATGGAGGATTTTGTAGAGTTTGAAAAACCTCCAAAATCTTCACATCTCATTCATCCAACTTTTAAACAAGAGAAGACTTTCAAAAGTCATTTCTTCTCTTCCCTCCCCCTCCAAAACCTGATTGCCAAAGAAAGTCTTAGGGGTTCGCTTAAAATTAAAAAACATAACATTATTCTAATATTTTACTTTATTATATTCTAAAAATGAATATAATTTATTATATATATGATATTATTTGATATGATAATTTATTTAGTTAAATTTAATAAGAGATATTTTTGATTTGATGTATGTGTTAGGTTTCATTTAGTTAAACTTATTAGTGCAAAGTTATTTCTTCAATATTCAATAAAGAATTATAGTGAAAAAATATATTGATTATGATTTTTATTTTAATTATGTTTAGCATATATCTGGCTTATTTCAAAACGTTATACCTAATTTTTTTTAATTATATTTGATTTTTATTACACTTATCTTTCTTAGTTACATGGAAAGTAATTATAATTATAACAATTTTCTTTAAAGATATAAGTGCTTGAAATAAGAGGTACGTAATATTAATGTAAAGATTTATAGACAGTTAATATATTATATATTAATGAATTATTTTTTTAAAAAGTCAATGATAATTAACTAAATGAATATAATAAAAATATATAAAATTCATATCCTATCTTTTTCTCTCTGCCAGTGAGTTGAGAGGCAATGATTATATATAATTCATTTCCAAGTCACAGGAATGGTTGCATTTTTCTACTTTTATGGAGACTCCACAACTATTCATACCTGGCAATAACACACCAAATAAGAGTCAGCACATTTTAAAGTAATGATTATGAAAGCAAAATAATTTTAAAGGAAAAGTTTACAAAATCTCCTTAAATTTTATGTGTTTTGCAAGTAGACATTATAAACTTTTTTTTTCTTCTTAATTACTCCTTAAACTTTAACTACTGGTGAAATTGATCCCTATATACATATAATTTTAAATTACCAATAATAAAATTAGAATTAAATATGATAAACATTCATAAAAATGCTATCGATTATTATTATTTTAGTTGTTTAACACAATTTATTGATTCAGTTATATAAGATTTGTCACTATTATGTATATAAATTTCTCTCCGGTTTTTTACTTTGTTATTAATTAATAATTCTCTCAATTATTTTCTTATGACTTCATGGGTGCATATCAACTAGTTGAGAGTAGCTTAAACTTAATTAAATTGTACCAGTTTGAATATCTAAAGAGAAAAAAATGTAGTTGTATCAAATATTTCACATGGAAATCCTTATATCAAAAGCTTTTGCCACCCATAGTAGTTTCTACGGGTCTTGAAAGTGGTTGCTTTTGTGAAAAATACACATGATTTAAAAAAGGTAAATAAAATTATGAATACTTACATAACTGGAGCTATAAATTGAACTTTGATGAATGTTTACATCATCTAAGGTATTAATTCTAATTTTATTGTTAGTAATTTAAAATTATATGTATGTAAGGACCAATTTCACCAATAATTAAAGTTTAAGGAGTAATTAGGAAGAAAAAATAGTTTATGATGTCTATTTGCAAAATACATAATGTGTAAGGAGGTTTTCTGAACTTTTTCCAAAATTATATGTATGTAATGATCAATTTCACCAATAGTTAAAGTTTAATGAGTAATTATGAAGAAAAAATAGTTTATAATATCTATTTGCAAACACACAATGTTTTCTAAACTTTTTCAAATTTTAATAAACTATTCATGTATGATAACTATATTACTGAGTAGATAACTTTTACTATAAAAAAATAATGCCGCTTTTCATAGAAAGAGTGTTCACCTAATAACAGTTGTAGAGATGTTCCCAAGAAAGTAGAAAGAGTTGAATTGATAAAGCCCGATATAAAATAAAATATATGGGTTCAAACTTCAAACTCTGATTCATTTAAGACGTCATAATACTGTGTACAATATATTTTAAAAATTAAAATAATAAATATTATATTATACATATATATTAAAAGTTAAAATGTTACAAAATTTACATATAGCTAATCAAATAAACTAGATACTTCATATTCATCTCTACTTCAATTCATATTTTGAAATTTTTAAACAACCAACCCATTTTCAATGTTGTTAAAGACATCTCGCTCAATATAAGTTACTAGACAATCATTTATTTATATATTTCATTCAATTGTGCAACCTAGTTTTTTTTACCATCTTTATAGTTAAAACACTCTTTCTACAAGTATTGTGGCAATGAGTAAAATTATTGTCACAACTTCAAAAGAAGCTAACTAATGAGTAAACATCTTGTCTTTCACTTTAAGAAAACTTCTATAAAAAATTATTGATTCATTTCAAAGATTATATCAATGATATTAGTCTTAAATTAATTATCAAGCATTGTCAAATCAGTTCAATAAAAATAGTATATTTTCAAGACATCTTGTAAAAAACTATTGATGTATAAATTTGTGATTTATTATCTATATTGGATAATTAATAATGAATAATACATGCTAATGAGAACAATGTTATAGATATAATAGAAACAATAAAATAATATAATGAAGCCAACAAACAAATATAGGTAATTAATATATATATATATATAAATATAAATAAATCTTAGTATGATTCCCACACCCTCAATTCAACGTGGCATAGTCCCTGGGTTCAAATAACAATAACCGTGTAATATTTCCTCTCTAGTCTATTAAAAATTCAGCCTATAAATAGTTGAAGAGATAAGGGAAGAAATAAAGAAGATGTGTGGCACACTACCACTCAATAATTCTATTGGTGTGGGTTTCAACTCCACCTTTGTTGGTTGCAAGTAATCCATGGGTTTCTCCGTGAACATAATTTTTAATAATTATTTTTTGGTTTCCCACAAGTACTATCGCACTGGAGGCAATCCTGTCCGAACCGAGAACATTCACAAATACGTGGAGCTAACTCTCCCAACTGATATTTTTTCTATCCACAAAACTCGAACCTGAGACGTTGCTTAAGGGAAATCAAACATGTACCACTTAAACCAATGCTTGGTCACATGATTTTTAATATAGGTAGCATCCCCACATACATTATCTATCTATGTTCCAATTTCTTACTTCAGTTCAATAAAAAAATATCACTTAATTAAAATAAAAAATTCTTTATACACAAAATAATATTTTTATATTACTTGAAGAAAATTAGGTGAGAATATAATGAATTAGGGACACAAAACTCCTCTTTGGTTGCATTGTATTAAACATGAGAAAGATATATATTATGATTGACATTATTATATTATTTACAAGTTATATTTAATTATTATTAAATAATATAATGACTAATCTATACATAAAAGGAAAACATGTGGTAACTATCCATGGTATAATTTTCATTTTCCTATTTTGCCATTAAAACTTTAATTTCTAGAAAAAATATAATCATATGTAATTATCACTAACATATTAATTACTCTTTCACCTTCATTTGACAATTAAAATAAAAATAGACATAAATATAATATAAAGTGCATTCGCATAAAAGTTACAATATTTATATCTATACTTCTATATCTATACTATATATCTATATCTATACCTATACTATATATAAATGCAAAATATGGTGTAACTTCCACCATTGTGTAATTTCCACTTCCTATTTTGCCCTTCACATTATTTAATTTTTACAAAAAATCATATAATCATAATTAACCACCACCAACACATTAATTAACCATTTTCTCACCTTAAACTAAATATTATCATAAACACACAAAAATTATCTGTACTATATAAAGGCAAGACATGATGTAACTTCCACTATGATGTAATTTCCACCTCCGATTTTGCCTTTCACATTATTTAATTTTTACAAAAAATCATATAATCCTAATTAACCACCACCAACATATTAATTAACCACATTCTAACCTTAAACTAAACATTATCATAAACACACAGAAATTATAATATAAAGTACGCACCGAATGCAACAAATATATTCTAATTATAAAAAATGAAATATATAAAAATTAAATATGTAGTACTATACAATATTGACCGGCAGACATGAAGTGTCTGTACATACTAGTTTTATTAATAAAGCCAAAACAAGTAATAATCACCACTATGACATAATTTTTATATTCCATATTTATCTTTTGTAATCTCTCACATTAATGACTACTATAAACTTTAACACATTACTCCCATTGCTTTATAATGAGAATAAATAATATATACTCATTAAACATTTGATATTATACATTAAAAATGGTTAGACCACACTAATCCACTGGACTTATTAAGTAGTTGGTTTGGAAGGGGATGAGTTGAAAAGTCTAGAATGGTAGTTATTTCCCCTCCCCTCAGAATCCCTTATTTTAGAGGAGAGCCATAGAGTAACGTGGATGGATTTTGAGTTTTTGACCCTAATTTCTATACCTGATAAAATAGTTTTATCAAAATTCCTCTCCTCCTCTTAATCAAACAATGCTAACTACAAAATAAAAATCCTCTACGAGTTAATTCTAACTTTTTCAAAGGACTTTCTTATTATTTTGAGTAAATACTTATTTTAATTTATCATGTTTTTTTTATTCTATCAATTTGGTTTCTCAAAATAGTTCCAAAATATTTTAAATATAGGTCAAATTAGTCATTTTAGCATGTTTTATAACATTTGGTAGAGACTAATTTGACCATAAAATCACTAATTTGACTCATAGTAAAAAAAATTGGGATCATTTTGGGGTTTCCAATTTTTGAGAAATCAAATTGGTAAGATAAAAATACATAAAAAACTAAAATGAGTATTTACTCTAATATCTTTAACTTGTCATAAAATAAAGGCTATAACAATATTAAGAGGTCTAATCTATGAAGAATACGTTAGATAAATAATATAATTTCAGTCTTGTACGGTTTTCTAGCATAAAAAGTTACTTCGAATTGGGAGTTATAAATAGGTCTTAAGCATTTCAATGTATCTGTATTGTAATTGACATCTTTCAATACTTTAAATACAACTAGTATCCAGTTTTCTCTTCAATCTATGCACATAACCAACTCCTCTCAAAACTCTCTTTCTCTCTGTTTGTTCTATTTCTGCTGATGCACTTGGTGTGCATATTGAGATTGCTGCACCGTGTGTGGATAGTGTTTGGTGCATTGATTCAACAGAACCTAACTATGTAAAACATCTATTTTATAAAACTTCATGAATCTTAAATCTTACAACTCCACAACTCATTTTATTATATATTAAAAGAGTCAAACATGCAAGATCAAGAGCAACAAATTCAAAACAACCACAAGAACAAAGTTATATTTGATTTATCTTGATTTTCTCTTTGGTGCACATCATTTATTGTATCCTCTCCATTAGGATCACCTATACTACTAACCAAATTGTTCACAATTGTTATCGCTTTTGTAATTAGGAAGAAAATTATGCTTTCCATAACAAACATCCACGTATGCCATGATTTATTGCAATAGGTATAAATATTTTAATTTTAACTTCCTTTACAATTGCAGAAACTATGAACATTATGTAGCATAATGTAAGTCCAAAAGACTACTAGAAAAGAAAGATGAAGAAACAAGATTGGCACAAAATGAAGGATCTAATGATGATCACTACTTGCTTATGACTATTGTTAAGCACAATGATGAAAGTGGTGACTTCTGATATCTTGACACTGAATGTTCCAACCACATGACATGCAAGAAAGAGTGGTTCACAACACTTATGAATCAAAAAAGAACAAAGTCAAGTTTTCTGACCACAATGCAATTTCAACAGAAGGAATTGACAAGGTAATGATCTAGAGAAAAAATGGGAAGAAAGAATGCATTTTCAATGTTCTCTATCTTCCTAAGATGAAGAGTAACATGCTCAACCTTGGGTAATTGCTAGAAAATGGTTATACAATGGAGACGAAGGATGACATGCTGAAGGTGTTTGATAAAAACAAGCTCAATATTTTGAAGGCTCCACTCTCTACCAACAGAACATTTAAGACTGACATACAAATCAGTTATCAAAAGTGCTTTGAATCAACAATTGAGAATAATACTTGGCTTTGGCACAAAATGTATAGATATCTAAACTTTAAGATTTTAGATTTGCTCGAAAGAGATGGAATTGTGACTAGTCTGATACACACCAAAGCACCAAAAAAGCTTTGTGAAGACAACCTCTCAAGCAAGCAGACAAGGAACTCCTCTGTCTCACATGTTCCTACAAAATCAATGAAGGCTATGGAGATAGTTTATTCAGATATTTGTGGACTCTTTGAAGAAAACTCTATTGGAGGAAATGAGTACTTTGTGACCTTTATAGATGATCATACTAGAAAAAGATGGATCTATCTTATAAATAAGAAGAGTGAGTTTTTAGACATATTCAAAAGGTTCAAACTACAAGCTGAAAAACAAAGTGAGGCCAACATAAAATTGCTAAGATCAGATGGAAGAGGAGAATATGTATCAGCAAAATTTTATGATTTCTACATCAAGGAAGGGACCACTCATGAAGCCGTAACTCCCTACACACCTTAACACAATGGAACAACTGAGAGAGCAAACAAAACTATACTCAATATGATTAAGTGTATGCTAAAAATAAAGAGTTTTCCTAAGATGTTTTAGGGGAAGCTATTTCTATTGCAGTGTACATTCTCAATAAATGTCCAACCAAGAGGCTAGATGAGAAAACTCCTGAAGAAGCTTGGACTGGACTCAAACCTAATGTAAGCCACTTGAAGGTGTTTGGTTCTATCTGTTATAAATATGTGCCTGAAGCTAGGAGGAGAAAGTTAGATGACAGAGTAAAAAACTCATATTTTTAGGCTATCACTCAACTAGTGCTTATAGAGTTTTTGATCCTAAACATAATAAGTTGATGGTGAGTAGGGATTTGAAGTTTGATGAGGATCAACATTGGAGTTGGAATCTAAAAAGCTCTAAGAAGGTCAAGAGACCCTGTTGCAGTTTGAAGAAATAGGCTTATTGAAACTGGATCATCTAACCCAATTGAGGTACCTATCACAATATTAAATCCTCTAGTAACTCATAGACAAAGAAAACCATCCTCAAGATTGAATGACTATGAGGTGTTTTTCAGATTCATCAATCAATGCAGATGATGACTTTGTGCACATGACATTACTTGCTGAAATGGACCAAATAGACTTGGAAGATGCTTTGAAACAACCTCATTGGATTGAAGCTATGGAGGAAGAATTGAGATCCATAGAAAGGAATAATACTTGGAGTCTAACCCAATTGCAAAGAGGAAAGAAACCTATAATTGTGAAATGGGTATTCAAGACCGAGTTGAATCCAAGTGGAGAGGTCTCCATATACAAAGCAAGGCTAGTGGCAAAAGGGATTCCTACAAAAAACAAGGTCTTGAATAGGATGAGGTCTTTGCTCTAGTAGCAAGACTTGAGACAATGAAGCTAGTGATTGCTATAGGTAGCTTCAAGGCTTGGGAAATCCATCAAATGGATATGAAGTCTGCATTTTTGAATGGACCTATAGACAAAGAGGTGTTTGTGTCACAACCACTAGGATTTGAAACTAGAGGCAAACAAGAGTTGGTATACAAGCTGTATAAGCCCTTGTATGGGCTTAAACAAGCTCCAAGGACATGGAACAAGAGGATAAATACATTTCTGTTGCAACTTGGTTTTGTGAAATGCGCAACTGAACATGGTATCTATGTAAAGAGCAATCAACTCATATTATGCCTATATGTAGATGACTTGCTGACTATTGGAGAGAATCTCAAGGATATCTCAACATTTAAACAACAAATACAAGTTGAATTTATATGAGTAACCTTGGACAACTAGCATACTTCCTTGGTATTGAATTCAAGAAGACAAATTAAGGGATCTTTATGCATCAAAGCAAGTATACTACTGATGTGCTAAAAAGATTTAACATGGTGGATTGTAATGCAATCTCAACCTCTATAGAAATTGAAAGCTTTATAGACCAAGTTGAAAAGGACAAACATGTTGATAAGTCCTTGTTTAGACAAATGGTTGCCTCACTAAGGTATATATGCAATACCAGACCTGATATTGCATATGGAGTGAGATTAGTGAGTAGATTTATAGAAGCACCTAAACAAACTCATTTAGTTGCAATGAAGAGAGTGATGAGATATTTAAAAGGGACAATTGGTTTTGGAATTGCATTTCCAACCAGCCAAAACAATAAAAACAAGATGGAGTTAGTTGGTTTCTCTTATGCAGATTGGTGTGGTGACAAGATTGATAGAAAAATCAAAATAGACTATTTATTCAGATTTGGTTATGCTCCTATAAGTTGGTGTTCCAAGAAGCAAGATGTTGTAGCATTGTTTTCATGTGAATCTAAATACATAGCAGCTTGTATGTGTTAATGTCAACGTATTTGGATGTAGGCTTTATTAGAAGAGTTGTAGATAAAAACAGATGATGGAATACTGTTAATGATGAAAAATAAGTCTGCAATTAACCTTGCTTTGAATCCAATGGCTCACGGTAGGAGCAATCATATAAAAACTAGATTTCATTACATAAGAGAACACGTGAGCAAGGGGAATGTGAAGCTAAAATTCTGCAGTTCAGAGGAGCAATTGACTGATGTTTTTACCAAACTTTTTGAAGAAGGAAAGGTTTAGAAAATTAAGGAAGAATATGGGTGTAAACATGCTTGATGATGGCCGAATTTAAGGAGGAGTGTTAAATAAATAATGTAATTTTAGCCTTGTAGTTTTAGAGTTAATTTTGTATAATTTCCTAGCATAGAAAGTTAGTTAAAGTTAACTAGAATTGGAAGCTATAAATAGCTCTTAAGCATTTCAATGTATGTATGTTGTACTTGATATCTTTCAATACAACTAGTATCCAGTTTTCTCTTCAATCTATACACATAACCATCTCCTCTCAAAACTCTCTTTCTCTTTGTTTCTTCTATTCTATTCTGTTTCTGCTGATGCACTTGGTGTGCATAGCCTTCTGATTTCATTGCATATTGAGGTTGCTGCACTGTGTGTGCATAGTGTTTGGTGCATTGATTCAATAGAACCTAACTATGTAAAATATCTATTTTATAAAACTTCATAAATCTTAAATCTTACAACTCCACAACTCATTTTATTATATATTAAAAGAGTCAAACATGCATGATCAAGAGCAACAAATTCAAAACAATCATAAGAACAAAGTTATCTTTGATTTATCTTGATTTTCTCTTTGGTGCACATCATTTATTGTATCCTCACTATTAGGATCGACTATACTGCTAACCAAATGGTTCACAATTGTTATTGATTTTGTAATTAGGAAGAAAATCATGCTTTCCATAGTAAACATCCACGTATGCCCTGATTTATTGCAATAGGTATAAATCTTTTAATTGTAACTTCCTCTTCAAACAAAACCTCTTCTAAACCTCGATCCCCTCGAATTACCAAAAACAACAATTCCTCTAAAACCTCTACCTCTTGTCTTTCCTCTGCCTACAATTTCTTCACCGTTGTTAATCATGATCTTTGGCTAATCCAAAGAAATGTTCATTTTCCTTTCTTACTGCATTAATAAAGAAAACACCTTATTAATAATAGATAAAGGTTTCATTAGCATTATTTGAGATATAACTAAGCTAGCCTTGGGTTTTCATTGAGATGCATACAGTATGGGCTTGATACATCTGTGAGGGGATTTCAAAAGAGAATTTTAGATGGCGTTGGTCTTTATATATGTTAGCTGGAACAAGAAGCAAAAACAAAGTGGTAGAAGAGAAAAGGAAGAAAACAATTTAAGATTATATGCAGCAGAGCTTCAAAGGAAGCTATGATACCATATTAAAACATGGATGAATGCAGACATTAAAGAGAGAAGAAGACAAGTACAAATAGAGAAAATTTAAAATGAATTTCTATTAAGATTGTATTGAACTATCCCCCTTAACTCTTTCACGAATGGAGTAACATCCTATCTCAATATATTTGACCTCTTGTTTCTCCAAGACAATGGTGAATTACAGTCTTAGCTTTAGTTATAGTTGTACCATGTGCTTCTATCTTCTTGCATATCTTTTTCTTGTAATTGCTTTGAATTTGTTCCTCTTAATCTTGCTTATTTGACAGGTTAAAACATGGATGAATGATGCAATTGAAGGGAGAAGAAGAAAATGTTCAGAGACAAGGGACGAAGGCAAGGACAAATAGAGAGAGTTGATACTGAATTTCTATTTTAAATTATATTTATTTAATTCATATATATATATTAACTAATTCTTAATTCCACTTAACTAATAGTCACCTCACTTGTTAACTAACTTTCCTTTTACAAACATTCGTAACTCAGTTGCATATATGACATGCAACCAAGACTACCCAATCCTAAAATCCAATACAAGTCATCAATGCTACCAAAACTAATCCTAATCTACCTAACCTTCTTTATTCTTTGTTGCCCTTGCTTCCTCCATTATGGTGTAGCTTTATAATCCTTTTTCATTTTTGTTTAATACTTTGTTTCTCAATGTCAATGATGAAGTGCAACCTTAGCTTTAGTTATAGTTGTACCATTTGCTTCTATTTCCTTGCAATTGATTTGTTCATCTCCTCGTATAGCATTGTTCTTGTGATTGCTTTGAATTTGTTCCCCCTGATCTAGCTTATTTGACACTTCCTTACAAGATGGAGTGTGTACAGCTTGGGAAGGATTTTACAAAAAGTTTCAGGTCCTAAAGGTTTGGTAAATATTTTTTCTCAATTGATTTGGTAAATATTTTTTCCAATTGAGAAGTAGTTGAATTAGGCAAGAGATAAACTATCCCATATACAATTTTTTCAAATGAATTGACAATGTATCTTAATATGTATGGTTCTCTCACCAAACCCAACATTTGAAGCAATGTGTAATGCTAATTGATTATTACAATAAATCACAACAAATGTAGAATTTGGTAGATAAAAATAATGTATTAAATTGGTAAGTTGTTGAGCCTCACATCCACCGAAGGCTAAGATTCTATACTATGCTTTTTAGAGGATCTAGAGATTGTATTCATCCTTTTTCTTTTCCAAAAAATCAATGATATCCCAATGAGAAAAAAATATTGTCAGGAGTCTTTTGGTATCCAAACAAGAACCCCAATCAAAATAATTAAAACCTTTTACACTGTGTGACCTTGTGTAGAGAAGTATATCCCTTATCGTGGAGCAACTTTGAGGTATTTGAGCATTCTTAACCCAACATTGCAATGTGAATCAATTGGTTAAACAAGGAATTGATTAAGATGACTAACAACAAAAGAGATGTTTGGTCTTATATTTGTAAGATAAACTATTTTCCTAATTAACTCCTACAAATAGTAAGATTTGGAAGGGCTTCACTAATTTTCTATACAACTTGATGTTATTATCAGTAGGTGTCGAATTAGGCTTTTATCCTAGTTATGAACACCCTTTTTTGTATGACTCAAAAGACATCTTCAAAAATAACAAAAAAAAAAATATATGTATGCGGTGCCGAACACAAGGTTGTACTTCATTTTCTTAAAACTTAAGAATAATTGCTACAATGTTTTTTTCCAATAAATCTAAAATCTTTTAAATAATCCCAATTTTTAAGGTATGATGCCGATGACATACATTTAAGCTGCACTTCACTTTCTTAAAATTTAGAAATAATTGCTACAATGTTTTTTCTAATAAATCTAAAATCTTTTAAACAAATGTGATAATATCCTAACTAATCTCCTAGTATGAGGTGTGATATCGGATAAAAGGGGTGTACTTCACTCATATTAATAGGAATATTAGTTGAGATTTAACACCATATTTTTTAAAAACTAACAAAATTAACCCAACCAATAAACAATTTTCTACCCAAAAAACTATGTAGTCTTGATTCCCTATTGTATATAGAGATATGTAGGAGCAATGTTTCACCTTGTCAGACACAACAACAACAAAAATACATTTTATCCATTTTTAATAATTAATTAAATAACCAAATAATTTAAAGTATAAAATAAGTCATGCAATTTAGTTTGGGGTATAGTTTAAAACAAGCGGATGGAGTGCTAATATATTTCCTACCCTGTAACCGACTCCAGAACGTGGATATCAAAATCTAAAGCCTAGTGTGATTGAGCTAAAAGATTTTTCGACATTTTTGAACAAAAAATGTAGTGGCGACTCTAATAAATTCGTGCGGCCGAAAATCGGGTGCGACAACTGACGAATGTACTAGGGACTCTTTTAAGAGAGTCACACCCATAATCGCTAATTGTATGGATAATTATACTTTTTAAGTTATTTAATATTAACTTCTTACATAAAATCTCAAGTAATAATTGTTTATGGTAAATAATTGTTCCTTTACTCTAACTTGTGACATGTATTTGGTTTGAGGTTATAGGTTCCCCAACAAAATAGAGCATACTAGCATATTGCATATAGACATGTCTTATACTCGGACATTAGATTTGAAGGGGAATATGTTAGGGATAAAATTAGAGTATACACACACTTAGAGGGGGAGGATGAATAGGTGTAGCGATACAATATGGTCGCTTTTCTAGTTTATCGAACAATTACAACACTGGACAAAATAATCGATTATTCACACAATTTAATCAATTATCTCTTACTAGGTAGTCGATTATATACAATTTTAATCAATTATCACGAAAAACAGAAATCTTGAAAATCTTGTTTTCTTGGTGAAAAAGTTTCACGAAAATGATATGTTTAGATCTAATTGCTTAAAAACAGTAAACAATAATGAATATGCAAATTAAACTACAATTCAAGCAAAGATAAGAAATCTAAACGATTAAATGTAAAACTGAAAGTAAAGAGTAAAGGGATAGAAAAAAGTGCGCCAAAAAATTTTATCCTTGTTCGTTTGTGTGTCCACTTGTAAACTACATCCAGGCCTTCCCTTCTTATCTCGTGAAAATTTTCTTCACTATAAAATTGAATGTATTTCATAGAAACACACTTCCAATTTAGATTACACAAATTTCCCTATAGGACTCTAGTGATCTTCTATTGGTTTCGCCTCAACCCTTTATGATTACCTCACCACCTATGATTCTGGCCTTTCATCAATCTCAACCCAGTTTCCTGAATCTTGCAATAGTGAATTCCTCTACCTAACCGTGGCTAGGATTTAACCTAGTTCTCAAACACTCGAGAATTATCAAATCTTTCAACACGATTGTAAAATGAAATATGAGTAATGATGCACCTTACATGTGCTAATTTGAAAGTAAACTAAAACCTAAAACAAAAATCAAACAAGAATTCTAAAATCCTAATATGATCAATGCATGGTTTTCAAAAAATATTTATGTTAAATGGTTTCTAGAAAATAGGGAAATTTTGAAACTCAGATTTTTTTTAAACGAATGAGAATAAAAATGGTTTTTATACTAAACTATTTTTCTGATAATCTAATCGATTATCAAGATTGATAAACGATTATCGAGAAGCTAAAAATATCATATTTGATGGAAATAATCGATTATCATTACTGGTAATCGATTATCTGAACCATAAGCCTGATTTCTTTAGCTACTGTAACTCTGAATAATCGATTATCACTTAACATAATCGATTATCATAAATCACAAAACATATAATGGATTATCAATATAATCTAATCGATTATATGAGTTGAAAAATGATTTCCTTGATATAAAATATGAACCTTCTATATGATAACTGTATATGCAATCTATGATTTAAAAATATACAGCGTTTATGCAAGAAATCATGTATATGCAATGCATGAACATATCATATAAGTATGAATGAAATGTCTCAAAAGTTGATTTTAACAATTTAATTCTCGTGAGACCTCCATCCTAAGTTCATCTAACCTGAACTCAAAAACTAAACAATCATCTTAGGACTTCTAAAACATGAAAATCCTAACTCTATTTAAGACCTTGAGTCCTTGGCATGATGCTTTGGTTAACTTCCTCTCTAAGCTGTCTCTTCACCTTTGTATTGTTCAAGTTGTTGTCTTCATCAAAACTAAGTCTATGATGCATCATTGCAGTGTTAATCTCCTATTGCAATGTCAATCTTCCCTTTTTTGATGATGACAAACTTTGATAGACTTTACATTCTTTTACTTGAAAAGCTTGATGATGAATGGTGACTTGCTATGGTCTTGATGATTCTAAATGAGATTCTTCTCCCACTCACTCTATGTTCTCCTCAATATGAGATAATATGGGTAGCATATGTCATCTCCCCCTATATCTAGGTTTACGGAAGCATATGAAACACAACCTGCAAAACAATTAAAGCAATATTTTCTTCCCCTTTTAGCATGATAAAAAAACTGTGAAATATTACTATTAACTTTTCCAAAAGTAGGAAAGATATAACATTTGATAATAACTCACTTAATCAAACTTAATTATTTCATAAGATTAAGTAGTTTTCAAGAATTGAGCAAGTGCATAAATTCTATGCAGGATAATCGATTATCGGAATATGGTGATCGATTATCATATCAGATAATTAATATTGGTCATTTTGTTACATAATATCCATTTTGTATAGTATGATTAAGCACCACATTTAACCATTTTAAGATACAATTCAACATATAGTGACTAGGCAATATGATATACACATTGTGAGCATGAACCAAGCACTCAAGAATATAGAAATGGTAAATATAAAATAAGATTGCATAATAACAATACCAACATGTCATAAGCAGCAAGTTTATAACAAGTACATAACAACAAGTTAGCGAAGCAAACACAATAACCATGCAAATGAAGTCCAGTAATAGAAATAACAAGTTACAAGCATACACAAAACACAACTTAACACCTAACTAGGATAACTAGTAAAACCTAAGCTAAACTAGCTACTAGGTGGATGAGAAGGGGGTATGTTGTTAATGGTTCGACCAACAAAGAGAACGCACTCCATCTCTTGAACTAGTCATTCCTCTTACCTCTGGAACTCATCCCTTATAGTATTCGTCAAAGTCTAGATACATGTATCAATTCGTACATTGAGGTGATGTTCCATAGCTTTAAGATGAGCAATCCCAAATGGAGGTTCACTAGCCATATGTAAAGATTCGACTTGATGCTCTTTTGGATTAGGCTCATTAGGAACACCAACATTCTCATCATCATAAAATTGAATGTTAACTATTGTATGATCCTCTTGGTACTTCCAATCACCACTACGTTTGTAGATCCCCAACTTGTGGATCAAATTATCACCCACAAGATCTTTATAAGCATCCAAAATCATAATTTCTTCAGTGGAAACATCAATTCTTAAGTGATCAATGATATGTGAGATGAAAATTCCATATGCTAAAAGTCTGGAGGATGAGGAAGCAATGCCATACATAACTTTTAGAATTTCTACATGCCAATTTACCATAATTCCTTCTCGTATTGCAAACATCAGTTTTAGTTCATTTATGGTAGGTTGAACACGATTTGTATTTCTATGAACTAACATGTAAGCAATGATATAGTGAAGCAGTCTATTTTCAACTTAAAAAGCATCGACTTTCATCACTTCTCCTTGAACATGCATACGTGTTCCTCAAAGGCATGATTTCTACAAATCTTCCCAATCGAGAGATTCCCAAGCTTCGTCTTGGCAATCTCCCAGAGAAGATCCGCCACTTATCAAACCACCAATATTAAAGAATAACTCAGATTCCAAGTTAAACAATTTTCCCTCTACCAAAGTCATATAAACACCATCCTTATGCTGAAAATTTGCGTAAAATCCCCTAATGAGAGAAGAA
The DNA here is from genome assembly GCF_001865875.1 of Lupinus angustifolius. NCBI lineage: Eukaryota > Viridiplantae > Streptophyta > Magnoliopsida > Fabales > Fabaceae > Lupinus > Lupinus angustifolius. The sequence goes on along the minus strand of NC_032028.1, from coordinate 14,382,659 downwards.
TAGATGTTACCACTTAATTCAGAAAAGTTAGACACACCCTATGCCTCTAACTGATGAGGAAACTCAAAGCCTTGTTAGGCTATTCATGTAAGATCATCGTATTGAATGTAAGTGGGCTTACGAACCAAGAATTTTGCCAACCTTTCAGACTGAAGCTGAGGAGCATACTAGGGGTCACTCCTTGTTGTTCTATGGCTAACTCTAGCACCCAAAGAACCACTAGTTTCTGAGACTCTGGTACGTTTAGCCAGGTGTTTCACTCGTTTGTAAGACTAAGATTTCAACTAAGAGGGGAGTGAATTAATTGACTTAAAATTATGGCCACTTTTTCTGCAAAATCAAGAGTTAAGTGTAATGGAGAAATTATGCAAAATTTAACAGATAAAAAATCAAGAGATGAAGGAGAAGAAAGTATACCGAAATTTTATATTGGTTCACCTTCTTGTCCACCGAAGGCTACATCCAATACTCTTGCAACACAAGAAATTTCTTCACTAAATATTATGAGTTGTAATTACAATATCTTACCCCGAGACCTCTATGTACCTTACACACTCACTAATACTTATGTCACTCTTGAAAAACACCTTTCAAGTGACTCTATCCCTTTTCTTATCACACCCTTGTGAAAGAAAGATTTCTAAAATGTCAATGAAGAATTTACAACAATGGCAGGATTGCCTTTACAAGTTTTGAATGTAATATCACTTGTAATTGTGAAGAAGATCTTTGCTCCTGACCTTGGCAAGGTTTTGATGAAGACACCAACATCACCAAAAAGAAGAAAAGGAAGAATACTTATGAAGACAAAGAAGATTATAGCTTCAAGAAAATTAGATTAAGTCTCTATATGTACTTCTATCCTAAAACTCTTTGATATACAAAGTAGTAATGCTCAAACTATTTTTCAAAGAAATTTGAAACACTTTAAAAATACTTAAAACATTTTTCAAAATGGTGTGTAACGGGTTACTTCATCTAAGTAACAAGTTACATATGTGAGAAAAAGAGTTATCAAACTTAAAACTGTTCATAGTAATCCATTACTACCTTTGAGTAACAGATTATTAGTTTTGTAAAAGTTGAGTAACCGATTACCCAAATGGTGTAATCGATTACTCTAATTCGTTTAAAAAAAAGGACACTGGACAGAGAATTTGGGTAATCGATTACCCACTATCAGTAATCAATTACTGAAGACTATTGCATAAGATTTCAGATTTCAAAATGAAATGTTTTCACTCCAAACGAAATCTCTTCACTTCAAACAACTCCTACACTTTCAGAAAGGCACCATGGGTGTTTGGAAAGTCTATATAAAGACTCTAACTCTGACAACATAAACACACAACAATACNCAATACACAACTCTTATAAAATTTCCAAAAGCTCTTAAACTTATTCTGAAGTTATTTCTCTACACTTTTTGCAACTAGTACTCAAACTTTCAAAAGTTATCTTTCCGAAGTTGCTTAGAAGTGTTTCAAAGTTTTCTAAAAGGAGCGTTATTATTTAGTATACTTAAAGAGTTGATTGGATTGCAAGTTATTCTACTTTCATACTTGTAAATGCAATCTGCCATTGTTGTACATTCTTCAATATTGTTGTAGAATACTTTCTTTCACAGGGTGTGAAAAGAAAGGGGATTAGAATCACTTGGAAATGTGTTTTC